>NW_016808764.1:6142890-6197395 GCF_001698545.2 Rhinopithecus bieti
TTTGAGACGGAGTCTCGCTCTGTCGCCCAGGCTGGAGTGCAGTGGCCGGATCTCAGCTCACTGCAAGCTCCGCCTCCCGGGTTCACGCCATTCTCCTGCCTCAGCCTCCCGAGTAGCTGGGACTACAGGCGCCCGCCACCTCGCCCGGCTAGTTTTTTGTATTTTTTTAGTAGAGACGGGGTTTCACCATGTTAGCCAGGATGGTCTCGATCTCCTGACCTCGTGATCCGCCCGTCTCGGCCTCCCAAAGTGCTGGGATTACAGGCTTGAGCCACCGCGCCCGGCCAAGGCTAAGATTTTCATTCCCACCCATAGCACTGTACCTCTGGAGCCCAAGGGGCAAGCACTCTTCCCACTTGCCCAGGAGTCCTGTCACCTTAGTGTCATAAGCACTCATAAGAGGACAGCTTGTTCTGGGAGTTGGCTACTAGCCACTGGCTTCGTCTTTCTGCTGGCAAGAAGAAGCGGCTATGGAATGACCATCCCAGCAGCAAGTTGGCCTCTCCATGGGGCGTTTTGCTGAGTAAGTGACCCTTAAGGGCTGCTACTCTTGACTAAACTTTGCTAGCTTGTGTAGGAGGAGGCAGTGCTAATAGCCTCAAAAGAATGAGAACAAGCTCCAGGCAGGAAACCGGAAGCCGCTGGGGGAGAGCATGTACCCTGCTTGTAGGAAAGTTGAATCTGGCTGAAGGTCTGATGTAGTGATCAGGAGTGTGTGTCCAGAATTGCCCAATTTTTGGAGTTTTCAAGAGAAGCCAGAAATCAGTTGTATATTTTTGTGAAATCTCCAGACATTTCAGTATGAAAGGTGTTTTAAAAGCTTCCATCTTAAAGACAACTGCTGCCTAGGTCCTGCTTTAGGGCCCACTGTTGTAGAGCCACTAGAAGTCCAAACCTAAATGAACATCTTCAGGTTCCTTCTCCCCAGCCCCCAGTTTTCAGAGACTGAGGCCCACAGAACTGAAGTAAAATGTCTTAAGTCCCCAGCTAGACCAGAACCCTGATCTCTAAATTCCTAGTCTGTTTGGCCACCTTACCTATTTTTAGACTCTACCTTTCCAGATTTTTCTTTCTGCAAAGGCTGCAAGTTTTTTTCCACTTGGTTTAGCTGTTTGCTGAGCCTCCCCACCCGCCTCCCCCCGCGCCCCGGTCCCTGAGGTGTCTGCTGCTCTGGGGTGGCTGTGTCCTGTTGTGCAGGTGCACCACGCCTCCCCCTGACCTCACCCAGTTCCGCTTCACTTGGCTCACTCCCGGCAGTGTCATCTCACTCCAGGCATCCGTTGCTGCCCCCCTCTCTTACCTGCCATCCTCTTAAACTCGCCTCAATGTCTTCTGACCCCATGTGACCAGTGGTATCTCAAGTGTTGATCAAAAGAGGTTATAAATGTTTTAAGAGAACTTCATAAAAGTGTGTGAATATGGAGTGGGGAGGACTTGAGGAGGGAGGCGGGAGAAGGAAGCAGGGTCGTGGTATAGAATCTAGCCCTAAAACCCAGGCAGTCCCCTGCCCTTGTGAGAGCCACAGGGGAATGTGTTTCCTCTTTCTTTGTAGGCCTTTTGACTCTCCCTACTGCCCAAGACTTTAGCCAATGCTGGGCTTGCATAAGGTTACAAAGGAATTTCTTGGGTATTTATTTATTTATTTATTTATTATTATTTTTTTGTTGAGACGGAGTTTCGCTCTTTGGCCCAGGGTGAAGTGGCACCATCTCGGCTCACTGCAACCTCCGCCCCCCGGGTTCAAGCGATTCTCCTGCCTCAGCCTCCCAAGTAGCTGGGATTATAGGCGCCTGTCCCCAAGCCTGGCTAATTTTTTGTATTTTTAGTAGAGATGGGGTTTCACCATTTTGGCCAGGCTGGTCTCGAACTCCTGATCTCAGTTGATCCACCTGCCTTGGCCAAATCCTAACTCCCAAAATGTTAGGATTACAGGTGTGAGCCACTGCGCCCGGCCTTTCTTGGATATTTATTAACCATCAGATTTTAAAAAGTAATCCCAGGGAAGATACATCTCTGCCCTCAGAGACCTTTACTATACCATTACCAAACCCAGTTTCCCACTTGCTCCTGCGGAGTTCCCAGCTCCCACACAAGGCCTTATGTGCACTGGTCAGAAGACCCTTTCGTGTTGTCCCCAGAGTGCATGGTGCCAGTCACTTAAGTTTACCGTAGATCCCACAGCCACCAGCCCTGATGATGGGACTGCTGAGTCAGAGGAGTTAGAACAGGAGGGCCTTTGAATAATCACTGTAATCCCTCTCAACTTAGAGCGGACTGAGAAATTGCCCATGGGCTCCATAAAAAATGTGGTCAGTGAACCTATCGAAGGACATGAAGACTACCACATGATGGTAAGTAGCACTGGTTGAGTCCAGCCTCTCACTAGACTCCTGCTTTACCTGGCAGGAAACAGTTTTAACTGAGCTTGTTTAATGGAAGCAAACTCAGTCTCCAGAAGACGTACTTTTTTAAGACCCTCATGTTTTCTTCATCTACTTAGAACTTAATCCATGGCCTCTATTCCTAGTTCTGTTTATTTTGTATCCCCCAACACACACCTTCCATCGGTTTAAAGGGGGTATGTTTTCTCTTACCTCTTTTAGAAAAGTCTCTTTTGCCTCCCTCTTGTCATGTGTTGTTTCTAGATCAGGAAAACAAATATAAAGAGGAGGAATGGCTTGTTGATTTTCATTATAAGTTTTATCTTGCATGTAAAACAAGCCTTGGTGTTGGTGAGGGCACCAGGCAGCCTCTTTTCTGTAATAATGATGCCGCTCTTGCCAGGCCCAGTGGCTGAGGGCCTCGTGGGGAGGACAGGCTCTGTGGAGCATCTGTTCTGCATAGAGGCCACTCTGCAGAGAGCAGGCTTCCTGCAGGAAGACAGAATGTTTGGAGGTGTTCCGCAATTCTGCAGAACAAAGCAAAAAATTCATTCCTCCCGTAAAATGAGCAGCTTGGGCAAAGTTTCCAAAATTTTCCCAGCGCTGTTTGGAGGGGCCACATTGTCAACGAAGTTGATTCTGCAGTTGCCCATCAGGGTCCTGGCCTGAGCAGCTGTAGTGTGAGGGTGGGGCCTCCTGCCATTGTTCATCCAAGGAGGCAGGCCTTTCAGTGTCCATTCCATAGTCATGAAGCCACATCCGCCCCATCCCAGGAAGAAGGAACTAGTGGTTTGGCCTGTGGATTGGGGTACCAAGTCCCAGGCAGAGAGAGGTGTTGGAAGATCCTCTTGCTATAGAAAAAAAATCAAAGGGGCTTAAAGTATGGTGGGCAAGGGAGGCAGCCCTGTCGGCATCCTGCCCAGTGCTGCTGTAGCAAGGCCACAGCTGGGAGTGCAGTCCCTAGGCTGTGGGGCTCCTGGGGTTTTGTCTTCTGGAAGTGATGATGATGTCACTGGGGCTTCTCTCAGGCCCCCGGCAGCCCTTCCACCCTACTCTTTCTGTGGTCTTTTTTTTTTTTTGAGACAGAACCTCGCTCTGTCACCAGGCTGGAGTGCAGTAGCGCTATCTCGGCTCACTGCATCCTCTGCCTCCCAGGCTCAAGCGATTCTCCTGCCTCAGCCTCCCGAGTAGCTGGGACTGTAGGCGCACGCCATCACGCCCAGCTAATTTTTGTATTTTTAGTAGAGACGGGGTTTCACCATGTTGGCCAAGATGGTCTCAATCTCTTGACCTCGTGATCTGCCCGCCACAGCCTCCCAAAGTGCTGGGGTTACAGGCGTGAGCCACTGTGCCCAGCCCTCTGTCTGTAGTCTTTATTACAAAGATTGCAAACAGATTGGTTTGGCCTGGTCAATTATTTTTTTCTGTTTTAACAGTTGGGCCAGGCGCAAAGAAAGGAAGAAAGAAAAAAAAGAAAGAAAAAAAAAGTTGGAGTTGAATATTTTTAACTGGGCCCCATTACTCCTTTTTGAATAATTTGTGTTACCAGTCGCACCCTGTAGGGTTTGTAGCCTGAGTTTTCAAGCAGCCTGGTGGTAGGAAGTACAAAGAAGTTGAGTGGACTGTTTTGGACTTCTGTGAAGGAATTGGTGTGGATGGGTAATGACTTAGTATTTCATTGAAAAGTTCATTTCTCTCGAGTTATTTCCGGCAGAGGATAGCTCTAATAGCCCCCTTCTCTTTTCCAAACACCTTTACCTTTGTCCTAATGAAAGTACTTAGTTATCTCTTTGTGCAGATGCCATTTCTTTAACTAAATTGACGTGTCATCATTCACAGTTGGAAAACTGGCTGTGCTTTTTCATTTTTAGAGAAATGTTTTTAAAATACAGAAAAGAGGCTGGGCGCAGTGGCTCACACCTGTAATCCCAGCACTTTGGGAGGCTGAGGCAGGTGAATCACTTGAGGTCAGGAGTTCAAGACTAGCCTGGCCAATATGGTAAAACCCTGTCTCTACTGAAAATAGAAAAATTAGCCGGGCATGGTGGCGCGAACCTGTAATCCCAGCTACTTGGGAGGCTAAGGGAGGAGAATCGCTTGAACGTGGGAGGCTGAGGTTGCAGTGAGCCGAGATTGCACCGCTGCACTCCAGCCTGGGCAACAGAGTGAGACTCCAGCTCAGAAAAAATACAAATAAAATACAGAAAAGAAAGAGAATAACTGTCACAAGCCCATATATCCGTCACTGAGAAGTGGCAATTATAAATATTTTGTAATTTGCTTTAAATTTTTTTTAAATAAAAGAAATAAAGTTTATTCACATCAATGATGGCCCCACTGTCTTCCCCTCCCCCCACTACCATCGTCGTGTGTCACGTGCGTCCTTCCCATCTATCCATTCTTTTATTTACACGTGTATCCACGAACAAGATGGAGTATTGTTTTGTGCTTCCAGTTTTCGTAAATGGTATCATGTATTGTGGTACAACTTGCTTTTCTTTGGTTCAGCGTTTAAGAATCTGTCAGTATTAACTGTAGATCCATGTGGACCCAGTTGATACCTCTTTAAAAAGAACTCCAGTATTGGTGTGATTAAGCCTTGTCACTTTGAATTCTACATTCCCTTACTGATGGATATGTAGGTTGTTCCCAGGTTTTTGTGGTTTCAGACAGTGCTGCAATGAACATTCATACCTGTTTTCTTGAGCATGTGTGACAGGTTTTCTAGGGCAGTGTTTCTCAAACTGTGGTCCCTGGATCAGTAGTGTTGCATCACCTGGGAGCTTGGTAGTTTCTCAGGCCCCACCCCAGACCTCCCCAAATTAGAAACTTCACAGGGGTGGAGCCTGCTGATCAGTGTTCCAACAAGCCCTCTGGATGGCTCTGATGACCACTTAGGTTTGAGAACCACTGCTTTAGGGTTGGCTCAGCTTAACCCTCACCCTGCCTGTTTTTGTTTTTGGTTGGGAGAACGCTCCCCACATGCAAAGTTTTGTTTGGTTTTCTTCCCTTTTAATTAACTCATATCCCAACCCTCCCCCATGTTTGTCCTGCCTGATTGGTCTCCCGACCTCTGAAGTACTGCTTGGTTTTCCTTTTTCCCTTCCAGGCGTTTCAGTTGGGCCCCACGGAAGCCTCTTACTACTGGGTGTACTGGGTTCCAACTCAATATGTGGATGCAATCAAAGACACTGTGCTGGGAAAATGGCAGTATTTTTGAAAGCACTTTCACCTCTGGCCCAGGAGACTGACCCAAAGTGAAGGACATTGCCGGGAGAGGCCTGCAGCATCCCTGGATTTCAGAGTTCTGGAACTTTGTTCACAAAAAATCTATATTCAGTCTGAGGTGATGTGGTGACTGAAGCCAGAGGTGATGTACTTTCACCATTAGCTTAATTTTAACTTAAAATGACCAGTTCCCTTTCTTGTAGTCAGCTTCATACCATTTTTAAACTCAATACGATGGAAATCAATAAATCTGAATTCCGAACATGTTGTGTGGAATACTCTTAAGTGTGTTTGAGAGTAGATCTGCCAATTATGTTGACAAGGGAATGATCAAAAGCTTTGTTTTTTTAAAAAAAAAAAGTGGTTTCAATTGAAATATTTTCATACATCTTTGGTTGCAAACATTTGGACTGCATTGCAATGAGTTGGGGTGTTTTTTTTTTCCTTTTTTGTATAAAATTGTATGCAAAATGGAGGGGGGTTAGTAAGCCATATATTTCTGTCCATTGATTCAGATTTAATTCTTTCCCTTTTTCATTCTCTCGCTTCCTCGATTTGAGTTTTTGTTTTAAGAACCCAAAGATGTCAGTTCCTCTTTTGGTACCTCATCAACGCTTCCTTTCCTGGGCTCCCTCCCGCCGTGCTGCTGCTGCCTGTGAACGCGCGGTGGGAGAGGGAGAGCTGCTCGGTCTTGGGCAGGGAGCTCTCACACTTGCTGTGGTGTTCGTTGAGCAGCAGAGTATCTCCCAGTGGCTCCTGTTTAAACGTCTTGCCCTTTGGGCCCCATCTCTGAGGAGTTCCATTGCTGGTTGGATGATTGTCTGCACCCCTCTCTGAGCTTGGCCTAGAGGCCCAGCCTGTCATGGTTGTGCCTGGGCTGTGCCACTCAAAAACCCCAGCTCCCAAGCAGACAAAGGCCTCTTCCAGGAGGAGCCAGGTAGAAGATAGACTATACAGCCATATAGCTGCAGATCCAGATGTAAACTTCTTTCTTTGGAAGTTTTCAAGAAATTCTTAAGCAGTCCAAGGATGATTTCAATTATGCTTCTCCATTGGGTCCTTCTGCTCATGCATTCAGTTCAAGTGTCCTTTATCCCAGGTTCAGAGATGCTGCCTTTCTCAAGAAGACATCTGACCCTAGCAGGTTGGCCAATGTTATTGAACAACAAAAATGGGATAAATTGCTTTCATGATTAGCTCACCCTCTTCTGGTTTTAGCCCTTCTGTCCTTCTGTTCTTTGTACACGTGAACTTCTGTCATCTCCTTCTGGCTTGGTTGCCTCTGAAAGGAGGGAAAGTCTCTTGGTAAATGATCTCCTTTGTGCTGTTTGCTGTTTCTCTGCTGCCGTCTTTGCAGTTCTCCTCTCACTGGTTGCAGGCTCTCATAGTAAGGTTTGGCGAGAAATGTTCCAAACGTCACATTTTGGATTCTAGGCTGTCATCCCTCATTCTGTGAAATGTATTAGCATGTGTTCGCCCAAGATGACTATTTCTTGTGAGCCAGTTAATGATGATATTGTACGCCCTTCCCTTCTAAGCTGTAGTTCAGGAATCCAGCCCACATAGACTCTTGCTTTCTGTGGTGTGTTCAATGCCAAGTGATGCATCTAGGCAGGAAAATCTACTCTTTGCTTTTTTGGAGGCAATTAGTACATTTGTGAAGTGCAGCATCCAAGAAACAGCCTGTTTTTCATCCCTTGAGAAAGGAGCAGTCATTGCAGCTTTTCTGTCCTTGTCGGCCTGCAGTTCCTGAGGAAAAGAGTGCATCTGAGCTACTTGTCCAAGCCTCTGTCTGCAGGTGACAGGTTTCGGGGGAAATGAGATGCATTAAGTAGACCATCATCTCGGGTCAGACACTGCCCCTTTTGTTTGCCAATGCCCCAGTCCTAGAGACTTGTCCTGACAGTGCCGCACACCTACTTTTGATCGCTCAGAGCAGACGGCTCCATCCCCAGGCTGGCCTGGCTGCTCTTCGAGGCCTCTCCACTTGCTCCCCTTATTGCCCCATTCTTGTGGCTCGCCAGGCCACTTGGCCTCCCCTCTTGCCAGTGACAGCAAGCGTTTCCATCATCTCCCTGCTGCCCAAGGGCCAACTGCTTCTCACTCAGGCTGGTGTCATTTCAGGAGGACCAAAGCCTGCGTGAGCATTTTTATTTTCAGTAAAATGGTGCTTTTTTCCTTACTTCGAGATACTATATATAAATAATAATGTAAATGACACCTTTTCGTATGGAGCTGTTTGAGTATTGCTTTACAGAGCTTACTAAATCAGCTTCAGCAATCTTGAGCTCTGTGGCTCCTCACCCTGTCTGCATGGAAGACCTTGCTGGAAGCTCTCGGGAGAGCAGACATAGCACCAGAAGCCACTGGGAGAAGTGTTTTCGATCGTGTCTGGGTCACAGTAGTATTCACTGTTTAGTCATTGAGTTCCGTGAGCAGTCTCTTCATACATTTCTTACAGTCTGGAGTGTACTGACTAAATCTGTGTAAGCAAATTGAAATACTCTTTCTCTTAGGTAGCGTCACAGTGGTTTTTTTTTTCCCTCAGGATAATTTGTATACAATTTCCTCACTGTCAGAGGGATCAGATCTTTCCCTCACTGTGGCAGGGGCGTGCAGGTGGATAAAGGAAGAGCTGGTTTCCGGAGAGTGGCCGTAAGAGCATTGACTCGAAGCCAGAGATGGAGGGGGTGGCCATCTCTTACACACTAAACACCTCTCAGAGCCTCCTGAGGGCTTCTTTGTCTTCTAGAATCTATACCGGTGGTCCTCCTGCAGGTTCTGGCTCACAGACGTCATCATGCTTTTCTTTCGCTCCCGGAGGCGCCTTGGCAGAAGAACATGACCCTGTGAGCCAGGGCCCCCTCAGCTCTGCTTCAGGTCACAGAATGCAGACAGACTTGCGAGTTGCTGGACCTCTTTGGTATTAAGTGTTTGAATCCATGATGGGCCTTTTGCAAGTAGCGTTAGCTCTTTTTAAATGTTGAACTGAGCTAAGGATGCACTTTCTTGTGGGCATAGAAGGGGCCCACGTGAGGCCCTGAGTAGGCTCCTTAGTTGCTGCTTTAGCTAATGAGGGCCAAAGAGATTAACTCTGCCTCATTGCCATGTCTCAGAAAAGTTGCCATATTTCACCCCGAAGGGGCTCGTTTTCCTCTTACTCTTACTTTAACCATGTGCCTGGAGGAGCCGTTCTGGGCTCTTGCACTTGCCCAACCTTTCTTTGCCAGGGGCAGAGAAGGGAAAGGGGGTAGATTGAGTGTGCCAAGGGCCGTGCAAGGGCAGGCTTGCTTTCCACCCATCTGCTGAGGGAACCCTTGCCTCTTGCTCCTTGCCTCTGTTCACGCCTGTTGTCTTGGAAAAGGATGGTCCCTTTGTCTTAAGGCTTTGTGATAAAGTCATCTCCAGTTAGGATCGGCACCCGTTTCCTTCATCATAGTGCCTGGCAGCCTTTCTGAAGTTACAGGTGGTTGGGAGCCCTCTCACGTGCAGAACATCTGGTAGATTGACCTGCCAGGCTGGGTGGTTCTACTGCTTTCTCAATTTCTAAGAACCTTTTTTTTTTCTTCCTTAAAGAGTTCTACAGAATTATTTGACAATATTTGTAAGTACCATGTTTCCTTGTGGTGTACGCTCTGTTCTCGTTTCTGTTTTTAAATCAAATGCCTGTTTGGGAGGAGATGAACGTATTTAGTCTATTAGATTTGCGCTGCTGGATTTTTTTTTAAAGTGTAACCTTGACTAGCTGTCTTATTGTTTATCCTGTAAGATTAGTCTATTGATTAAAGTTTGATAATTAATTGCGTCTCTTTTTCCTTCCAATTCTTCATGCGCCTAATCCACACTGGGGATTAACCAACATTTGGAATTGGGCCCAGAGCCATTTCTTTGCCAGTTGTGGTCTTACTTGGCTTTAAGTATATTCAACTGTATTCTCTGCTGAAACAGTTGACATTTACTCTGCAAAATGGTGAAAATGACTGGCGTGCCAGTGAGCCACACTCCTGTTAAAGTAGCATGGTCTGCTCCTTGGTCGGCCCTGGCCTCCACATGTTGGAAGAGAAGCTGCGTCTCTGTACTCACACCTCCCGACTAGTGCCATGGGCAACCCCACCTGGCCATTTAGCCTTCGAGGACATGTTTTAGAAAACACTGAGATTGGAGCTACAGGTTTAGCCCCAAGCTATAAAGACCCAGGAATCGGGAGGAAGAAAATCTGTTACAAAAAAAGGGCCAGGCTCAGTGGCTTACACCTGTAATCCCAGCACTTTGGACACCAAGGCGGGAGGATCCCTTGAGCCCAGGAGTTTGAGACCAGCCTGGGCAACATAGCAAGAGCCCCATGTCTACAAAAAATACAGTTATCAGCCGGACACAGTGACCCACACCTGTAATCCTAGCACTTTGGGAGGCCGAGGCAGATGGATCACCTGAGGTCAGGAGTTTGAGACCAGATTGGCCAACATGGTGAAACCCCGCCTCTGCTGGAAAATATAAAAATTAGCCAGATGTGGTGTCAGGTGCCTGTAGTCCCAGCTACTTGGGAGGCTGAGACACAAGAATCGCTTGAACCCCGGAGGCAGAGGCTGCAGTGAGCCGAGGTTGTGCCACTGCACTCCAGCCTGGGTGGCAGACGAGATTCTGTCTCAAAAAAAAAAAAAAAGGCGGAGACTAAAACAGAATCCTTGGTATAGGAAGAATGATGGAGTTTGTCCCTGCTGGTCTTCCTTCTTCCTGGCAGGGGGAAGGGGTCAGCTCTTCACTTTTTCCCAGTACCTCATAATCCTGAAACAACACTGCTGGATGCTTAGGGATCTGACTCCTACATGGGGGAGGGGGAGCAGTGGGATTGTGTCACTTGCTATACGTTGGCTGATGCCCACCTAGAGAATCTGCTATCTGGTACTTCTAGGCTGGGTGTGGTGGATCATGCCTGTAATGCCAACACTTGGGAGGCTGAGGCGGGCAGATACCTGAGGTCAGGAGTTCGAGACCAGCTTGACCAACATGGAGAAATCCCATGTCTACTAAAAATACAAAATTAGGCGGGCGTGGTGGCCCGTGCCTGTAATTCTAGCTACTCAGGAGGCTGAGGCAGGAGAATTGCTTGAACCCGGGAGGTGGAGGTTGCAGTGAGCTAAGATCGCGCCATTGCACTCCAGCCTGGGCAGCAAGAGTGAAACTCCATCTCAAAAATAAAAAATAAAAAAAAAAGACCACCTAGCAGGATGTTTTGACCTCTTGCTATGTGCCAGGGCCTCCAGCCCTGGAGGGAAGAGTGGACATCACCTTTGGGTGCTCTTCCACCACGTACTTGCTCTAAACACTCTGCATTCAGGTCCTGTGACATCAGCTCCTTTCTTATGTCTTAGTGTGAAGAATGTTACGTGCATTATGTAGTCAACACTGCACCACATCCCTCCTGTGACCCCTGCTTTGGCCACTAGAGGAAATCTTAGGTTCAGAGAAGTTAGATGGCTTAGCCAACGCCACATGCCTGTTACCAAGTGAAGCTACAATTCAGAACCCAGCTTTGCCTGATGCTCAAGTCTGTGCTCTTAGATACTTACCTCGTACTTGAGAAGTTAGGAAAGAACCCAGCTGCTTTATTTTGCTTTCAGATTTTTTCTTTCCTCAGTTTTGCTGTGTGTCTTAAGGGCACTAACTTGGGTGCGTGACTTGCTTTTTAAAATTTTGAACCTTGGCATTTGTTTATTGGCTTTATTAATTAGCTTTGCGTATTAATAAAGTTAATTTGTCAGTTAAATTTGTTTAATTGGTTTTATTTATTAGCTGGCTACCCCTTAAAACATTAAAACAGTAACACATGCACTTGATAAAGAATTTCAGGTGATAGGTAAGTCTTTCACTCAGTTCTCCTAGCTTCTCAACCCCAGCACCAAATCATTCCTGAAGAAGTAGAATTCACATTACGCTCAAGTACTGAAGTGTGCATCCCAGGGGCGGAGGACCAATCATTCCCACTTAAGCCACTTCCTAGAGTGGGGTGAGTGGACTCCTCCATGGGAACTTAGCAGGAGGGAGCCGGCACTGGGGAAGCACCTCAGCAGCACTCAGACTCCAAACCTGACATTTTTCTTGAGCTCTTGCTCATTATCCGTTGCCTGCTCGGGTATCCCACAGACACCTCACATTCAATGCATCAAATCCAATCCTCGGGTCCCTGCTTTAGACCACAACTCACCCAGTACTGGTAGGTTGGGAGATAGCTTAGACACAACTGATCAGATTCTGCCATTTATTTGTTTTATTTTATTTATTTTGAGATGGAGTCTCTGTCGCCCAGGCTGGAGTGCAGTGGCGTGATCTCGGCCCACTGCAACCTCTGCCTCCCGGGTTCAAGCGATTCTCCTGCCTCTGCCTCCCAAGTAGTTGGTATTACAGGCACCTGCCACCATGCCTGGCTAATTTTTGTATTTTTAGTAGAGAAGAGGTTTCGCCATGTTGGCCAGGCTGGTCTCGGACTCCTGACTTCAGGTGATCCACCCACCTCAGCCTCCCAAAGTGCTGGGATTTCAGGTGTGAGCCACTGCACCCCATCTATTTGTTTTTCAATTCTTTTTTAGAGAGAGGGTCTCCCTCTGTTGCCCAGGCTGGAGTGCCATGGTGCAATCATAGCTCACCGTGGCCTCTAATTCCTTGACTCAAGTGATCCGCCCACCCAGCCTCCCAGGTTCTGCCATTTTATTCCCAAAATCTCTTGCCAATCCATCTCTCTTTATCCCAATCTCCAAATCTGGGACTAACTGGTACTACAGGCATGTGACACCACACTCAGCTAATTTTTAATTTTTTTGAAGAGACAGGGTCTCACGATATTGCCCAGGCTGGTCTCAAACTCCTGGCCTCAAAGTGCTGGGATTAACAGAACAGGCAGGAGCCACCATGCCAGGCCTCTCATGACAGTTTTTAAAGTCCAGGCCTTATAAACTGTCCCACCTTCCAGATTTGTTTCCTCATAGTCAGATTCAAGTTACATGATTTTCACAGGAGTGCCTCAGAGGTGACGTGACCTCGATGCCTCACATCAGGAGCAGCATAGGAGGTTGGCTTGTTGCATCATTGGTGATGCTGAGTGTGATAACCTCCACCTAGGTTGTACCTATCTCCCTTACAAGGTGGTGAGTTCCTGGAGATGGGAGACAAACTATATGGTGTGAAACTGTACTCAGGCTCCAGGAGTGCTTAACACACAGTGGGTACTTCCTTGTGTGGAGTGAGTGAGTGAACTTGCTGTGTGGAGGACACAGTGAGAAGACGGAAGCAGCTCCACTGGAGATAGGGTGGGGATGGCTGGAGACAGGGCTGGGACCAGGTCACAACAGGCTTCACAAGCCACCCTTTCCTAGTGGGAACGGTGTACAACAGGCACAGATCCTCAGAGGTGTTTTCAGCAGCTATTAAATACCATATTCCATTTACCCTGTTCTTGAATTCACACACACTTTGGAATGCTACATTTGGCCAGTTTGCTGCCTATCTATAGTGGCACAGAAGTCTCTCAGCAGAACATTCTGATAAGCTCTTAGAGCAGAAAGAACAGAAAGGCCTTTGCTATTGCTTGAACAACCAGACCCTAAATGGCCTTGGGGATGAATGATCTGTGTGTGTGAGATCCAGTAAATGTCTTCCCTCATTCTGGCTTCTTTGGGGCTTACACCAGCTACTGGATGACGTGAATGGGCTGTTTCACTGCAGGCATCTGCTGAAGATAGTAGCAAAGCAGGCACTCAAGTGGCAGTACAGTCAGACTTTGTGATCTTAGGCAGACACAATCACAGACGCTTTTTTTGGCAAAATGTACAGCTGCCATGGGATTTAAAATAGCCAGAACAACTTGGAGACTATCACCAAAATATCCCCAGTGTTAAACTACCAGACGTTCCAATCAAAGGAATAACACACAGCCTGTTACTCCCGATTTGATCACCAGTGCTTAGTAAGTGCTCAAGCTATTGTTAAATAAATGCAGTTGTAAAAAAACAATGAAGAAGCACCGTATCCTCCAATTTGGCAGTTTTCCAAGATATGTTGCTGAGTATTGAAAAAAATAAAAAAGGTCTAGTGTAACAATGTATGATTTTCATGACTGAAAAGGATATGCTTTCTATTGCTAAAAAGGGGCCAGGCTCAGTGCCTCACGCCTGTAATCCCAGTACTTTGGGAAGTGGAGGCGGAGGATCTTTTGAGCCCAGAAGTTCAAGACCAGCCTGGGTAACACAGCAAGACCCCATCTCTATAAATAACTTAAAAAATTAGTAGTGGTGTGCCTACTTGGGAGGCTGAGGGAGGAGGATGGCCTGAGCCTGGGATGTTGAGGCTGTGGTGAGCCACTATCGTGTCACTGCACTCAGACTGAGTGACAGAGTGAATGTCTCAAAGAAACGAAAATGAGGTTTGCATTCGACCCAGCAATCCCATTACTAGATACACATAAAGGAATAGAAACCATTCTACCATAAAGACACATGCATGCCTGTGTTCACTCACTACACCACCATTCACAGTATCGAAGACATGACATCAACCTAAATGCCCATCAACTGCAGACTGGATAAAGAAAACGTGTAGGCTGGGTGCGGTGACTCTCGCCTGTAATCCTAGCACTCTGGGAGGCCGAGGCAGGCAGATCACTTGAGGTCAGGAGTTCGAAACCAATCTGGCCAACATGGTGAAACCCCATCTCTAATAAAAATACAAAATAAGTATCTGGGCATAGTGGCGGACGCCTGTAATCCCAGCTACTCAGGAGGTTGAGGTAGGAGAATCACTTGAACTGGGGAAGCGGAGATTGCAGTTAGCCAAGATTGTGCCATTGCACGCCAGCCTGGGTGACGGAGCGAGACTGTCTGAAAAAAAAAAAAGAAAATGTGTATACACATACATACAGACACACACACGCCATGGAATACTATGCAGCCATAAATAATGAGATCATGTCCTTTACAGCAACATGGATGCAGCTGGAACCAGTATCCTAAGTGAACACAGGATCAGAAAACCAAATACCACATTCTCACTTGTAAGTCGGAGCTAAACATTGAGTAAACATGGACAGAAGGGAACAACAGGCACCGGGGCCTACTGGAGGGTGGAGGGTGAGGATCCAAAAAAGACCCATCGGGGGTTGGGCACAGTGGCTCACACCTGTAATCCCAGCACTTTGGGAGGCTGAGGTGGGTGGATCACCTGAGGTCAGGAGTTCATGACCAGCCTGGCCAACATGGTGAAACCCCGTCTCAACTAAAAATACAAAAAATTAGCCAGGTGTGGTGGCAGGTGCATGGTAGCGGGTGTAATCTCAGCTACTTGGGAGGTTGAGGCGGGAGAATCACTTGATTCTACTGGGAGGTGGAGGTTGCAGTGAGCCAAGATCGGGCCACTGCACTCCAGCCTAGGTGACAAGAGTGAAACTCCGTCTCAAATAAAAAAACCCATGGGGTGTTATGCTTATTACCTGGGTGAAATAATCTGTACACCAAACCCCATGACACATAATTTACCTATATAACAAACGTGCACATATACCCTTGAACCTAAATAAAAGTTAAAAAAAAGGAATATGCCTGCCTAACACGCCTGAAATAACTCTAGAGCAACCCAGAAGGAACCAGCGTATTGGTACCTGCAGGAAGGGAAGCAGATGAGTGTGGACCCAATCCCAGAGCTGACTCCCATCCTTCGACCACCTCATCTCTCAGCCATGAGATTCTCGGCTGGCTCAGGGCCCCTCACCTTAGTTCTTCTGCCTCGAAGACACTACTTACTGTAGGCCTTTGGTTCCTCTTCCCTCCCGTACTAGAAATGTCATGTAAAAAGAGAGCAATTATTTTGATGTAACTCTCAAACTAAACCTTATCAAGAGCTAGGCAATGTGTACATGTTAACTACATCAACCCCAAGGAACCAACACAGTGCTAAGAGTAAAAGGGGCAGAACTGATAATGATGTGTGGCAATGTCAAACTGACCTTCCAGGAGGAAAGAGAGCCTCCCATTCTCCAAAACTGTTAAACTGTATTAATTTGGAAAGGGATCTTTAGGACAGGGATGAACAACTAGTCCCACCTGCTGATATCAGCTGATAATAAGCTAATGGAAACCAAAACAAAATTTTTTTTGAAGCAGAAAGTCCATTTCCATGAATATATTCACTCCTGATATGAAGGTGGGGAGAGAGTCTTACTTCAAGTACATGGTTGGAGAAGCCATTGTTTTTGACATGCATGATACCAATGACAAATCAGACCTTTAAAAATATTAAGCAATGTCAATATGAAAATATAAAAAAGCACTTTATAGACATTGAAAAACTGAAGACTAGAGAAAATGTTGGTTTTATAGATTTATTTTCAAAGAGTAAAACACTTACACAATTTAAATACAAGTCCATCAGAATCACTCTGTCAGAGTCAGCAATGATGCGAAAATGTGTCCTCACTGCCAGACATTCGCCACTATCATCTGAGTCCTCTCTCCCTAAAGCCAAAGGGTCTGGAAAAGATAAAATAAGTTCAATGTTATTTTTGATGTGTTCTTATTAATGGTAAGTGACATCTTTCAGGTGCTAAAAATGCAGCATCTGGCTGAGTGCAGTGGCTCATGCTCGTAATCCCAGCCCTTGGGGAGACCAAGGTGGGCGGATCACCTGAGGTCAGGAGTTCGAGACCAGCCTGGCCAACATGGTAAAACCCCATCTCTACGAAAAATATAAAAATTAGCTGGGCGTGGAGGTACACGCCTGTAATCCCAGTTACCCAGGAGGCTGAGGCAGGAGAATCGCTTGAACCCAGGAGGCAGAGGTTACAGTAAGTCGAGATCATGCCACTACACTCCAGCCTGGGCAACAGAGCAAGATTCCATCTAAAAAAAAAAAAAAAACAAACAAAAAGACAGGGTCACTAAAAGCTAAAGACACTAATATAATGTTTTAATGCAAAAAGTCTTATTTGATTATTCTAGGGCCCAAGTAACAAGAGCTACTATTTACTAAGAGGCTTCTTTACATCATTGTATCAAGTGATATATACACTCTCTGCAATTTTGCTTTCACAAAAGCCCCAGGTAGGTCCTATCATTACCCCCATATTACATACGAGGAAACTGAGGCTTACAGAGCTAAGCAGTCTGCCTGAGACCACCAGGCTTACAGAGTGTGGCAGAGCTGAAAATAAACTTGGGTGTGTCTGACTCCAAAGTCCATCCTCTTACCCATGAGGCCTCTCTTGCCTAATTAAGAGCCAGGTCGGGCCGGGCGCAGTGGTTCATGGCTGTAATCCCAACACTTTGGGAGGCTGAGGCGGGCAGATCATGAGGTCAGGAGATCAAGACCATCCTGGCTAACACGGTGAAACCCTGTCTCTACTAAAAATACAAAAAATTAGCTGGGCGTGGTGGCGGGTGCCTGTAGTCACAGCTACTTGGGAGGCTGAGGCAGGAGAATGGCATGAAACCAGGAGGCGGAGCTTGCAGTGAGCCAAGAGCACACCACTGCACTCCAGCCTGGGTGACAGAGCGAGACTCCGTCTCCAAAAACAAAAAGAGCCAGGTCACCTCAGTGTCTTACCCAGCAGGCTGGGCTTGCCTTGGGTGAGTAATTGAGGGAGATAGAGGTCTGTTTCCAGGTTATCCTGCTCAGTACTTTGTACAAAACTCTGCTTCTGTGAGGAGAGCTGATAGTCAAGGGAGTTCTATGCAGGAATGACAGCTCTCAACCTCTCAAAGATCACCACCATGGCTGGGCCCCTTTGAGTGGCAGACAACAGGAAAGGGCTTGCATTTTATAAGCAGTGAAAAATCTTGGTCAAGCATTTCCATTTTCTATTTCTTCTTGAGTTTCCTTTATTGAAGAACCACAGACAATTAAATCTACGGGTGAACATCATTTTAGAAGTCTAATTATTTACCTGATACTTTATTCATATACATCCTTCTTATCTGCAATGTAATCTACAATTTCTTGTGGACACATTAACTTTTCAGCATCTGTATCAGGAATTTCAAACCCTAAAAGAAAAATACACAACGTGAGAGAGTTTAAAAAAAAAAATCCTTTAGAACTGAACACACCTGACCCTTCTACAACAGCTACAAGTATATCAAAACTTTCAGCAACCTTGAATGCCATTTAGGTTGTGGGCCAGTTAGCTTCTAGACAGTATGCATGCAGGTTGGGTACAATGCTTTGGAGGTATGTTTGTTTGTTGAGATAGAATTCATATAATAGCAAATTCCTCCTTGTACACATACATACATATATATATATATATATATAAAATTTGGTAGTTTTTAGTATATTCACAACATTGTGCAACCATCACCATTGTAAAAGAGACCCAGTGCCCATCAGCAGTCACTCCCCATCCTCCCTAGTTCTGGCAACCACTCATCTACTTTTTATCTTGATTTGCCTCTTCTTGACATTTCATGTAAATGGTATATAACGTGTCATCTTCTGTGTCTGGCTTCTTTCACTCAGCACGTTCTCGAGGGTCATCGTGCTGTAACACACGTCACCCATGCTTTTTTTTTTCATGATGGTTGGGTTTTTATAAATGGCTGGGTTTTGATAGTTAGCTTACTTTGGGCCAAACGCTGTGCTGAGCATTTTACACATAATCTCTAATTCTCACAGCAATCCCAATCCTGGGGTTCCTACTATTATCACCCACTTTACAGCTGCGGAAACAGGCTTTGAGAGATAGTTACTTGTCCAGGCTCATACCTAAGCTCAATTCCAGACCTGGTACTGTGAAGCACTAGGCAAAGGATTCCATCCTAGTCAGCATCATCTGTGAGGAATTTTAACTAGGCCCTGCTCTGCAGAATAGCACAGAAGTCCTTTGATTTCCTATTCAACCAACTCACGCAGAAACAGCCATGGAGCCTTAGAAAGGTCTCACTTGCACAACACACCGTCCCAAACTTGGAGTGTGCACGTGAGCCAGGATAGGAGAACAAGGCCGGAGGCTCTGGGTGCGTCTCTTGTCCTGGCACACACTACTTCCACCTGGTTCATGTCACCCGAGCTCAGGAGGGCTGACGTGCCATCGGCATGTGTTCCGGGCAGGCTTTTGCCCTTTGTCTTAGAACTCTGTCTGAAGAGTCAGTCCCCTGGAACCATCTCTGGTCATTCGGCTCTTGGCACAACACTGGGCACTCTGCTGGGCTTGTGCAAGGTGCTTTCTGAATAAATGTACCATCCCTAAAGCTTACTTCACCTGATGGTAAGTGGGCAGGCAGGTGTGTGTGTAGGGCAGTGGATACTACTGTTTCTACTAATATTTAATTCTAACTCCAATTCAGACTCCCACCATTTCTTTCAGTTTAATCCACCTTAATCAAAAATCACAGTATACAGATACAAGACTGAGCCTTACCAAATTCGTCTTCCATGGCCATGATAATCTCCACTTGGTCCAAACTGTCTAAGCCCAGGTCTTTCATAAAATGAGAATCTACTGAAAGCTGCAAGAAAGGAGCACCAAACACAAAATTTAGTCCATGAAAGCATTTGCTTCCCAAGATAACAGGGTGGTACAATGCCACTTAATCACTATATCGAATTTTTTTTATTATACTTTAAGTTTTAGGGTACATGTGCACAACGTGCAGGTTTGATACACAGGTATACATGTGCCATGGTGGCTTGCTGCACCCATCAACTCATCATTTACATTATGTATTTCTCCTAATGCTATCCCTCCCCCAGCTCCCCACCCACTGACAGGCCCCAGTGCGTGATGCTCCCCACCCTGTGTCCAACCGATCTCACTGTTCAGTTCCCACCTATGAGTGAGAACATGAAGTGTTTGGTTTTCTGTCCTTGTGACTATATCGAATTCTTTTTAACATACAGAGGCCATGGCTGACATTTTATATGTAACCTGTGCTGGTATGTACATGGTTTGCTTTATCTTATTCTACTTTATTTTAAAGTGAACAATATATACATAGCTAATGAAGAATTTCACTCTGTATGTTTTTTTTGTTTGTTTTTTGAGAGTCTTGCTCTGTCACCCAGGCTGGAGTGCAATGCAATGGCACGATCTTGGCTCACTGCAAACTCGGCCTCCCGGGTTCAAGCGATTCTCATGCCTCAGCCTCCCGAGTAGCTGGGATTGCAGGCACCCACCACCATGATGCCCAGCTAATTTTTTTGTATTTTTAGTAGAGACAGGGTTTTTGCCATGTTGGCCAGGCTGGTCTTGAACTCCTGATCTAGGGAGATCCACCCACCTCAGCCTCCCAAAGTGCTGCGATTACAGGCGTGAGCTCCCGCACCCGGCCCAATCTATATGTTTTACTGAGATCTCTGATCATTGCTCTGAATGACATCTGAAGAAGTTTGGGTATTTTTGCTGCCTTACTGACAACTAAGGCCTAGACTCCACACCTTAAGTGGCATTATGATTATAAACTGTAGGCAGCTTCATGTTACAAAGTGTTTACTATCACCCTATCACTCTAATTTAGACCTCAGGGTCACCAGGAATGATTCTTCAAAAACGCATATCAAAAACAAACTGCCTTACCTACACAACAGATTCCATTTATTTTCGTTGTTACACAGAGTCTCACCCTGCCACCCAGGCTGCAGTGTGCAGTGGCGTGACCTCGGCTCACTGTACCCTCTGCCTCCCAGGTTCAAGCAGTTCTCTGCCTCATCCTCCCAAGTAGCTGGGATTACAGGTGTCTGCCACCGTGCCTGGCTAATTTTTGTATTTTTAGTAGAGATGGGGTTTCACCATCTTGGCCAGGCTGGTCTTGAATTCCTGACCTCATGATCCACTCGCCTCAGCCTCCCAAAGTGCTGGGATTACAGGCGTGAGCCACCACGACCAGCCCCACTTGTGTTTTTATTATTTATTGTTATTATTTTTGAGATGGAGTTTCACTCTTGTTGCCTAGGCTGGACTGCAACGGTGCTATCTCAGCTCATTGCAACCTTCACCTCCCGGGTTCAAGTGATTCTCCTGCCTCAGCCTCCTGAGTAGCTGGGATTACAGGTATACACCACCATGCCTGGCTAATTTTGTATTTTTAGTAGAGATGAGTTTTTTCCATGTTGGTCAGGCTGGTCTCGAACTCCCAACCTCAGGTGATCTGCCCGCCTCAGCCTCCCAAAGTGCTGGGATTACAGGCATGAGCCACCGTGCCCGGCCACTTGTGTTTTTTAAAAAGGGTGAGATACACATATAATATACACATAATATACACACATATGCGTATACTGCTTTAACATATGCATTGAATACCTTTGGAAACACACATGAAACTGGTAGTGCTGGTTGTCTCCCAGAATGGGCCTGGGTGGCTGGGAGCCAAGGAGATTTTTATTGAGTATCTTGCCCTTTGCATTTTGTACCATGTAATTTAAATACTCTATATTTAAAGAAAAAAATTCAAACCACCATCAGTTACCTTCTCTGGGTCAATCTTGTCATAGAGTTTCAATACGTAAAGAACACGGTCCCGGATGCCCTCTAACGTCAAAGGGGGCATGTCGCTATACTGGCGGCACAACGGTGTAACTCTACCAGGAACCTAGAGCGAGGGCAGGAAGAAAACACTGTCATTGAACGGAAAATGCCTCTAAATCAATGCACAAGCCTATAGGTAACTTGCACAGAACTTTTGGGGCTGTAGAGAACGCACAGCATCTCATTCTCATTGTGGCCATTAGGACACACCACGTTGCAGGACTGGGTAATCGCAGAAGCCCCAGCAGTTCGGCAGCACCTCAGGCCTCCTTCCTGGGAGCCAGGACCAGCCCCTCTGCCTCCTGGGTTCAACCCTCAGGCTCTGGACATTCATCCCGCTCTGCGACACTAACTGCCAGTAAAATTGTCTGGCGTCTGCAGAATGCCTATGTCTTCTCATGGCATCTTTTCAGCATCCTGAGGCCTCTCTAGGGAGCTGCCACCTTTAATAGGCAGACCCAAGTCAAAATAACCCACAAGGAAAGAGCTGTCATGGTAAACCCAAAGGCAATTCAAACTGAGGACCATACACCAGAAAGGTCTAGTTTGGTTCCAGCAGGTATCTCCCTGACCTCAGCCAGGACAAAGGAAGCTGGCCACCCACCCAAAGAGAGGATGAGGGAGCTTACAGTCATTATATTCCAATCTGTTTCCCTTCCAGCAAGGCTTGCCTCATGGCCACCAGCCAAACCATGAGCCCTTCTGGCCTCGGCCATGTTAGAGCAATATCTCACGTATCTCTGGTATTAGTCGGCTCGATGTTTAGGTATTTTAGGGTATTGACCAGATTTCATTCAACAAATGTGGAATGAGCTGCAATTACAGGTCAGGTGGTTTAATGCTGTGGAAGGTACAACACAGAACCAGAGAAAACAAAACAGGGTATTTGGCAGTTTTGCTCACTACAGAAATCCCTAATCTGGCTGGTCATGGTGGCTCACGCCTATAATCACAGCACTTTGGGAGGCCAAGGTGGGCAGATCACCTGAGGTCAGGAGTTCGAGACCAAGCTGGCCAACATGGTGAAACCCTATCTCACTACTAAAAATACAAAATTTAGCCAGGCATGGTGGTGGGCGCCTGTAATCCCAGTTACTCAAGAGACTGAGGCAGGAGAATCACTTGAACGTGGGAGGCAGAGGTTGCAGTGAGCCGAGACCATGCCATTACATTCCAGCCTGGGCGACAGAGCAAGACTCCGTCTCAAAAAAAAAAAAAAAAAAAGGAATCCCTAATCTAAGTTGGTTTGTTTACCTCCTGAAGTTGATTTTAAGTCCGAGGCTTGGAGTTCTTAAGGCATTTCCCTATAGAAAGTGGGGCTGCTTGTTAGGGCTCAGGTGCCTGAAACTCACAAAGGTCCATGAAAAATCATAATAAATACTGCCCAGGGAACCAAACCAGTATAACCTCTGTATAAGAAACATTCATCTTGCATAAAGAACAGGTATTGGGCCAGGTGTGGTGTCTCACACCTGTAATCCCAGTACTTTGCGAGGCCGAGGTGGGCCAATCACTTGAGGCCAGGAGTTCAAGACCAGCCTGGCCAAAATGGTGAAGTCTCGTCTCTACTAAAAATACAAAAATTAGCCGGGCATGGTGGTGTGTGCCTGTAATCCCAGCTATTCAGGTGGCTGAGGCATGAAAATTGCTTGAACCCAGGAGAAAGGTTGCAGTGAGCCGAGATCGTGCCACTGCCCTCCACCTTGGGCCACAGAGCTGATACTCTCTCTCTCAAAAAAAAAAAAAAAGAAAGAAAATAAAAGAAAAAGAAGTCAGTTATTAAAATCAGGTTTACGCCGGGCACAGTGGCTCACACTTGTAATCCCAACACTTTGGGAAGCTGAGGCAGGCAGATCATGAGGTCAGGAGTTCGAGACCAGCCTGACCAACGTGGTGAAACCCCATCTCTACTAAAAATATAAAAATTAGCTGAGCGTGGTAGCATGTGCCTGTAATCCCATCTACTCAGGAGGCTGAAGCAGGAGAATCACTTGAACCTGGGACACAGTGAGCCAAGATCACTCCAGCATGGGCGACAGAGTGAGATTCCTTCTCAAAAAAAAAAAAAAAAAATCAAGTTTAATCAGCAAGCTAAAGACACGAGTTGGAGAGTTTCTGAGTACTTTCAAGAGTTTTAGAGCACTTTTCTTTGTCTAAATGTCTGGTCTCCTTTCCTATTATACATGGTATCCTTTCCTATTATGCGTTAAGGAGACCTTTGATACAGGCACATCACTGGTCTACTTAACAATGACTCAAACAGGTTTCCAAGTCATAAATAAAATGGAGAAGAAAGGAATAAAGAGAAAGGGGAAGAAATGAGGTAATATGGCAATGGCAGAAAAGAAGTTTCAGGTGGAAGGATCCAACAGAGGCTATGTGCTTATCAAGAAATGGTATGAGGCCAGGTGTGGTGGCTCACGCCTGTAATCCCAGCACTTTGGGAGGGCAAGGTGCGCGGATCACTTGCAGTCAGGAGTTTAAGACCAGCCTGCCCAACATAGTGAAACCCCGTCTCTACTAAAAATACAAAAATTAGCCGGGTATGATGACGTGTGCCTACAATCCCAGCTACTCAGGAGGCTGAAGTGGGAGGATCACTTGAACCTAGGAGGCAGAGGTTGCAGTGAACTGAGATCTTGGCTCTACACTCCAGCCTGGGCGATAGGGTGAGACTCCTTCTCCAAAAAAAAAAAAAAAAAGAAAAAAAATGGTACGAGGTCAGGTGTGGTGGCCCACGCCTGTAATCCCAACACTTTGGGAGGCCAAAGTGGAAGGATCGCTTGAGCCCAGGAGTTCCAGACCAACCTGGGCAACAAAGCAAGACCTTGGACCCAGGGAGACTGGTGAGGGTATACTCTATGTTCATACACAGCTACCTATGAGGTCAACTAGGTTGTCAGCATTGTCCTCAGCAGCTCCGGCAAGTACCTACAGGGGCCAGGTGGGTACTGTGTGATTAAATTAAATGAGTCTCTGACTGGAGGCCACATGCCATCTAGAGTAGGTGCTGCATCAGGGTCAGCATGAGGCAGTAAGTTAGTGGGCAAGAGCTCAGACTCTGAAACTAGACTGCCTATGCCTGCACCATGGTGCTGGCTCTCACTAGTTGTTTGGCCTTGGGTGGGTTACTTAACCTTGTACACCTCAGTTTCCTCATCTGTAAAATGGGGATAAACAACAGTACCATACTCACAGGACTGTTGTGAAGAGATGAAGTAAAGGGCTTGGACATTGGCTGGCACTTACACAGTGAGTGCTATTTTGGGTTATTTAGTAGGATCCTGAGACCAATGACCAGCAGCAGCTAGTTTGATGCCTTGGCTGTAGCGCAGCCCCAAAATACTTGATCCTACTCCCCTCTCATGCTTCTGCCTCTGGTCTCTATTGATTTCTTTTTCTTTTTTTTTTTCAGACGGAGTCTCACTGTGTTGCCCAGGCTGGAGTGTAGTGTTGTGACCTCGGCTCACTACAACCTCTGCCTTCTGGGTTCAAGTGATTCTTATGCCTCTGCCTCCCAAGTAGCTGGGATTACAGGCATGCTCCACCATGCCTGGCTAATTTCTGTATTTTTAGTGGAGATGAGGTTTCACCATGTTGGCCAGGCTGGTCCTGAATTTCTGGTCTCAAGTGATCCACTCACCTCAGCCTCCCAAAGTGCTGGGATTACAGGCATAAACTACCATGGCTGGCCTCCATTGATTTCTTATCAAGTCAGGCTATGATATTGCCCTAAGCACTTTACACACATCATCTTCCTTCAGCTCTCCAGTAATCTGGTGAGATCGACGATACTATCACCCTCCTTTTTACAGACGAGAAACTGAGGCAGGGGAGGTTAGGTACCCCTCACCCCCATGTGCTTCCAGCATGGCCTCTTGGAAGGTCTTGTTGCTCCTTCTAGCTGGATCTCTGTTGACTGGGAAAAAATAAAAGGGATACAAAATGGACAAGCACCTCCCCAGCAGCCAACATGTGAGGTTTCTGGTGTTAACTGTTCTTCCTCAAGATCTACACTTAACAATTATATGGGAAATAAACCACCTCTCCCAGACATCAGAGAAGGTACTGTTTGCAGGTAGAGTGACGGCCCTCTGGACTAGTAATTCAAATGGATGAGGTTCCATCAGAATCCAGGTACTCCACTGGGGCCCACTTTTGCCTGAGGCAAACTCAGAGGAGGCTAAGGAGAGGGCTTTAAAGGCTGTCTCTACAAACTGCCGACTGGTCCCCTCTACATAGGCAGCCCAGACCTCTCCAACTCAACAGTTTGGAAATGAACTCCTGACCTGTCTCCAAAACTCCTGCTTATAGACCTCTGTTCCTTCTCCGCCACCTGGGGCTTATTCCTTCAATAAGCCCTGCTTCATGTTCACTCCCTATGACCTTGGCAGAGAACATCCACAATTCCTCACTGCAGCATACAGCTCCCTTCATGATATGCTCACTCTCTTCCCACCAACAATGTTCCCTTCCAGACACCCTAAGAGTCAACCACAAGGGCTCTTCCTGGTCTCTGCACAGGCCTTCAAGATCATGTTTGCTGAGAGGCTGGTCAAGTACCTCTTTTTGCTTCTGCATTACACACACTTGTTCTCACAATGGCTTGCCTTTATCTATTTACATGACTGTCTCAGAAGCCTGGGAACTTAACCTGTGTGCTAAGAACTGTGCAATGGGCTAGAAATGCAAAGATGAACATGACACAACCTTCCCCCCAGAGAAGCTTACACTCTAATGGAAGAGATCAATCCACAGATCATTTTAGCTGAAATAAAAATATGGCAAGCACCACAACAGAAGTATCTGTAGGCTGATGCAATAACAAAGGTTGTCACTCAGTCCTTGAGTGGCCAGGAAGGAGGATGCCAGACTTGGCATCTCGGCTCACTGGCGATCTCGGCTCACTGCAACCTCCGCCTCCCGGGTTCAAGCGATTCTCCTGCCTCAGCCTCCTGAGTAGCTGGGACTACAGGCGCATGCCACCACGCCCGGCTAATTTTTTTTATTTTTAGTAGAGAAGGGGTTTCACCGTGTTAGCCAGAATGGTCTCCATCGCCTGACCTCGTGATCCGCCCGCCTCAGCATCCCAAAGTGCTGGGTTTACAGGCGTGAGCCACCGCGCCCGGCCTAATTTATGTATTTTTTTGTAGAGACGGGGTTCTACCATGTTGCCTAGGAAGGTCTCAAACTCCTGGGCTCAAGCGATCCGCCCACCTCAGCCTCCCAAAGTGCTAGGATTACAGGCATTAGCCACTGCGCCTGGCCAGACACACTTATTTTTCACACTAACATGCAGTCAAGGTTGAAACCCTACTATGACTTTGAAAAGGGGTTTCATAACTTGACCTTGGGAGTCTATCCTACCTTAAGAAGGTTATTTTTATTCTCAATTGCACTTCAGAGTCTTCTGGAGAGCCTAGAACAACAACAACAGGCCGGGCACGGTGGTTCACGCCTGTAATCGCAGCACTTTGGGAGGCCAAGGTGGGTGGACTGCGAGGTCGGGTTCAAGACCAGCCTGGCCAATATGATGAAACCCCGTCTCTACTAAAAATACAAAAATTAGCCGGGCATGGTGGTGGGTGCCTGTAGTCCCAAATACTCGGGAGGCTGAGGGAGGAGAATGGCTTGAACCTGACAGGTGGAGGTTGCCGTGAACCAGAGGTTTGCAGTGAGCCGAGATCACGCCACTGCACTCCAGCCTGGGCGACAGAGCGAGACTCTGTCTCAAAAACAACAACAATAACACCACCACCACCATGGCAGGGTATCATCCCAGAGGAATAAATCAGCAGGAAGGGGGAGGGGGAAAGCTTTTCTGTTTTTTCAAGTTACCCACGTAATTTGAATATGGAGCTAGGTTTGAAAATCACTGCCTCCTGGCGTTTCAGCCTCACGCAGATTTCATCAGCTCAAGCTATATACTACAGGCACAGTCGTTCTTTGGTATTCGCGCAGGAGATTGGTTCCAGGACCCCTGACTATACCCAAATCTGCGCACACTCATGTCCCGCCGTCAGCCTTGCAGAATCCCCTTATAGGAAGAGCCTGCCCTCCTTATACGCAGGGCGGCACATCCCGTAAATGCTGGCCGCGTTTGATTGAAAAAAAATCCACATATAAGCGGACCAAAGCAATTCAAATCCTTATTGTTCAAAGGTCACCTGCATTTGTTTCCTAGAATTACTTCCAGGAGTCCTGGACACAGGCAGAAGGTGCAGCAGGGAAAAGTAAGGACAGAACTGCAGAGAGAACCGCTCTGTAGAAGGCTGTAGGCCAGCCAGTGTGGCTGCCTCTTTGCATGCTGCTTTCACAATACGGTGACCACTATTTTGAGACGGTACGAGATGCTCTATCCGCATTAACTCATCTAATCCTCATTGCTACTCCGCAAGGTAGAGGCCAGTATCCCAATTTTGCAGGTGAGTGTGAGCGAGGCTAGGAGACTTGTCCAAAGTTTCGGTAAGCGGCAGTCCAGCGGTGCTGGACTCGAGTCAGTGCTCTTGCTAGTTATTACGAGGTCACCCGGCCTCCCGGCAGGGGTCAACTAAACACCTTTAGGCAGCGGGGCTGCGGAGCGAGCCGGCTGCCCCCCAGGTCACCCCTGCGGGCAGCTGGCGCGGCCGGGGTGCCCGGCCCCCACCCCCACCGGGCCCAATTCCTGACCCCTGCCAAGCCCCAGAAAAGTCACCGCGAGTCACCTGCGCGAGCTTTAAGGCCGGCTGCAAAGGCCCGAGCCTCGTCTGGGTCCCCGCGGAGCACAGACCGGTGCTGAGAGGCCGGGCCACGGTCTGCATCCGGACCCGGGGCAGCGGCGCAAAGGCCGCGGGCAGGCAGCGGACATAGGCTGAAAGGACACGAGACGCCATAGCTACGCCGACCCAGGATGCACTGCGCCGCCGCCACCGGCCCACGGTTCCTCTCCGGCAGCGCGCAGGCGACGCACAGAGCAGCGCTGTCGGGCACCGCCGGCGGTGGCGGCCCCTGGCGGCTCCTGGAGGCACTGCGCCCTCGGAGCCCATCCAGGTTCGGGACTGACAGTTGCTTGGTGTCTGTGCAGACGTTGCCGTCTTTCCCTAAGCGACACGACACGAGAAACCTACTTTCATTTTTTATCTGAAAGTTCTGAAATACATCTATTTAAACGTTTGGTGCCGGTCGCAGTGGCTCACACCTTTAATCCTAGCACTTTGGGAGGTCAAGGTGGCAGGACTGCTTGAGCTCAGGAGCTCAAGACTGACCTGGCCAACATGGCAAGACTCCGTCTCTGTTACAAAAAAGATTAAAAGAAAAAAAGGATAAAGTTTTGATTCTACGATTCTTCCACAAGTATTAACATTTATTGAATAGGTTCTATATATATGAAAAATAATGTGAAAAAATAATTTCAATACATAACTAAGACTAATAAATGTGAGAATTACGATTAAAACAACATACATGTTTTAAAACTTGACAGTGTATAATATAGCTGTCAGGTCCACGACTATGCCAACTGTCATGCCCACAGCCAGGTTCCAGCCCATATGGAGCTCTGAGGTGAGTGGGTGGATGAGCAGATAGCTGAAATAACACTCAGGGGACGGTAGGCAGGTGAAAGATGATTTTATTCAGCAGCAGCTCTCATCAGCAGCTTACTTACACTAGTTCTCTCACACTGTCCACCTTGTCTCAGCTGCTTAGTCCCGTGGCTCTGACACACAGCTGCGAGGCTGCTCTCCCTTGCCTTCAGGGTCAGCAGCTTAACTCTTTCTCTCAGCTGTGTTCTGGCTGCCCCACGTCTGTCTGCAAAGACGGACAGCTCTGGCTCTCTCACTCTTTCTCTGGGCACGAACGCCTGTACAGTATTAGCAGGGCAATTATACCTTTTACAGAAAATAGTGGCTTAGAGCCAAGTGATGGCCTTCCCATGTTATGGCTACATGGCTGTGATAACAAGTGGAGTTATACGCCTGTGTCTAAACTTGCTGAGTCACGCAGGATGTAAACATCTTACCTTGGCCTATCCTTGACCAAAGCACAGCCATGTTCCTTACAATAGCTAACAAAAATAGGTAAGTGAGGGAGGAGTTTAAGTAGGTGAATTCCTATTTCTAAGCAGGTAGTCAAAGGATATTGACTGAAATTGAAACATACGGGATAGTGACTCCAAATTCTGAAATCTGCCTGAATGAACAATCCAATAATGCCATCAGTTTTACCTCAATTTATTTTTATTTTTGTTAAATCCAAGTAAAATAAAATGTAATGGTATGCTGCCAGGTGCGGTGGCTCACACCTGTAATCCCAGCACTTTGGGAGGCTGAGGCAGGTGGATCACCTGAGGTCAGGAGTTCAAGACAGTCCTGGACAACATGGTGAAACCCCGTCTCCACTAAAAATACAAAACTTAGCCAGGTGTGGTGGCAGGTGCCTGTAATCTCAGCTACTCAGGAGGCAGGAGGCTGAGACAGGAGAATCGCTTGTACCCGGGAGGCGGAGGTTGCAGGGAGCTGAGATCGCGCCATTGCACTCTAGCCTGGGCAACAAGAGTGAAACTTCATCTCAAAAAAAAAAAAAAAAAAAAAAAAAATTGAATATCTGTTAAGTACTCATTGTTGAGGCTGCAACAGTGAGCAAGCCAGACATGCAAACCTGGTTCAGTGACTCACCTCTGTAATCCCAGCACTTTGGGAGGCCAAGGGAGGTGGATCGCTTGAGCCTAGGAGTTTGAGACCAGCCTAGGCAACACAGGGAGACCCTGTCTCCACAAAAAACTTAAAAAATTAGCCAGGCATGGTGGTGCATGTCTGTGGTCCCAGCTGCTCGGGAAAGCTGAGGTGGGAGGACCAATTGAGCCCAGGAGGTCAAGGCTCCAGTGAACTATGATTGTACCACTGCACTCCAGCCTGGGCAACAGAGTGAGACTCTGTCTCCCAAAAAATGTAACTCTAAGCTTAGGAAGAACCTAATAGCCTACTAAGTTCACACTTGGGGCCATCTCTTCCCATGACCTATCTAGTATTTCAGTGTTACATGTATGTATATATGTATTTATTGAGATGGGGTTTCACCGTGTTAGCCAGGATGGTCTCAAACTCCTGACCTGGTGATCTGCCTGTCTCGGCCTCCCAAAGTGCTGGGATTACAGGCATGAGCCACTGAGCCTGGCATCAATGTTACATTTAATCCTTTTGGTCAAACATAACAAATCATCTCTTATTTAAATAATTTGGGAGAGCTGCTTTTCCCTTTAGCAAACAAATAAAGACAAAATATCAGCCTACATGGCCTATAGGCTAAAAAGTCCCAATATTAAGATTAAGATCACGTCCTTAGCAGATGGGGAAGAGTTAAAAGACAACACCGGTGCTTTTCAGTGGCATTCCCATCAAAGGATGGATAAGCATAAAAGCTGTCAGTTTCCCAGCACAGACTATCCCACCAACCCACCATGATCTCTCCCTCCCTCTGCCAGCCCATCTGCATGGCAGTTTCATCCCCTCCTGTTCCCAATGGGATCTTGGGCCACTAGTTAGCTCTTCTTCCCTACATCTCAAAGGTCTGTCTTCTGGCTCTTTCTCCTGAGCCCATAAACACATCAGAGTTTCTCTTAGCCTAAAAGCAAAGTCAGAGGACCCTCCACTGACCCTTTTATAGATCTCTAATACCATTCCTCCTTCCTTTCATAGACAAGCTGCTTGAAGGAATCATCTACACTTTCTCTTTTTGTCGCTGTTTGAGACAGAGTCTTGCTCTGTCACCCAGGCTGGAGTGCAATGGCACAATCTTGGCTCACTGCAACCTCTGCCTCCTGGGTTCAAGCAATTCTCTGCCTCAACCTCCCAAGTAGCTGAGACTATAGGCGCCCTCCACCACACCCGGCTAATTTTTGTATTTTTAGTAGAGACTGGGTTTCACCATTTCATCCAGGCTGTCCTTTCTGCCCAGAATATCCTTTGCTTCTGCTTTGATCTACTTACCCCGCAAGGCTCAGCTAAATTTCCACCTTCCACGAAGCTTTTCCGGGACTCCTGGGTTGTCCCAGCTGCTCAGCCTTTGAGTTTCCATAATAGCACCTGGAACATATCCCTTAAAAATTTTTTTTTTTAGCTTCCTTTTTTTTACGTTGAGATGGAGTCTCACTCTGTTGCCCAGGCTGGAGTGCAGTGGTACAATCTCTGCTCACTGCAATAAATGTCTGCCTCCCAAGTTCAAGCGATTCTCCTGTCTCAGCCTCTCGAGTAGCTGGGATTACAGGTGTGTGCTACCACACCCAGCTACTCTTTGGATTTTTCACCATGTTGGCCAGGCCGGTCTCAAACTCCTAACCTCCAATTACCTGCCCACCTTGGCCTCCAAAGTGCTGGGATTACAGGGGTGTGCCACCGTGCCGGGTCTGAAACATACCCCTTAAATTAAAAATACAGTACTTGGCCGGGCGCGGTGGCTCAAGCCTGTAATCCCAGCATGTTGGGAGGCCAAGACGGGCGGATCACGAGGTCAGGAGATCGAGACCATCCTGGCTAACACGGTGAAACCCCGTCTCTACTAAAAAAATACAAAAAACCAGCCGGGCGAGGTGGCGGGCGCCTGTAGTCCCAGCTACTCAGGAGGCTGAGGCAGGAGAATGGCGTAAACCCGGGAGGCGGAGTTTGCAGTGAGCTGAGATCCGGCCACTGCACTCCAGCCTAGGCGACAGAGCGAGACTCCGTCTCAAACAAAAAAAAAAAAAAAAAAAAACGGTACTGTCTGCTTTATGTGACAGTCTCTCCTACTAGTGCAGAGGTCTCACAGCAATCATTTATATACCTACTGTGTCAAGTAGATGCTCAGAGTTTGTGCAACCATTACTGACTAGAATTACTTTGTACCTTAGTTTTGTTAACTCTTGTTATTATCAAGATAATAATACAGGTTTCTCAAGGTTTGTAAGTAAATTAAATCTTTACAAAAAGTTCTCTAGTATCTATGATGCACTGGCAAATAATTTGAGTTTAAAAACTGTGGGTATAGAATTTGTAAAGGAGGCTGGGTGTGGAGGCTCACACCTGTAATCTTAGCATGTTGGGAGGGGACGCCACAGTGGGTAGATGGCTTGAGCCCAGGAGTTCGAGACCAGCCTGGGCGACATAGTGAGACACATAGTGAGACTGTCTCACACAAAAAAATTTTTTTTAATTAGCTGGATATGGTAGCCCATACCTTAGTCCCAGCTACTGGGGAGGCTGAGGTGGGAGGATCACCTGAGCATGGGGACGTCGAGACTGCAGTGAGCTGTGATCTCACCATTGCACTCCAGCCTGGGCAACAGAGTGAGACCGTCTCAAAGAAAATATAATAGACATCCTTTGAAAATAAAAAATTAAAAACAAAACAAAACAGAATTTATAAATGAGCAAAAACTATAGTATCATAAAAATGTGTCTTTTTTTGTGTGTGTGAACCACCCACCTCTTATGATCCACCCACCTCAGCCTCCCAAAGTGCTGGGATTACAGCACTGCGCCCGGCCAAAAATGTGTCTTTTTTTTTTGAGACAGAGTCTTGCTCTGTCCTCCAGGCTGGAGTGCAGTGGTGCGATCTCAGCTCACTGCACCTACGCCTGCCGAGTCCAAGCGATTCTCCTGCCTCAGCCTCCTGAGTAGCTGGGACTACAGGAGTGTGCCACCATGCCTGGCTAATTTTTTGTATTTTTAGTAGAGACAGCGTTTCACTGTGTTAGCCAGGATGGTCTCAATCTCCTTACCTAGTGATCTGCCCACCTTGGCCTCCCAAGTGCTGGGATTACAGGCATGATCCACCACGTCCGGCCCAAAAATGTGTCTTTAAAAAATATAAACTTCTTCGGCCGGGCACAGCGGCTCATGCCTGTAATCCCAGTACTTTGGGAGGCTGACATACGCAGATCACCTGAGGTCGGGAGTTCCAGACAGATCCCCCTGGTCAACATGGTGAAACCCTGTCTCTACAAAAAATACAAAAATTAGCCGAGTATGGTGGAGCACACCTGTAATCCCAGCTACTCGGGAGGCTGAGGCATGAGCATTGCTTGAATCCGGGAGGCAGAGGTTGCAGTGAGCTGAGATCATCCCACTGCACTCCAGCCTGGGTGACAGAGGGAGACTCCGTTCTGAAAACAAACAAACAAAAAAGTGGTGGTGGTTCATGCCTGTAATCCCAGCACTTTGGGAGGCCGAGGCAGGTGGATCACTTGAGGTCAGGAGTTCAAGGACTGCCTAACCAACATGGTGAGACCCCCATCTCTACTAAAAATACAAAAATTAGCTGGGTGTGGTGGTGGGTGCCTGTAATCCCAGCTACTTGAGAGGCCGAGGCCGGGGAATCACTTGAAGAGGCAGAGGTTGCAGTGAGCCAAGATCATGCCACTGCACTCCAGCCTGGGTGACAGAGTGAGGCTCCATCTCAAAAAAAGGTTACTCTAGTTATAATGCAGCACTGGCATGAAGGATGCATGAGAATGAAAAAGAATAAGAGTATTCCTAAATTCAGATATTTTAATAGGTTTCATATTATTTTAGTATATATATAAAAATAGAGTATTACGAATAGCACAAAAAGTATATTGCGTATTAGTGTAGTAAGTTAACTGGACTGAAATTTACACTTACTAGGCAAACACTATTGATTAAATATCCTAGTTGTATAATAATTAGTTCTTGCTTCTGCAAGTGATCTTGAAAGAATGGGAAACAATAATATGCCAAGCAGAATGTATAAAAATAAATATTTATTGCCATTTGAAGCTTTATGTACACCTTTAAAAGCACATGTACAAATGTGGGGAATTACAAAAATCAACCTAAAACCCTTTTCTCAAAGTAAACATAAATGTACATCCAAGATCAGTGGTGCCACCATCATCAGAATAAAAAGTAAGTCTGTCTGGACATATACAAGTAATTATTTTAAATGTCATTCAGATATTCTCCTTTATATTTAAAACTCCAAAAAATACTAAGAGGCCCCATATATCCAGAAAATTGTGTTTTCGCTTTACCCTAACTTACGAGTAGCGGTATACAAATATATTTCCATCTTTTTGTCCAGCCAGCAAATGAGAGTCTGTACCTGACCACTTCACAAAAGACCAATGTTGGTCAGAGATAGGTGGGAGGAGGGCAGTACACTGACCGAGAAGTAAGTCCCAAATGGCAATTGTTCCAGAAGTCAAGATTGCTGCTGCACAATGATCTTTCACGTCACCTTCCAGGAACCTGATAGCATACAAAGAAGATATAATTCAGATTACATATCCAAAAAACAATTAAAAAAAGAAAAGGTCAAAACCATGTTCCCCCAACCAGCAACAGGAGCAAAAATCCCTGTAACTATGAATGCCTACATTTGCAGTCTTAGAGGTCTGTTGGCTATTGTGTTGCAGTTTCGGACAGAATCACATGTCCAGTTCCTGTCAATCTGTCTGATGCATCTTGTACCACTTGAAGGCAGGCTCACAGTGGCCTTCCTTCCACTCTCCATCACTCCAGCCAAACTCAGTCCCAATTCAGTGTCATTGCTCTTGCCGTTCTCTGTCCCTGGCAGGTTCTCGCCCCAGCTCTCAGCATGGCTGAGTTCTTGTCATCATTCAGGCCTGTTAGTCCATAGAAAGGTCATGCCTAATCCTCTGAGGCAGTGCACACACATACTGGAGTCTGTTCCATCTTTATGACATATATGTTTTTATCTTCACTGCATTTTTCACTATTTGAGATTATCCTGTTTCCATATTCAGTGGGTATTTCCTCCATAAAAGGTGCCATCTATGAAGCAGAAACCTACCTGGTTGCCTTTTTAACTTAGACAAGGGCTCTGCAGTCAGCTACCTGGGTTTAAATTCTAACTCTACAAAGTAAGAGCTGTGTAACCTTGGGCAAATTATTTAACTTTATCAGTGCAATAGAGATGATTTTAAGAGCAAAACTTCACAGGACTGTGGTGAGGTTAAATGAAACAGTTCCTATAAAAGGCTTAGCATAATGCCTGGCACACAGGAGGTGCTCAATAAAAATTAGCTATAATTAGCCAGGTGCAGTGGCTCACGCCTGTAATCCCAGCAATTTGGGAGGCCGAGGCGGGTGAATCACCTGAGGTTGGGAGTTTGAGACCAGCCTGGCCAATATGGAGAAACCTGGTCTTTACTAAAAATACAAAATTACCAGGCGTGGTAGCATGAGCCCGTAATCCCAGCTATTTGGGAGGCTGAAGCACAAGAATTGCTTGAACCTGGGAGGCGGAGGTTGCAGTGAGCCAAGACTGCACCACTGCACTCCAACGTGGGCGATAAAGCGAGACCCTGTCTCAAAAAAAAAAAAAAAAATTAACTATTATTGTGGCCGGGCGTGGTGGCTCATGCCTGTAATCCCAGAACTTTGGGAGGCTGAGGGAGGTGGATCACCTGAGGTCAGGAGTTCACGACCAGCCTGGCCAACATGGCGAAGCCCCGTCTCTACTAAAAATACAAAAATTAGCTGGGCATGGTAGCATGTGCCTGTAATCCCAGCTACTAGGGCACTAAGGCAAGAGGATCGCTTGAACCTGGGAGGCAGAGGTTGCAGTGAGCTGAGATCATGCCACTGCACTCCAGCCTGGGGAACAGAGCGAGACTCTTAAAAAAAAAAAAAATTAGCTATTATTATTACTCACTGCTGTATCACTGGTGCCTGGGGCATGGCCAGCTCTCAAAAGAATATTATATGAATGAACTGCACGATACTTTTTATCCCTGGTTCCCACCCGACTCTGTGTACCTAACTCCTAACTTACCTTTGGAAATTCCCTAAGGTTTTCTTTGATAGTCTCTCCCCAACCCTCTACTGCCAATTAAGGTGCCTGCCTCTCCACTCCTGTGCTCTCAAACAGTGCAAGCTTCGCGTATTGCGTTTTGTGCACTGAAAAACAGTCACTAGTTTTCCCTTCTAGTTCCCATGAAATTAGAAACAGTTTTTGTTTTTTGTTTTTTTTTTTTTGAGACAAAGTCCTGCTCTGTCGCCCAGGCTGAAGTGCAATGGTGAGATCTCAGCTCACCGCAACCTCCACCTCCTGGATTCAAGTGACTCTCCTGTCTCAGCCTCCCCAGTAGCTGGGATTACAGGTGCACACCACTGCACCCAGCTAATTTTTGTATTTTTAGTGGAGACAGGGTTTCACCATGTTAGCCAGGCTCGTCTTGAACTCCTGACCTCAAGTGATCTTCCTGTCTTGGCCTCCCAAAGTGCTGGAAATACAGGCATGAACCACTGCACCGGCCAGAAATAGCAGTGTTTTGCTATGGTCTGAATGCTTGTGTCCTCCCAAGATTAATCTGTTGAAACCTAATCACCAATGTGATGGTATCAGGAGGTGGGGCTTTTGAGAAGTGATTGGTGGTTTTGTAAAAGAGGCCCCAGAGAGCTGCCTTCTACCATATGAGGACACAGTGAAAAGGTACCATCTATGAACCAGGAAATAGGTTCTCACCAGACACTGAATCTGCCAGCACCTTGATCTTGGACTTCCCAGCCTACAGAATGGTAAGAAATAAACTTTGTTGTTTACAGGCTACCCAGTCTGTGGTATTATGTTGTAGCAGCCTGATAGGACTAAGATATGCTTCCTACATGATTGGTACCAAATAGGCTTTCAAGGATTCCTGAACAGATGAGTTTGAAAAGTGACAAAGGAAATGCTTGACCAAACAGTTATCTTTATCTTTAATCCCTAGGGCCAACGACTATGGTTCTCTCTTCAAATCCAAGAAAGCAAGTTGTATATGAAAGCACATACTGCAGATGTTCTGAGGTTCTGAGGTTCTTAGGTTCTTAAAAAAATAAATAAATACATAACCAAGCATGGTGGCATGTACCTGTAGTCCCAACTACTTGGGAAGCTGAGGTGGGAAGATGGCGTGAACCTGGGAGGCAGAGTTGCAGTGAGCTGAGATCGTGCCACTGCACTCCAGCCCAGGCAACAGATCAAGACCCTGCAGAAGTGCCACAGCTGGCTAAGTGCAGGGATGGAGAATGTCTTTTAGAACATGTACTTATCAAATAAGCTTTGCATAAGGTCCAAAAAAACATGCACTGTAACTGTCAAGGTCCTTTATCCTTGTGAGTTATTAAAGTCCGACCTTGTTTTCTTGATTTACTTCAGCCCAGGCTGGAGTACAGTGGTGCAATCTCGGCTCACTGCAACCTCCGCCTCCCGGGTTCAAGCGATTCTCCTGCCTCAGCCTCCTGGGTAGCTGGGATTACAGACAGCGTACCACCACACCCACCTAATTTTTTTATTTTAGTAGAGACTGGGTTTCACCATGTTGGTCAGGCTGGTCTTGAACTCCTGACCTTGTGATCCGCCCGCCTTGGCCTCCCAAAGTGCTGGGATTACAAGCGTGAGCCACTGCACCCAGTTTTTTTTTTTTTTTGAGACAGAGTCTCGCTCTGTCGCCCAGGCTAGAGTGCAGTGGCACAATCTCGGCTCACTGCAACCTGCACTTCCCGGGTTCAAGCAACCCCAGCCTCCTGAGTAGCTAGGATTACAGGCGCCCGCCACCGTGCCCAGCTAATTTTTGTATTTTTTTTTTTTTTTAGACGGAGTCTTGCTCTTGTCACTCAGGCTGGAGTGCAGTGGCGCGATCTCCGCTGACTGCAAGCTCCACCTCCCAGGTTCACGCCATTCTCCTGCCCCAGCCTCCCAAGTAGCTGGGACCACAGGCGCCTGCCACCACGCCCAGCTAATTTTTGATATTTTTAGTAGAGACGGGGTTTCACCATGTTAGCCAGGATGGTCTCGATCTCCTGACCTCATGATCCGCCCACCTTGGCCTCCCAAAGTGCTGGGATTACAGGCATGAGCCACTGCCCGGCCAGATAAATACTTATCTGTAGATAAATATAAACTGCCTGCATGATAGAGGCTCAGTCAAACTCAGTCAGATTTCAAAGTAAAGATGTTTTCCTAAAGTACGTTAAAATTTCCTTAATTTAGGTTTAGGGAAAGAACATAAATTATGTTTTTTAAATACAGAACATTCATTACTCTTTACATGATTTTTTTCTTTTCTTTTCTTTCTTTCTTTTTTTTTTTTTTNCAGCCTCCCGAGTAGCTGGGATTACAGGCACCCGCCACCGTGCCCAGGCTAATTTTGTATTTTTTTTTTTTTTTAGACGGAGTCTTGCTCTTGTCACTCAGGCTGGAGTGCAGTGGCGCGATCTCCGCTGACTGCAAGCTCCACCTCCCAGGTTCACGCCATTCTCCTGCCCCAGCCTCCCAAGTAGCTGGGACCACAGGCGCCTGCCACCACGCCCAGCTAATTTTGATATTTTAGTAGAGACGGGGTTTCACCATGTTAGCCAGGATGGTCTCGATCTCCTGACCTCATGATCCGCCCACCTTGGCCTCCCAAAGTGCTGGGATTACAGGCATGAGCCACTGCCCGGCCAGATAAATACTTATCTGTAGATAAATATAAACTGCCTGCATGATAGAGGCTCAGTCAAACTCAGTCAGATTTCAAAGTAAAGATGTTTTCCTAAAGTACGTTAAAATTTCCTTAATTTAGGTTTAGGGAAAGAACATAAATTATGTTTTTTAAATACAGAACATTCATTACTCTTTACATGATTTTTTTCTTTTCTTTTCTTTCTTTCTTTTTTTTTTTTTTAGACAGGCTCTTGCTCTGTTGCCAGGCTTGAGTGAAGTGGAATAATTTCAGCTCACTGCAACCTCCACCTCCCAGGTTCACGCCATCCTCCCCCCTCAGCCTCCCGAGTAGCTGGAACTACAGGTGCATGCCAGCATGTCTGGCTAATTTTTTTTTTTTGGTAGAGACTGGGTCTTGCTCTGTTGTCCAAGTTGGTCTCAAACTCCTGGGCTCAAGCTCTCCTCCCACCTTGACCTCTCAAAGTGCTGGGATTACAGGCATGATCCACCATGCCCTGCCAAAATATTTTCCTTAGGGGAAAAAACAGGGCTTGAATAAACACTATTAAAAACCAATATAACCCCATACTAGTAGAGATCAGGATGCAGGGAATCTGGTGTTTGACTCAAGTCCACTAACCTTCATCCTACTTCTGAATATTCGTATCATAATCTATAGTATTTCATGTTTTCCATTCTTCTAAGGGACACAAAAATATCTAGTTTTTGTGTTTGCACAGTGCCTTTCAGAATGTCCCACCCACGGAGTAGCAGTTATGCACACTTGCCTGCCAGCCTGCCCTGGAGGAAGACAGTACAGCATCACACCCACACTGAGAGTCGTCTTAGGGTTAATCACAATCAGCTGAAACACAGGGCTTTGCAACAACTCACTCTCTTTGGCACAGGGATGACTCAGGACAATAAACAGAAGCCCCTAATTTAGGAGAAAAATAAATATCCAAATAGACTGTCAAGAGTATGTCAGGAAAAAGAAAGATCTGGCAGAGACAAAAACTAAACAATTAAAGCAATGATCAATAGGCTCTAAAGTGTCCAGGATTTAACCACTGGCTTCATTTTCTTCCCCGCCATCTAGGAAATGTTGAGATTATTACTGGACTGGACTTCTGGCTGCTGCTGCTGCTTCTTCTTTTTTAAATTAGACACAGGGCCTTGCTGTGTTGCCCAGGCTGTTGTTGAACGCCTGGTCTCAAGGGATCCTCCCAACTCAGCCTCCCAAAGTGTTGGGATTACAGACATCAGCCACTGCGCTCAGCCAACTTCTAGCTTTAGCTTCTCCTGCTTCCGGTTCCCAGTGTTTGTTTTAGCCAGTCCTGCCAGGCATGAATCTGATTCATCAATTTCCTTCCCCTTAGATAGTACTACATTTCATGCCATTCATCATTTGGGGAAATATTGGCAAAGAGAGAATGAGGACATACATGTGCAGGGAGTGCCCAAATTAGAAATATTCATTTGTAAATTGGTTTTGGAACATTCAGAACATGTTTTCCCATAAAAACAATCTTGTATGTGGTGGCTGGTTTCTCAGACCAGCCCACAATAGCCTATTTAAAACCCTGACACTATTACTCTCTATTAAGGGTAAGGGTGACCAAAAAAAGATACCATCACCTGTGGCTGTTTCTGTGGGAAAATGTGTTAAAGATCTCTCCTGGCTTTAAAATTATAGGTTCTAATAATAATATTACTCTGTGTGTGTGTGTGTGTGTGTGTATATATATATACACACACATATATATACACACACACACATATATTTACAGATTTTTTTTTTTTTGAGACAGAGTTTCACTCTTGTTGCCCAGGCTGGAATTCTATGGCACGATCTCAGCTCACTGCAACCTCCGCCTCCAGGGTTCAAGTGATTCTCCTGTCTCAGCCTCCCCAGTAGCTGGGATTACAGGCATGCGCCACCACACTTGGCTCATTTTTGTATTTTTAGTAGAGACAGGGTTTCACCATGTTGGCCAGGACGGTCTCAATCTCCTGACCTCGTGATCCGCCTGCCTCGGTCTCCAAAAGTGTTGGGATTACAGGCGTGAGCCATGGCATCCAGCCGAATGACTGAATTTATTAATGAAAATAAAATATTTTTATATTTAGAAAACCACTGAGGTGACTCAGGAGGCCAAGGCAGTAGGATAGCTTGAGACCAACCTGGGAAACATAGCTGAAGACCTCATCGTCTAAAAAAATTAAATTAAAAGTTAGCCACTGACCTATAGCCTGAATGACAAGAGTGAGAACCTATCTCTGAAAGGGAAAAAAACTGAGGATTTAAAAATGTTAAATGCTATACAGTTAAGAAGAGGCTGACAAACTAGGGCCCACTGGGTAAATCTAGCCCAACACTTTTTTTGGGGGGGAAAGGGTCTCACTGTCACCTAGGCTGGAGTGCAGTGGCATAATCAGCTCACTGCAGCCTCGAATTCCTGCCCTCAAGCAATCCTCCCTCCTTTGCCTCCCAAAGCACTGGAATTACAGCTGTGAGCCACCATGCCTGGCCCCAGTGCTTATTTTTCCATGGCCAATAAACTAAGAATGTTTTACAAATTTTGAAATGGCTGAAAAACATCAGAAGAATAACATTTTCTGACATGTGAAAATTAATGTATGAAGTTCAAGTTTCAGTCTCCATAAAGTTTTATTAGAACACAGCTACATCCAGCCATTTGCATACAGTCTATGGCTGATTTGGGGCCACAATGGCAGAGCTGAGTATTTATAACAGAGATTGTAAGGCCAGCACAGCTGAAAATATTTGCTATCTGGTCATATATGGAAAAAGTTTATCAATCCCTGCACTAAACAGTGAAATGAATAATAAAATGTTCTTTTTGTTTTTTTTTTAGACGGAGACTTGCTCTTTCGCCAGGCTGGGGTACAGTGGCACGATGTCGTTTCACTGCAACCTCCACCTCCTGGGTTCAACCAATTCTCCTGCCTCAGCCTCCCAAGTAACTGGGACTACAGGCATGCACCACCATGCCCAGCTAATTTTTTGTATTTTTAGTAGAGACGGAGTTTCACCATATTGGCCAGGATGGTCTCAAACTCCTGACCTCGTGATATGCCTGCCTCGGCCTACCAAAGTGCTGGGATTACAAGTATGAGCCACCGCGCCCAGCATAAAATATTATTTCTGAAGATTGGCTTTATGGGGAACTTTTACTTACTATCTTACACATGTCTATGTGAAATGTTTTAATATCAAGTGGGTATTAATGTTGTAATATAAAAGGTTTAACATTATTTAAATGTTTAATAAGTTAATTCTAGGCCAGGCGTGGTGGCTCACACCTGTAATCCCAGCACTTTGGGAGGCTGAGGCAGGTGGATTAGGAGTTCAAGAACAGCCTGGCCAACTTGGTGAAACCTTGTCTCTACTAAAAATACAAAAAACTTAGCCGGGCGTTGTGGCAGACGCCTGTAATCCCAGCTACTCAGGAGGCTGAAGCACAGAACTGCTTGAACCTGGGAGGTGGAGGCTGAATTCTAGAGATGAATTCAACTGTCAGTCAGTCTGTCTGTCTGATGAATTCAACTGTCAGTCTGTCTGATGAATTCAACTGTCAGTCTGTCTATCTATCATCTATCTATCTATCTATCTATCTATCTATCTATCTATCTATCTATCTATCTTTTGTTGTTTTTGTTTGTTTGTTTTGAGACACAGTCTTGCCCTGTCACCCAGGCTGGAGTGCAATGGCACGATTTCGGCTCACTGCAACCTCTGCCTCCCACGTTCAAGCGATTCTCCTGCCTCAGCCTCCTGAGTAGTTGTGATTATAAGCACCCGCCAACATGCCTGGCTAATTTTTGTATATTTTAGTAGAGACAGGGTTTCACCATGTTGGTCAGGCTGGTCTTGAACTCCTGACCTCAGGTGATCCACCTGCCTCAGCCTCCCAAAGTGCTGGGATTACAGGCGTGAGCCACCATGCCCGGCCTAGTTAATTATTATTATTTTTTTTTTTTGAGACGGAGTCTCGCTCTGTCACCCAAGCTGGAGTGCACTGGCCAGATCTCAGCTCACTGCAAGCTCCGCCTCCCGGGTTCACGCCATTCTCCTGCCTCAGCCTCCCGAGTAGCTGGGACTACAGGCGCCTGCCACCTTGTCCGGCTAGTTTTTTGTATTTTTTAGTAGAGACGGGGTTTCACCGTGTTAGCCAGGATGGTCTCGATCTCCTGACCTTGTGATCTGCCCGCCTCGGCCTCCCAAAGTGCTGGGATTACAGGCTTGAGCCACCGCGCCCGGCCAATTATTATTATTTTTTGAGATAGAGTTTTGCTCTTGTCGCCCAGGCTGGAGTGCAGTGGCGCAATCTCGGCTCACTACAACCTCCGCCTCCTGGGTTCAAGCAATTCTCCTGCCTTAGCTTCCCTAGTAGCTGGGACTACAGGCGCACACCACCACACTCAGGTAAATTTTGTATTTTTAGTAAAGACGGGGTTTCACCAAGTTGGCCAGGCTGGTCTCAAACTCCCAACCTCAGGTGATCCACCTGCCTTGGCTTCCCAAAGTGTTGGGATTATAGGCGTTAGCCACTGCACCTGGCCTATTATTTTTGAGAGAGGGTCTCACTCTATCACCCAGGCTGGAGTACAGTGGTGCCATCATGGCTCACTGCAGCCTTGAACTCCTGGGCTCCAGTGATCCTCTCACTTCAGCCTCTTGAGAAGCTGGTATTACAGGCATGTGCCACCACACCTGGCCACAACTGTCTCATTTAAAGGAGGAGAAAGGTTAGGCTCAAGATTATGTGATGGATTACATAAGATCACACAACTTTTAAGTTCAATTCCACAGATCCTACTAGGCTAGGGAAAGATGCAGTCTTTGTGTTCAGAGCCTCTGGATGCTGATCCTCTCACCATAATCACCAGGCAAGTCAGTCTCTACACAAATGCTAAGCCTGCTGCTATTTTCTCTGCTCATGGCTTCAATGGTGAATACTCAAGTAGTTATTCATTACTCCTAGACAACTACTTTCCCACTGTAACCAGACTGTGAGTCAAGGCTTTTTTTTTGAGACGGAGTCTCACTCTGTTGCCCAGGCTGGAGTACAGTGGCGCGATCTTGGCTCACTGCAACCTCTGCCTCCTGGGTTCAAGCAATTATCCCTGCCTCAGCCTCCTGAGTAGCTGGGATTACAGGTGCATGACACCACATCTGGCTAATTTTTGTAGTTTTAGTAGAGATGGGGTTTCACCATGTTGGCCAGGCTGTTCTCCAGCTCCTGACCTCACGTGATACGCCCACATCGGCCTCCCAAAGTGCTGGGATTACAGGCATGAGCCACTGCTCCAGGCCAAGACTTTTTTTTTTTGAGATAGGATCTCACTCTGTTGCCCAGGCTGGAGTGCAGTGGTGTGATCATGGCTCACCACAGCCTCGACCTCCCGGGCTCCAGGGATGCCCTGAACTCAGCCTCCTGAGTAGCTGGGACTACAGCTGCATGCCACCATGCCTGGCTAATTTTTTTGTATTTTTTATAGTGATGGGCTTTTGCCATGTTGCCCAGGCTAAGATTTGTTTTTCTTTTTTTTTTGAGACAGAGTCTCGCTCTGTCGCCCAGGCTGGTGTGTAATGGTGCAATCTTGGCTCACTGCAACCTCTGCCTCCCGGGTTCAAGCGATTCTCCTGCCTCAGCCTCCCAAGCAGCTGGGATTACAGGTGTGCACCACCACGCCCAGCTAATTTTTGTATTTTTAGTAGAGATGGGCTTTCACCATATTGGCCAGGCTGGTCTCAAACTCCTGACCTCAGGTGATCCACCTACCTTGGCCTCCCAAAATGTTTTTTATTTTTTTATTAATACAAAATATTTTATGTATTTATGGGGTACATGTATTTGTTATGTGCACAGAGTATATAATGATCAAGACAGGGTATCTGGGGTACCCATCACCTTGAGAATCTATCATTACTATGTATTGGGAACATTTCAAATCCTTTCTTCTGGCTACTTTGAAATATATGGTACATTGTTGCCAACTACAGTCATCCTACTCTGCTACTGAATCTTGGAGCTTATTTATTTCTAACTGTATGTTTGTACCCACTAGCCAAGACTATTAGTACAACAGCTGAGTAACTGTATTTGCTTCTGTATGAGAAGACCAAAGCCTAAGAGTAAAGCATGTTGGCTGGGCAGTGTAGCTCACACCGTAATCCCAGTACTTTGGGAGGCTGAGGTGCGCAGATTACCTGAGGTCAGGAGTTCGAGACCAGACTGGCCAGCATGGTGAAACCCCATCTCTACTAAAAATACAAAAATTAGCCAGGCATGGTGGCGGGCACCTGTAATCCCAGCTACTTAGAAGGCTGAGGCGGGACAACTGATTGAACCCGGAAGGCGGAGGTTGCAGTGAGCTGAGATCGTGCCATTGCACTCCAGCCTGGGCAACAAGAGTGAAACTCCGTCTCAAAAAAAAAAAAAATAGTATTTCTGGGATCATTTAATCATCCTTCCTAAGGCTACTTAATCACCGTGATGTGGTTGGGAGTCAAGTCTGATAACAGGCATAATAGTTCTCAGTTCAAATCCACAGCTAGAAATAAAGACTTGCCCTCAGGTCCTATAGCCAGAAAATTTACCAAGTAATCACTGTACCAATATTTATTTTCATCCTAAATTTCAAGAAAGGACAAACATTGTTATCCAATTTTGAAAAAAGATGCCACAGGGAAGGTTTGTTCATTACTACTTATGACTTACCACTCTCACTTAATAAGACCAACAGTAACACACAAAGTAAACACAAAGTGGTCCCAGCCAGTCATTACTTACCATTTCAGAATAGGCTTTGTGACAGACTGAAGCTTGGTAAGAATCATCAATGTGTATCTTTTCAAGAGTTGACCAGTTTTAAATTCCTTAGATAACAAAATAAATAAGTTGATCATATTCTTCCAACAAACCAGTTTTCAGAAAATATTTTCTTATTAATCATAGCATGCTTTAGGAGGTGACCAAGGAAAAAACTAAGGGCTCCTTAGTTTTGTTCAGTCATAGATTTAGGTAAAAGTAGAACTGTGGGTTAATTTTGCCAATAGTTTAATTTGATAGATTAAATCTACTATGCCCCTAGGGACAAATCTCTCCAAATTCCATGAGGAAAGTTCCATCATCTCATTCAACCTGGTATTGAAATCAGGCACATGGTATAGCAGTATCATGATTTTGTGACACATCTTGTTATGTCTAAATTTTCCATGGAAGACAATGGCCAGGAAACCAAATTTGGTAGGGCAAGAGACTACACCTTAAAGAGACTTATAATTATATCTCTATTGCATGTATTTATACTACAGCTAGACCAAAATAATGGATAGAAGGAAGGAATGAGGTGGAGTCAGGAGAGAGGGGTGAATATAAAGAAGAAAAAAGATAAAGTTTGTTGGAATCACTCCCCAGCGTTTTTTTTTGTTGTTGTTGTTTTGAGATGGAGTCTCGCTCTGTCACCCAGGCCGAGTACAGTGGCGCCATCTTGGCTCACTGCAATCTTCACCTCCTGTGTTCCAGCAATTCTTCCACCTCAGCCTTCCAAGTAGCTGGGATTACAGGTACCCACCACCATGCCCGGGTAATTTCTGTATTTTTAGTAAAGGCAGGGTTTCACCAAGTTGGCCAGGCTGGTCTTGAACTCCTGACTGTAGGTGATCCACCTGCCTCAGCATCTCAAAGTGCTTGGATTACAGGCATGAGCCACTGCACTTGACCTGCTTCCCAGCTTTATTAAGGATTTGTGACATTGATAACTGCTTTGTCATGATACTCTATTTTTTTGTTTTTGGAGCTTAGGGTCTTGCTCCATTGCCCAGGCTGGAGTGTGGTGGTGTGATCATGACTCACCATAGCCTCAACCTCCCGGGCTCAAGCAATCCTCCCACCTCACTGCCCCAAGTAGTTGGGACTAGAGGTGTGTGCCACCATGCCTGAATAATTTTTTAATTTTTTGTAGAGACAGGGTTTCACTATATTCAGGCTGGTCTTGAACTCCTGAGCTCAAACAATCCTCCTACCTCAGCCTCTCAAAGTGCTGGGATTACAGGTTTAAGGGATTGCACCCAGTTCGTTATTCTGTTGATGAAAAACTTTCAGTTGGCTCCCATTAGCCACAGTATAAAGTCCAAGTTGTTTTTTTTTTTTTTTTTTTGAGATGGAGTTTTGTTCTTGTTACCTAGGCTGGAGTGCAATGGCACAGCCTCAGCTCACTGCAACCTCCACCTCCCAGGTTCAAGCAATTCCCCTGCCTCAGCCTCCTGAGTAGCAGGGATTACAGGCACGCACCACCATGCCTAGCTAATTTTTGTATTTTTAGTAGAGACGGGGTACACCACGTTGGCCAGGCTGGTCTCAAACTCCTGATGTCAGGTGATCCACCCGCCTTGGCCTCCCAAAGTGCTGGAATTACAGGCATGAGCCACTGTGCCCGGCCCCCAGGTTCATTTTAATGGTATTTATACCTCTCATGAATCCAGCAGTGCAATATTACATTATCACTCATTGCTCCATTTCCTAAAATCTTTCTGCCTGAAGAACATATTATGCATTTCCTTGACTCTAGACTTTGCTCAAGCTATGCCTTCCAATGACCCCTGCTCCCCCAACTCCCTGCTTCCCATTACAGAACAGTTCCCATCCCTGTTACTGATGAATTCCCATCCATTTCTTAGGGCCTAGTTATATCCCACCCCCTCCAAGCTGCATGAACTCACTTGAGACTACAGCAGTCCACAGTCATCTCCTCTCCTTTAATTCTGTCCATATACCTCATTTGGTATGTAATATACTACTGGCAATACTGTATCATGTATTCCACTCAACAAATACAGAATTCTATGGGCCAGGTACTGTGTATAAAAAACTGAAGAAGGAAAATTAAATTTTTATGTGCATATGCAAGGTTTTCCTCCTATCAGGGACACCAGATGGGTGTTCTACAGAGTTTCATACATGGTCTGTATTTAAAATTGTTCTTTCCTCAAATCCCAAATCACTTAGTCCAAATCTATCACTTTGACGTTGTGTGAATTATAAAAAGAATGGTAGTGAAATTGTAGGCTTTGATTGTAAAGGCATCTTATTTACCTACTAGATTATAGGGGCCCTAGGACCAGAATTCGTATCTCATTCATCTCTTCATCTCTCACAGAGAATGGGACATAAGTAGAGACCCAGATATCTACTGAATGTTTGAAAGATATTAAATGAAATGTCTCAGTGAATATGGACAGCAAGACTTCCTTACACACTGGCCCCTCAGCGTTTAAGAATGTTTTAACATGTTTATTTGGTATGACTTCATTGTAAACATTAAGCTTAAGAAATATTTAGACCTTCAGCATAGTTTCCAAAAAAACCCACCTGACGCTTCAGTATAACATGAATCACTTTAGACATCTAACAAATCAGGAGTTAAATAAGAACAAATACTACATGTAAGTATAAAATTATACAAAGCCCAAAAGGTAAGTAATAGCTTTTGACAGACAATATGATTAATACATCTTTGAGTAACTACCCTAAACATGGAGCTAAGGCAGGTGCCAAGAACAGATATGAGAAACGGTGCCTATCTTCAAAAACCAGAGAGGATAAACAACACAAAGCAGCAAATACTAAATTAAAAATAAAGGCGGGCCAGGCGTGGCAGCTTATGTCTATAATCTCAGCACTTTGGGAGGCTGAGGTGGGAGGATCACTTGCATTGAGGACTTCTCGACCAGCCTAGGCAAGGTGGGGAGACCCTGTCTCTACAAAAAAATGTAAAAAAAAAATTTTTTTTTTTTTTTAATTAGCCAGCATGGTGGCACGCGTCTGTAGTCCTGCTACTCAGGAGGCTGAGGTGGGAGGACTGCTTGAGCCTGACAGGTTGAGACTTCAGTGAGCCATAATCATGCCACCATACTCCAGCATGGGCAACAGACTGAGACCCTGTCTCAAAAAAACAAAAATGAAAAAACAACCAAGGCAGTATGAATTCGGAGAAGGAAACATCAGTGAAGGCTGGGATGGTACAACAGAACTCAAGATAACTGTGGGGCTGAAAATATCGCCTAAGGGGAACTTAGAAGCCAAGCATAGAAATCCCTCCCAAACTTCCCAGTACTCTAGAAGGCCAACATGGGAGGGTTGCTTACGTCCAAAAGTTCAAGACCAGCCTGGGAAAAAGAGCAAGACCCTGTCTCTACAAAGAAAAAGAAAAGAAAATTAGCCAGGCATGGTGGTGTACATCTGTGGTCTCAGCACTTTGGGAGGCTGAAGTGGGAGGACTGCTTGAGCCCAGGAGTTCAAGACCGGCCTGAGTAACATACCAAGTTCTCATCTCTACAAAAAATTTAAAAATTAGCAGGACATGATGGTATGCGCCTGTAGTCCCAGCTACTCAGGAGGCTGAGGTAGGAGGATTCCTTGAGCCCAGAATTTTGAGGTTGCAGTGAGCTATGATCATGCCTATACACTCCAGCCTGGGTACTGAGTGAGGCTATTTCAGAAAGAAATCCCTCCCCAACCTCAAATTCCTTTGTGACCTCTTACATACAAAATGCCAAAGGATACCGATAGAAAAAGGGTAGAACTGAGGGATTCGAAGAAAAAAAGGAGGAAAGGAGGATGGCAGAGCTGGAGAGAACATTTTTGTACTAGAGCACGGGGCAAATAAAAGCTGAAGGAAAGCAAACATGGTCCCCTGTAAAGGTTTTCTTTTGAGGGATGAGGGTAGGGTTGGAAGAAAGAGTATTTACAAAGTAGTAGAATAAAAAATGACCTGTGTTTGAGCCCAGGCATTTGAGGTTGCCGTGAGCTACGGTCACGCCACTGCACTCTAGTTTGGGTGACAGAGTAAGACACAGTCTCTAAAAAAATAAAAAAATAAAAAATGAAGTTTGAATATTGATTAATGGCAAGAAGACAAACTACTAGATTATTTTAATAATTCAGGAGACACATAATGAAGGTGTGGACTATGGGAATAACAGAAAGAATAGAAAAGATAACTTCTGAAAGAGCATCGTCCTCAAATAACACCTCTGGGTAGAAACCCTGGTGAATGCGCTCCAAGTGGCCAAGTGCCGCCCTAGACATCGGGACATCTGAAAACAGGGTCTTCTGGCAGATCAGAACATCGCCAAATTTCAGAGGCTTTCTGGTGGGAAGGGCACATTGTTTCTCTCAGGGGCCATGCTTTTCTAGTTTATTTCTAGAAGGTTAGGGTTGTAAGTCACCACAGTATTTAAAAAAGAAAAACAAAAAATGGTTAGGGTTGGATGGTACAGAAGAGCTAGGGTAGTGGTCACACTAATATCATAACTTCCTCTTACCAAGACCCATTCTGGCCCCAAGGAAACAGTTAATAGACAAGGCTTCTGAGAAAAGAAACAAAATCGATCTATTCTCCTAATACAAATTAAACTTGCAAGTGCCTGTGGCTGGGTATGGTTCTCCCTGTAGTCAGAAAAGAGATGGCTGGGGACTCCTGTGATGGTTTCCCTATCACAAATTTGTTAATTTGGTTCCTGTGTGATCACACTTTTTTCTTTCCTTTTTTTGAGACAGAGTCTCACTCTGTCACTCAGGCTACAGTGCAGTGGCACGCTCTTAGCTCACTGCAACCTCTGCCTCCCAGGTTCCAGCGATTCTCCTGCCTTAGCCTCACACCACCACGCCTGGCTAATTTTTGTATCTTTAGTAGAGACAGGGTATCTCTAGTAGAGACAGGGTATCTTTAGACGCCACACTTTTTTTTGTATACTGAGTAACTTTGGACTGTATCCTAGTTCCAGTGATATTAATATGTTGCAAAAGCTTTGTATTCTGTTAGGTTCCTCTGAAAAACACTGATGTTTTTTGTTTTAAAATATTTTAGAAAAGGAATTTTAACGTTTACTGAATACCTCCTATGTGCCAGACAATATGGTAAGTACTTTTAAAATACAGTTCTATTGATTTTTCAAAAAATTATTTATGTTTTTTGAGACAGAATCTTGCTCTGTCACCCAGGCTGGAGTGCAGTGGCGCAATCTTGACTCACTGCAACCTCCGCCTCCTGGGTTCAAGTCATTCTCCTGCCTCAGCCTCCTGAGTAGCTGGGATTACAGGTGTGCACCACCACGCCTGGCTAATTTTTGTATTTTTAGTAGAGACGAGGTTTTCCCTTGTTGGCCAGGCTGGTCTCGAACACTTGGCCTCCGGTGATCTGCCTGCCTTGGCCTCTCAAAGTGCTGGGATTATAGGCATGAGCCACTGCGCCCGACCCTGATTTTTTTGGTTGTAAGTTTGTCTGTCCTAGTAAACAGTTAACTTGGCTAAACTCGAACTCCAAATGCCGAAAGTGAAGTTCAGTTCTTTCAGTCTCACCTGAGCTGCTTTGACTCTGACTTATGCACATCCAGTTTAAAGGGTCAACCAGATATTTAGGTAAACATTATAGCTAGAAGTTAGGGTTCTTTTTTTTTTTTTTTTTGCTCTCTCCTTTTTAGGACTTTTCCCCTCCCTTTCTAGCAGCTGTGATCACCCTGAACTCTGTCTGTCCTTTAGTTCTCTAAGTCAGTGGGACAGATCTTCTATTAGGCTTCCAGTCACCCAGTGAGCAGAGTGGGCCTTGCCTCCTAGCTTAAAGCCATAACAGGAACGTTGCCTAGTGTCATTCCCTTCACCTAAAGGGAGAAACCCCTCCAGTATGTTTCTTCTTTTTCTTGCTTTCTGGTGCTTTTAGAAAGTTGTTTTTTGTATTTTGTCCAGAGTGTATAGTTATTTGAAGGTAGAGAGTTGGTCTGACAGAAGCTACTCAATCACTAACCAAAAGCAGAAAGAAGTGTACATCTTTGAAAATAGAATTCCATTTATTTTTAAATAGTCTACTCAGACTGATCTTTTTTGGTATATCTCAATTAATATGATGTTGTTGGTAAGACAAGTATATAGTATCTGACAAAAAAACCACAATCAGGCCAGACACAGTGGCTCACGCCTGTAATCCCAGCAGTTTGCGAGGCCAAGGCGGGCAGTTCACTTGAGGCCAGGAGTTCAAGACCAACCTAGCCAACATGGCGAAATCCCATCTCTACTAAAAAATACAAAAATTAGCTGGATGTGGTGGCACATGCCTATAATCCCAGCTACTCGGGAGGCTGAGGCAGGAGAATCGCTTGAACCCAGGAGGCGGAGGTTGCAGTGAGCCGAAATCACACCACTGCACTCCAGCCTGGGCAATAGGAGGAGACTCTGTCTCAAAACACAACAAAAACAACAAGAACAACAAAAAATCACAATCATGTTTACACATACTCTCTTATTTAATCTTCACAACACCCCTGTAAAATGAGAGGTGTATCCTCATACTACAGATGATGGAACTGAGGACCTAGAGGGAAAACTTACCAAATAACAATGTTGTTCATAACAGTGGTACCAAGGAGAGCTTCTTGCATCCCTTGGACCTCGGCAAAAGTTAATATAGTCTCCTCAGGGGGCATCAAAAATTGGTTTTCTTTGCCTCTGCAATTAAAATAGTATGAAAAGTCAGTACTTTGCACTAAAGCAGTTTCTAGGTAGCCCTTCTCCACACTGTTGAACTGTGCATAATATAAACTAACCAAATACCAGTAAAAAAAAAATCTAACCCAGAAAACGTGTATACTAAACTTTCTACAATGAACATATATTACTTCCATATTATCTACTTAGATATGCTGCAAGCACCTCAAATTCATTATATTCAAAATTAAACTTGTTAAGTTTCTCTTTAAACCTTTTGTTTCTTTCTGCATTCCTATCTCAATGAATTGCACCACCATCTAATAATGTCCAAGTTTCAGGGTTGGTCACCACTTAAGTGACCACCTAGACTGGGAGGAAGGAGACAAGGAAAATATCCACATTTCGGGCTTGGTCACCATTCAAGTGACCAACTCTACCATGTTGATATTCTCTCCTTCCTCTTAATCTAGTCAATCACCAAGTCCCAGCAATTTTATCTTCTCATCTCTCAGAAATCTATCTGCTTCTTCCCATCTCCACTAACATACTCCTAATTTAAGCAAACAATTATCATCTCTTGCAACAGATCATGAATAAATAAGCCAAAGTTCCCTGCCCTCCACTTTTAGAAAAGACAGATGGATAATAACAATGAAGTGTAATTGAAAAATAAAAATAAAGTATAATGAGTATATGATAGAGAAGATGCTGTTAAGTTCAGTTTGCAACATTTTGAATTCAAGGTGTTCCCAATATGTCTAATAAATAAACCTACAGGTCTAGAGCTCAAGAAAGAGCTCAGAGGTAGAAATGTATGTTTGCAAGTAGTCAGCACCAAGATGGTCAGTGAAGCAATGGACTCCAAGTGTGTGGAACGAGGAAAGGGTCTAGGGCCTTAAGGTATTTCTATATATTTTTTAAAATATTTGTGTGTGTGTGTGTGTGTGTATGTGTGTGTTTAAGATTAGGTCTCGGTCTGCTGCCCAAGGTGGACTGTGGTGGCATGATCACAGTTTATTGCACCCTTGAATTCCTAAGCTCAAGTGATCCTCCCACCTCAGACTCCATAGTAGCTGGGACCACAGGCATGCTCTGACACACCCAGATAATTTTTAAATGTTTTGTAAAGATGGGGCCCCGCTATGTGGCCCCAACTGATCTTGAACTCCTGGGCTCAAACTTCTGCCTTGGCCTCCCAAAGGGCTGGGATTATGGGCATGAGCCACTGTGCCCAGCAGAGGTATTTCTAACATTTAAGGGACACACAGAGATTTCAAAGAAGACTGAAGAACAAACTACATTTGCTGAGCCTCTCCCCTTCTTTGACTTCATCCCTGACATGTCTGGCTTACACCTCACTAACCTGCTTCTATGTCATAACCTAGTCTTGATGCCATACATGCTTATATTATACCCACAGCACAGAAAAACAAGATCTTAGTGACCCAACTTTCTCTGAAACCTGTGATAAAATTATTCTTCATCTAATAGTTAAAAATCAATCAATGCTTTTCTTACCCTCCATCTTCTGCAAATGTCATGACTTCTACTTGTTGATCAGAAAGGGTCCCACTGCTACTAACTAGCCTCCTCTTTGTCAGGCCAAGCACAGCTTTTATATTTCCAGACTTCAGTAGTACTTGCTTTTCACTTTCATCATCAGAGGAACAAAGCAATGCCCTAAGCCAAATATAAGGAAAAATGGGGTGATGTCAGGAGTAATCTTTTAACATTAAAGGACTAGGTTCACCTTTTTTTTTTTTTTGAGACGGAGTCTTGCTCTGTCGCCCAGGCTGGAGTACAGTGGTGCAATCTCAGTTCACTGCAACTCTGCGTCCCAGGTTCAAGCGATTCTCCTGCCTCAGACTCCTGAGTAGCTGGGATTACAGGCACAAGCCACCATGCCTGGCTAATTTTTCTGTATTTTTAGTAGAGACGGGGTTTCACCATGTTGGTCAGGCTGGTCTTGAACTCCTGACCTCGTGATCCACCCGCCTTGGCCTTCCAAAGTGCTAGGATTGCAGGCATGAGCCACCGTGCCCAGCCTTTTTTTTTTTTTGAGACAAAGTCTCACTCTGTCATCCAGGCGGAGTGCAGTGGCACCATCTTAGCTCACTGCAACCTGTCTCCCGGGTTCAAGTGATTTACCACGTTGGCCAGGCTGGTCTCAAACTCCTGACCTCAGTTGATCCATACACCTCGGCCTCCCAAAGTGCTGGGATTACAGGCATGAGCCACCGTGCCCAGCCTAGGTTCACATTTTAAATAGAAACTTCAGTCACTGATGTCATTCTATTCATTTTTTTTTTTTTGAGATGGAGTCTCGCTCTGTCGCCCGGGCTGGAGTGCAGTGGCCGGATCTCAGCTCACTGCAAGCTCCGCCTCCCGGGTTTATGCCATTCTCCTGCCTCAGCCTCCCGAGTAGCTGGCACTATAGGTGCCTGCCACCTCGCCCGGCTAGTTTTTTGTATTTTTTA
>NW_016808764.1:6197882-6225017 GCF_001698545.2 Rhinopithecus bieti
CATTTTTTTTTTTTAAACAAATCTCTCTCTCTTCAGATCTTTCAGATTCTTTCAAGACTCAAGTCTAGGTTATTACCTGCACTCAAAACCAGCTGACAGAAACAAAGATGAAGGAAAAACAAATCAGCCGTTGGGAATTACATACCTGATCTCTCTGATTTCCAAATTTCCCAAAGCTACACACACAAGATTATACACATCAGGCACTGGAACTATCTGTAATACTGGAACCTAAATAAAACAAAGCAGCCAAAAATTATACTTGGTTTGTTTCATTTTCGTTTAATCCAGATTTTCCAAAATTTATCACATTCTTTTGTATTCTCACTGTACAAGAATAGTTTTCATCATTTGAAGGCTCAGAAAACACTCTTTTTATTAGCTGTAAATCTAAATAAACTATATGCATAATAGTGCTTACTGAACATTTATGTAATGCAATGTATAATTCTAACAATAGAGGAATAATGGGGTATATTCTGGCATGTGAATGAAAAGAATATTTATGTAGCCATTTAAAAGTATATCTATGTTCACTGAACAAATATTTATTGGGCACCTCTGTGCAAAGCACAGTGTTAGATGTTGTATACATTTGGAGAGCAAGAATGAAGTTTATACAAGTATGAAGACTCTACAGAAACAAGGAATTTTTTTTTTCTTTTTGAGACGGAGTTTCACTCTTGTTGCCCAGCCTTGAGTGTAATGGCACAATCTCAGTTCATTGCAACCTCCACCTCCTGGGTTCAAGCAATTCTCCTGCCTCAGCCTCCCAAGTAGCTGGGATTACAGGCATGCACCACCACACCTGGTTAATTTTTTTTATTTTTAGTAGAGATGGGGTTTCACCATGTTGGTCAGGGTGGTCTTGAACTCTTGACCTCAGGTGATCCACCCACCTCAGCCTCTCAAAGTGCTGGGATTATAGGTGTGAGCCACCTCGCCTGGCCAGAAAAATGTTTATATGTATGGTGAGAAAAGACAGATCTAAAAATTTTAAGCACACTAAGATTGCAAGCATGTAAGATGTATATGATAGTGGGAAAAGACTAGAAGGAAATACACTTAGAAAAGCAGCAAAATAATGCCTTGGTGAAGGGCAAGGAGTATAAATATCAGCAAGTGTCAAAGTCATAACAGACATAAAATTCTAAGCTCCTCCAACAGGTCTAGTGTAAAAACCCATCTCTAGGCTGAGTGTGGTGCCTCACACCTGTAATCCCAGCAATTTGGGAAGCCGAGGCCGGTGGATCACTTGAGGTCAGGAGTTCGAGACCATCCTGGCCAACATAGTAAAACCCCGTCTCTACTGAAAATACAAAAATTAGCTGGATGTGGTGGCGTGCGCCTGTAGTCCCAGCTACTCGGGAGGCTGAGGCAGGAGAATTGCTTGAACCTGGGAAATGGAGATTGCAGTGAGCCAAGATTGCCCCACTGCACTCCAGGGTAGGCGACAAAGTATGACTCTGTCTCCGAAAAAAAAAAAAAAGAAAAAACCATCTCTAGATAAAACTGGGATCGGCTGGGGATGGTGGTTCACACCTGTAATCCCTAGCACTCTAGGAGGCTGAGGCAGGCCGACTGCTTAAGCCCAAGAGTTCAAGACCAGCCCAGGCAACATGGCAAAACCACGTCTGCATAAAAACTATAGGCTGGATGCTGTGGCTCAGACCTGTAATCCCAGCACTTTGGGAGGCTGAGGCGGGCGGATTGCCTTAGGTCAGGAGTTCAAGAACAGCCTGGGCAACATGATGAAACCCTGTCTCCACTAAAAAATACAAAAAAATTAGCCGGGCATGGTGGTGGGTGCCTGTAATCCCAGCTACTCAGGAGGCTGAGGCACAAGAATCCCTTGAACCTGAGTGGCAGAGGTTTACAGTGAGCAGAGATCGTGCCACTGCACTCCAGTCTGGGTGACAGAGCAAGACTCTGTCTCAACAAAAATAAGAAGGAAAAAAAATAAATAAATAAAAAATTAGCCAGACATAGTGGTGCATGTCTGTGGTCCCAGCTACCTGGGAGGCTGAGGTGAGAGGATTACTGAGCCTAGGGAGGTTGAGGCTGCAGTGAGCCATGATCATGCCACTGCACTCCAGCCTGCATGACAGAGTGAGACCCTGACTCAAACAAACAAAAGAAAATTTGTGATAAAGCAAATAAAGTAGGATGTTAATGGTGGAGTCTAGAATGGTGGGTATATGGGTGCTCACTATACAACTTTTCTGGATGTTTGAAACTTTTCATAATAAAATGTTGGGGAAAAAAATCTCATCTCTGTTCTGCCTTGCATGGTCATAGCTCCCAATTTTGGTAAGCTGCCTATCTACGTTATCAGGCAAATGGCTACAAAGATCTTTTTCAGCTCGGGATTCTCACTTACCTCTGTGAAGTGCCAAGTATAAAGTTTTTCCCACTGCCAAGCATCCAGAGCTTTCCAAAGAGAAACTACATCCTCGCAAGCAGTTATGATACATGGCTCTTTACAACCGGCTCTTTCCCAAAACATGGCACTCACATCTACGGAACAGGAACCTGAAGGATTCTGATACAATGGCAACAATAGTCCTGTTAAAGTGGTACTGGAGGGCTGTTTTATGCAAAGCATAAGTATGCAAAGTGATGAATTATAATTCAATGAAACAGTAGGTATGTAAAGTTTAAGTTTTATACAGGTGAAAAGAAAGAGTTTTGTGGTTCTTATGTAACTAAAAACTTGCCTATCAAACTTACATCATGAAAGATTTTATTTTTTATTTCATTTATTAATTTTAATTTTTGTTTTTTTTTGGGACTGAGTCTCAGTTTATCACCCAGGCTGGAGTGCAGTGGTGCAATCTCGGCTCACTGCAACCTTTGCCTCCTGGATTCAAGCGATTCTCCTGCCTCAGCCTTCCGAGTAGCTAGGATTACAGGTGCCTGCCACCACACCCAGCTAATTTTGTATTTTAGTAGAGACAAGGTTTCACCGTGTTGGCCAGGCTAGTCTCAAACTCCTGACCTCAAGTGATCCACCCACCTTGGCCTCCCGAAGTGCTAGGGTTACAGGTGTGAGCTACCATGCCCAGCCCATGAAAGATTTTAAAATGTATAGTCCAGATGGAATAAATTCAGATTTAACCACAAAAAGATATTCCATACAACTTATCCATTTGAAAATTAAACATCCTGATGAACCACTCATGGGCTGAAACCACAGGTTTCAATGTTATTCCCTCCGAGGAATAACATTATACTATCACTATTATGATCATGGGAACACTATGTATCCAAACCACAGAGCATGGCCAAAGCAGTATTTCCAAGAAAATTTGGAAATGTCCAGTAAAAATCATAATCACAAAGGCATTTATAAGAAAACAAGAAAGATTAAAATCAAGTAAGCATGCAGCTCAGGAAGTCAGTACAAGAACAAAATAAGAACAGTAAAAAAACAGTAGAAAGGAATTATTTACAGTTATCTTGTTTATTATAAAAACAGAATGAACTAGAAAACAAAACAAACAACAACAACAAAAAAAAACCACAACCCAATTAATAACCAATACAACCAAAAACTAGTTTGTTTGGAAGACCCACGTAATGGCCACATCTTGAGTCCAATATAGAAAAACAGTAATTTTAGAAATGGGAGAATGGGGAAGAGAGGCTTAACTGCATATACACAGATTTTAATAATCTATAAGAAGTAACTTTTTACCTACAAATTTGAAAATATGAATGGAATGGTTGATTTTTTAAGAGACTAAGTTATTAGGACACTGGGCATGGTGGCTCACGCCTGTGATCCCAACACTTTGGGAGGCCAAGGCAGGCGGATCCCCTGAGGTCAGGAGTTCAAGACCAGCCTGGCCAATGTGGCAAAACCCTGTCTGTACTAAAAATACAAAAACCAGCAGGGCGTGGTGGCACATGCTTGTAATCCCAGCTACTATAGAGGCTGAGGCACGAGAATCACTTGAACCTGTGAGGCTGAGGTTGCAGTGAGTGGAGACTGGAGATTGCCCCACTGCACTCCAGCCTGGACAACAGACTGTCTCAAAAAATAAAATAAAAATAAGTTATTAAAATTGACTCAAGAATAAATTCCAAAACACAGCACAGGTTATTACCACATATCCTTTATAGAAAAGTAATCTGGGGCTCAGAGGTTACACAATTTGTCCAAGGTGACAAAGCCAGTAATCTGGGAAAAACTTTATGTGGATTTGAAGTGCTTTCCTTCACACCAGTGGTTCTCTGGGAGAGCATATGCACCATCTTCACCCTTGCCCCTAGGACATTTAGTAATGCAACATTTTCAGTTACCACACTGCATAGAAAAGATTAACCACTAGAACTGCTCCCCATTTTCTTATAAATCACCATAAGTGATTCTTCTAGAAACATTACACCATTTGAATAGGAGAGGCATGAATAACTCTCATTTCACTCTCTGTCAAAATGCCTGAGTTATGTTTATTTTATTTTATTTTTGAGATGGAGTCTCACTCACCCAGGCTGGAGCGCAGTGGTGAGATCTTGGCTCACTGCAACATCTGCCTCCTGGTTCAAGTATTCTCTTCCCTCAGCCTCCGTAGTAGCTGGGATTATAGGCGCCCACCACCATGCCCGGCTAATTTTGTTTTGTTTTGTTTTTTTTTTTGAGACGGAGTCTTGCTCTGATGCCCAGGCCAGAGTGCAGTGGCCGGATCTCCAGCTCACTGCAAGCTCCGCTCCCGGGTTCACGCCATTCTTCCTGCCTGCAGCCTGCCGAGTAGCTGGGACTTACAGCTCCCCGCCACCTCGCCGGCCTAGTTTTTTGTATTTTTAGTAGAGACGGGGTTTCACAGTGTTAGCCCAGGATGGTCTCAATCTCCTGATGTCGGATCCGCGGCGTCCTCGGCCTCCCAAAGTGCTGGGAATTACAGGCTGAGGCCACCGCGCCCGGCCTAATTTTGTATTTTTAGTAGAGATAGGGTTTCATCATGTTGGCCAGGCTGGCCTCAAACATCTGACCTCAAGTGATTCGCCCGCCTCAGCCTCCCAAAGTGCTGAGATTACAGAGGTGGGCCACCGTGCCCAGTTCCCCAACTTAGATTTACATATGAAGTTCAGCTACTTAGCCTAAGTTATTCTTGCCAACAGGTTGGCATAGAAACTTCAAGAGGAGAGCTCAAAACAGAAACAGAGGTAAATATTGGGGAAAACAATCCAAATCTGTTTTTCTGAATCTGTTTATCAATATCTTTAATAGTATTAAAGAACAAGAAGCTATATGACCGAATGCTTTTCAATTCATTAAAGTTTTCATATGTAAGACACAAGACACTGGAAGAGAATATTCTTCTGACCTTTAACTTTGAAACCAATTGTAGGTTGCCTGGGTTTATGCTATCAGAAGCAGGAAGCTCTGCTGTTTCAGTCTGTGAAAACAAAAGTCACATCATTAGTCTACACTTCATGTATAATGTCTGCTTGCATTACCCACTCATCAAAATGTCTACTTCATATTGTCTTTATTTCCTCTTATAACAGCAGCAAAGCTCCAAATGCAAACTGTTTCACTGATGACAAAGAGAATAGGACCTCCCAAATTTAAAAGAAACATTTTAATGAACCTTAATTTCCCCAGAATGAACTTAATGTTTACAATGAAGTTCTATCCAAGAAACATGTCAAACCGTTCTTAAATGTGGAAGGCCCAGTGCATAAGCAAGTCATGCTGTTTACATTCACTAAGGCATTTCATTCCTCCAGAGAAAATTTCACAAAGGAAATGGATTGTACCTGTTCGACAGAATGTTTATGCAACTCCTGGCATGTGTTTCCACAGAGCTGATTTTCTTTAAAAGTGAATGACTCAATGGGTGGAGGTGTTCCCGGCAGGGTAGAGTCACAGTCACAGGTAGGTTGTCCTTGCCTGCCTGACATCTGCAGCGTGGTATGTGGTTTTGCTGGACTGCTTGAACTGTCGAATTGTTTACTATCACTGGCAAGACAGACTGAGTCTTTCAAATGAGCAAGTTGGGGTGTGCGGCAAGTTTGTCCAGCGACCTCTGTGGAAGCTTTTTCATAGGAGCCTTGAGGGCCAAAGGCTGGAGTAGTACCTAAGATGGGGAAAAGAGGTGAACACATGTCTGCAGTAGGCCTGTCATTATCATCAAGCGCAACTGTATTTAAAGGAGTATAAAGTAATATGGATGAAGAAAGGCCTGTCTTTGTATGCTGGCTTTGTGGGTTTGGCCTTTTGGGATGTGATTTTCGTGGCAGAACAATAAGGTCCTCTTCTAAGTTCTCCATTTCTGTATCCATGCGTTTAGGACTCAGTTCCTCTGGAAAAATACAATTTCCCTCTTTAAGATGTCTCTCTCCAAACATGTTTGATTCAAAGGACTCCACTGGTTTTTCTGAGCAAGACTTCAGTTTTCAAGCTTAAGAGGTCCAAAGTCTTCATCAGGTAACTGAAAGTCTGTGATACTGAGAAAAGACAGTAGTTGCTTTAAGCTCAGCATTCCATCCTTATGAAATGAATCCGTGAAAGCATCATTATCCAAGGATAAATAAGCACTATTACTCCAAGAAAGGGAATCCTCTTTTTGATGACTTTTCTTCCCTAAAGAAGAAAAATAAGTCACAAAAATAGTAACAAAACCTAACAAAACAAACTGTTTCACTGATGACAAAGAGAATAGGACCTCCCAAATTTAAAAGAAACATTTTAATGAACCTTAATTTCCCCAGAATGAACTTAATGTTTACAATGAAGTCCTATCCAAGAAACATGTTAAACCATTCTTAAACATAATATCTAACAAAAGTGAGCTTCTAAACTNGAAAATATACATAATACCCAACAAAGAGTGAGTTTCCAAACTCAAATATACTAGAAAATATACATAATACCCAACAAAGAGTGAGTTTCCAAACTCAAATATACTAGAAAATATACATAATACCCAACAAAGAGTGAGTTTCCAAACTCAAATATACTAGAAAATATACATAATACCCAACAAAGAGTGAGTTTCCAAACTCAAATATACTAGAAAATATACATAATACCCAACAAAGAGTGAGTTTCCAAACTCAAATATACTAGAAAATATACATAATACCCAACAAAGAGTGAGTTTCCAAACTCAAATATACTAGAAAATATACATAATACCCAACAAAGAGTGAGTTTCCAAACTCAAATATACTAGAAAATATACATAATACCCAACAAAGAGTGAGTTTCCAAACTCAAATATACTAGAAAATATACATAATACCCAACAAAGAGTGAGTTTCTAAACTCAAATATACTCCTCGCTTGAGCCCAAGAGTTTGAGACCAGCCTGAGCAACACAGTGAGACTGTCTTTAAAAACAATAAATAAATAAATAAAAATTTTTAAAAAGTAGGGCCAGGTACGGTGCCTCACACTCGTAGTCTCAGTACCTTCAGAGGTCGAGGCAGGCAGATCATTTGAGGTCAGGAGTTCAAGACCAGCCTGACCAACGGTGAAACCCCGTCTCTACTAAAAATACAAAAAAAAAAAAAAAAAATTAGCCAGGTATGGTCATGGGCACCTGTAGTCCCAGCTACTCGGGAGGCTGAGGTGGAAGAATGGCGTGAACCCAGGAGGCGGAGCTTGCAGTGAGCTGAGATCGCACCACTGCACTCCAGCCTGGGTGACAGAGCAAGACTCCATCTCAAAAAAAAAAAAAAAAAAAAAAAAAATTAGCTGGGCATGGTGGTGCACACCTGTGATCTCAGCTACTCGGGAAGCTGAGGTAGGAGAATCATTTGAACCCAGGAGGTGGAGGCTGCAGTGGGCTGAAATTGCACCAGCACCACTGCACTCCAGCCTGGGCAACAGAGCGAGATTCTGTCTCAAAGAATGAATGAATGAATGAATGAATAAATAAATATAAACAAAACAAAACAGAGTATGGCCAAAAATATTAACTGGGAGAAGGGACTGAGCACAAGGCTCAGCTCAACCACTGATTTGCAGCTTAACCTTAGGCAAATTGATTTATTTCATTTTCCCTTTTCTCATTGTCTCTCATAAGAGAAATGAACTAAAAATATCTACATTTTTTCCTACCTCTAAAACTGTGATTTCAACAGGCTGCCAGAGTATGGTCTACAAAATGCTGGCTCTTGTCACTATGGAAAAGTTAGTCTTCTCTTGAAGCAAAGAGTTAATTTACTGCTTTTGTTTGCTTATTTCAAGACGAGGTCTCACTCTGTTGCCCAGGCTGGAGTGCAGTGGCGAGATCTTGGCTCACTGCAACCTCTGCCTCCCAGGCTCAAGCAATCCTCCCACATCAGCCTCCTGAGTAGCAATTTACTGCTCTTATTGCAAATGGTATCCCACTCCATTCAAAATGTTGCAATATCCTCAATGATGAATGCATAAACAAACTGTGGTATATACATACAATGGAATACTAGTCAGCCATAAAAAGGAACAAAGTACTGATGCATGTTACAAGAGAAACGTACCTTTAAAACATTATGCTAAGTGGCCAGGCTCAGTGACTCACACCTATAATCCCAGCACTTTGGGAGGCTGAAGGCAGGTGGATCACTTGAGGTCAGGAGTTCGAGGCCAGCCTGGACAACATGGTGAAACCCCATCTCTACTAAAAATACAAAAATTAGCCAGGTGTGGTGGCAGGCGCCTGTAATCCCAGCTACTCAGGAGGCTGAGGCAAGAGAATCACTTGAACCTGGGAGGCGGAGGTTGCAGTGAGCCGAGATTGTGCCACTGCACTCCAGCCTGGGTAAGAGTGAGACTCTATCTCAAAAACAAAGAAGCTCATTATGCTAAGCAGCCAGACACAAAAGGTCACATATTGTATGATTCTATATATATGAAATATCCAGAGCAGGTAAATCCATAGAGATAGAATGCAGATTGGTGGTTGTCCATGGAAGGAGTAGGGGGTGGGGGGAGAGGAAATGGGTAGCAGCTGCTTAATGAGTATGGGGTTTAGAGGGGATAAAAATGTTTTAGAATGAGATAGAGGTGGTGGTTGCACAACACTGTAAATGTACTGTGTACTGACTTGTTCACTTAATTTAAAACGGTTAATTTTGTTATGTGAATGTCACCTTGAAAAAAAAGTTCTTAAATGTAGCTGCAGGTTACTAAAATGATAGCAGACTATTTCAAACTACTAGCTGGGTCTGGTGGCTCAGGCCTGTAATCCCAGCACTTTGGGACGCCGAGGTAGGCAGATCACCTGAGGTCAGGAGATAGAGACCAGCCTGGCCTACATGGCGAAAACCCACCTCTACTAAAAATATAAAAATTAGCTTGGTGTGGTGGCGGGTGCCTATAATCTCAGCTACTCATGAGGCTGAGGTGGGAGAATCGCTTGAACCTGGGAGGCAGAGGTTGCAGTGAGCTGAGATAGCACCATTGCACTCCATCCGGGGCGACAAGCGTGAAACTCTGTCTCAACAACAATAAAAAAAACTACTGTGTAAAAAACAATATTTCTAGATTACTGGATTGCCTACTTTTTGATGACTATGCATTCTTGTTCACTTAAAAGATGAAAAATCACAATTTTGGATTAATTAGTCATAGCTCATAGACCAAGTCCATGTCCAATGTTACAGAGCAGCTTGCTACCTATTTTTGCACATAAAGTTTTTTCTTTTTTTTTTTAAGGAACTTGGCTGTAAAATGCACATAAAGGTGTGTTGGAACACAGTCACAGTTACAAGTTGACTTTGGCTGCTTTCGCACATAGCTGAGTAGTTGAGACAGAGCACAAAGACTAAAATATGTGCTATCTGGCCCTTTCTAGAAAGTATGCTGATGCCTAATTTAGAGCCACAATGAATTACCCCATTTTTGTGCTCAGTTGATCAGATATGATTAAATTATCAGTAAATAATTAAAAGTTTAAATTACAATGTATCCTTGCTTCCCATCCTCCAAAATCCTGTGTCCCATGAAGGCCTTAGAGACACTGCATTAGATATTTTATCCAAAAAAGTTGCTTAGGGCTTTTCATTACATGATGACTTCTAAAACAGAATAGTAAGTGGACTCTTTCTCTTTTTTTTTTTTTGTTTTTTGTTTTTTTTTTTGAGACGGAGTCTCACTCTGTCGCCGGGGCTGGAGTGCAGTGGCCGGATCTCAGCTCACTGCAAGCTCCGCCTCCCGGGTTCACGCCATTCTCCTGCCTCAGTCTCCCGAGTAGCTGGGACTACAGGCGCCCGCCACCTCGCCCGGCTAGTTTTTTGTATTTTTTAGTAGAGACGGGGTTTCACAGTGTTAGCCAGGATGGTCTCAATCTCCTGATCCGCCCGTCTCGGCCTCCCAAAGTGCTGGGATTACAGGCTTGAGCCACCGCGCCCGGCCTCTCTTTTTTTTTTGAAAGAGGGTCTTGCTCTATCACCCAGGCTGGAGTGCAGTGGTGCAATCACGGCTCACTGAAGCCTCGACATCCTGGGCTGAAGTGATACTCCCACCTTGGCCTCTGAAGTAGCTGAAACCACAGGCATACACCACCACACCTGGCTAATTTTTCTATATATTAGAGATGGGGTTTTGTCATGTTGCCCAAGCTGGTCTCAAACTCCTGGGCTCAAGCAATCCTCCCACCTTGGCCTCCTCAAATGTTGGGATTACAGGGGTGAGCCATCATGCCCGACATAGTCTAACTTTAGTACACATTCCATTTTACTTCAAAAACACTTTCTGTATTAGCTGTGAAGCCTCTACCCATAGATAGGAATTGTATTGTACCTGAATATGTAATATTACGTAAACAACCAAAACATTTTCCTTTTCAGTGTTGAACTGCTGCAGCTCTATCACTGAACTCTGGCACCACAATGCCAGGTTTGAATCCTGGCTCTGTAATTTTAATTAAATTAAGTAAAGTCATTGTAATCTCCCTGTGCTTTAGTTTCCTCACCTGTAAAGTGAGAATGAAAAGAGATTCTACCTCATGTAGGACTGCTGTGATGATTCAATGAGTTAGTATCTGTACAACATTTAGAAAGTGCCAGGCAGGCTGGATACAGTGGCTCATGACTGTAATCCCAGCAGTTTGGGAGGCCGTGGTGGGAGGACTGTTTGAGGTCAGGAGTTCAATATCAGCTTGGGCAACAGGGCAAGACCTCGCCTCTACAAAACATTTAAAAACATTAGCCAGGCATGGTGGTACATGCCAGTAGTCCCAGCTAGTTGGGAGGCTGAGGCAGGAGGAACATTTGAGCCCAGGAGATAGAGGCTGCAGTGAGCCATGATTACACCATGGCACTCCAGCCTGGACAACACACTCGACCCTGTCCCATTTTAGAAAAGAAAAAAAAAAGCAAATGCCAGGCTTGTTAGCTTGTAGTAATTGTTAGCTTTCATCATCATCATCATCAAACACATCTTGATTTACCTTTCACTAGAGTAACTGCTTTTTTGTTCTGATATTTATGTGAGGTGACTTCCTCCTTGGACCTGCTAATAACCGATGGGTTGCAAGCTGGCAAAAGTGGTTCACAATGATCTGATGCTGGGGTGCAGGCTGATTTTCTTTTTCCTCTGTATCTTCTACTAGGTGCCTGGGCAACTGCCTTCCTAGACAAGTCATTATCTTCAGTGGGCCCAGTGGGAGAGCTGACTTTAGTTAATGAGAGAAGTTTCTGAGAAGTTCTTGAACTTGGTTGTCCTGTGCATGTGTCAGACATCCTAATTTCACTTTGGTCAGTTTCCTCATTGGAAAGGTTTAAAGTTATACTTGCATCCTTATTTTTATTTTTAAACCGTTTTTTCTTGACATCCAAATGACTCTGAATGACAGCCTCCAGGGCTACTTTTCTCTGGCAATTGGACATGCTTCGTGTTGTTCTAACATAGTATTCTGCAGGAAACAGAAGGCCTTCAAGCATTGTGCAAGAATGTTTTTCTGCAGAAAGAAGAGAGGTTGCTTCCAGGCTAAGACTCTTAGGTTGACTTAGAATCTCGTTTTCCTGAAGATTTTCATTTCTACCATCAAGAGTGTCACTGGGAGATTTTAAAGATTTCTCTGTTTGATTTTGTTCTAAGTTTTGATTTTCATTTGCTGGCAAGTTATTGTGAGTGAGTTCATTTAGAGAACATGAAATATCTGCCTCTAAATTAGAACTTGTGGGCAGCTGGCCACTTTTACTTACAGCTTTGTTTACAACGAGGTTATCTGTAGGGACAGTCACTTTTTTGCCTTGTGCCTCCAAACTTACAGATGAAGTAAATCTAATGTTTTTTAGCCCGTGAGTAGTAAGTTCACTGCTGCCTTTGGAAGGAATATGTTCAAGGTGCTGACTACTACTGCTATCTGTTGGAGTCTGTAAAGGAACTGTAGTCGCCCTGGTGAAATCAGGTCTTCTTAGGAGTGTATCCACACCTTTTTCTGGTTGGGCAGTTGGTGGAATGAATACACTGTCTTCATTGGTTTCTGTAACTGGTTCTGGAGAATCTGGAAGTTCAGACTCAAGACTTAAAAGGTGAGTTCTTATTTCAGTTACTGGTGATCTAGCAGGATTTTTGCTACTGGTTTCTTCCTGTTCCTTTAGTCTTTTCCCAGACAGTCTGAGTGAATCAGTGCCAAAGACACAGTCTCTCTCTTGTGAAATAAATGTTCTCTTCTGCTGCTTCTTTCTTCTCCCTGGCAGCTTCTGCTTTTGCTCACCATCAGGGTCACTGACCCTGTGGGGAAAATGTTCTTGGGTGTCATCTGTTCTGTGTATAGGTAATCCTCCTGGGCCATCTCCAGGGTTAAAGGACTCAGGCCCAACATCAAGTGTGACAGATGTCTTTTCTCCAGTTTCTTCATCAAGATGGGTTTTGATGTGTAACTTGTCATAAACACGTATTTTATTTTTAGGTTCTGAGGAGAAAAAAATATATATAACATATTTTCTTATAAACAAAACAAAAAATACTCATTTTTATCCTATTATATATAAATACTACTAAACATTTATTTAAGAACGAATCAGTGACACTTCATTCAGGCAGATGAATTTACAGGTGAAATAAATCTGTTTTTTAGGCTGTGAGTAGTAAGGTCACTGTTACCTTTAGGTTCAAGGTGTTCAAGGTGCTGACTACTTCTACTATCTGATGGAATATGTAAAGGAACTCTACATACTCCATACTGTACATATTTTTTAAAGTTCTAATTTTTAAAATTCTAACAATCTATGATATTTTAAGTACATGTAAACAAATAGCATTGCGCTAAAAATGTTTTTTAAACAGAGTATTCTTTATCACACAATCTCTTCTCTTAACTTTTAAATCTCAACTAATTTTTTTTTTTTTTTGAGATGGAGTCTCGCTCTGTCGCCCAGGNCCTCCCGAGTAGCTGGGACTACAGGCGCCCGCCACCTCGCCCGGCTAGTTTTTGTATTTTTTAGTAGAGACGGGGGTTTCACCGTGTTAGCCAGGATGGTCTCGATCTCCTGACCTCGTGATCCGCCCATCTCGGCCTCCCAAAGTGCTGGGATTACAGGCTTGAGCCACCGCGCCCGGCCTCAACTAATTTTTTATCTCATGTATTTCTTTCTTTATTTTCCCCCTTGGCTCAAGTAATTTTAATAACACTCCCATTTCAATAACCCTTAATTTTATTATTATAAATTACTTGAATTTTTTGACCATTGTTTTCAGAATATTTTCACCTACAATTTTTCTCTGTTCATATATACTTAAAGTAAAAAAAAAAAAATCTTTTGCTGGGCACAGTAGCTCACGTAAATCCCAGCACTTTGGAAGGCTGAGGCAGGCAGATCACGAGGTCAGGAGATCACAACAATCCTGGCCAACATGGTGAAACCCTGTCTCTACTAAAAATACAAAAATTAGCCAGGCGTGGCGGTGTGTGCCTGTAGTCCCAGGTACTCGGAAGGCTGAGGCAGGAGAATTGCTTGAACCCGGGAGGCAGAGGCTGCAGTGAGCCGCAATTGAGCCACTGCACTCCAGCCTGGGTGACAGAGTGAGACACTGTTTCAAAATAAAAACAAAAAACAAAAAAACAAAAAAAAACCCTTTCTAATATTTAAACAATAAATATAATTTCTGAAAATTGAGAGGGAAAAAGAACAATAAACAGTCTAACTGAAAGTAGTCTATAGAGTAGATTTTATGGCATATGAATTTTATGTTAATTAGAATAATATTGCAGCCGGGCACAGTGGCTCACACCTGTATCCCAGCACTTTGGGAGGCCTGGGCAGACAGATCACCTGAGGCCGGGAGTTCGAGACCAGCCTGGCCAACATGGCAAAACCCTGTCTCTACTGAAAATATAAAAATTGGCCAGGCGTGGTAGTGCACGTGCCTGTAGTCCCAGCTACTCAGGAGGCTGAGGAACGAGAATTGCTTGAGCCTAGGAGGTGGAGGTTGTAGTGAGCCACGATTATGCCACTACATTCCAGCCTGGGTGACAGAGTGAGACTCTGTCTCAAAAAAATAAAATTAAATAAAAATTAAAGTGTCTATTGCTAGTCACTATCTTCACTCTGTGGGAAAAAGAACAATAGCCAAAATATACCTGGGAAATGAATAATAAAGCAGGCATAAGGGAATGGTCTAGATTTACCTGAGTGGTTTAGCTGCGGTGAGAGCTCCTGCTGGGACAAACAATCTTGTTCTTCTACTGTTTTCTTAATAGAATGCTTAACCTTTTCAGCTTTTGGGCACGCTAGAGGAAACAAAACAGCTCCAGAAATACGTTTAAAGCTTTATATAAAGAGTCAAGAACTGTTTTTAAATTGTTTGTATTGTAACGCCTTAATTTGAGAACACGATTCACTTACCTGAAGGCGGGCTAGTGTCTTGCTGTATTCCCTTTTCAAGAATGCTAATTTCTCCTTTAACTGGAAGAAGAAAAACACCAACAATACTGGGCAAGCAGAAAGGTGAAGTCACAGGGAAGGGATGCAGTGCTTGGTGGGGTTCCCTGGCAAGAGGCAGGGAGTAGCACTGGTCCATGACAATCTACTTTTGGTTCTCAAAAAGCACCAAGCTCTTGACCATTTCAGGATCTTTGTATAACCTGTTCCTATCATCTGGAACATTTCCTTCCTTTGCCAATTCCTACTGACTCCTCAAGCCTTAGCTTAGATTTTCATTTCCCTGGGATAGACTTCTAGGTCCTTCTCCAAATCTAGGTTAGACACTCTATCAGTCCTCTGTACTTTCCTTACCACAGTATTCTCACACTGTGTTCTCTGTTTCTCCCCATCATCCAGATCCTTGAAGGTAGCAGGGACTGTCATCCTCAGTCACTCAACAAATGAATCTTCTATTTATCAGTTAATGGTCCAGGTATCTCTAGTACCTGGAATAATAAGTGATACCCACTGTGTGTCAATTAGTGCTCCAGATGCTATTCTAGATGCAATTTATATACAGTGAGGGATACACATAATAAATAAGAAAACAGGGAAGATGATTTTACAAGGTAATACATAACTAGATAGATAAACAGAGTGATATAAGAGAGTTACTGGCCTACTGATAGGGACTCCTTTAGTTACAGTGGTCAGGGAGGCATTTTTGAGGACTATCATTTGAGCCTAAGACCAAATGAGGAAGGAGCTAGTTTTGGGAAGATCAGAGGGAACGGTACCCCAGGCAGAGGGAACCATAAATATAAAAGCTCTGCAGTGGAACAGGCTACGTATGTTTGAGGAACACGCAGGCCAGTGAGGTTGGAGCTATCACTGCTGAATCTCCAGCCAGGCACACAGTAGGCATTTAACAAATATTTATTAAATGAATAAGTGAATTGGGCTGAATCAAATTACTGTTCTCTGAAAGTCTAGATTCCCATCTCTCTGGCTTCTTTGGTTCAAAGGATTATCTCAGCAGCAAAGCCAGCCCTGGTTTTTCTGCTTTTAGGAACTTTTAGTTATACTCATCTTTCAACCAATAAAACATCAAGATTTCCATCCTCCATACATACCTTTAAAAAAAAAAAGACTTACACAGCTGGGAGTGGTGGCTCACACCTGTAATCCCAACACTTTGGGAGGTCGAGATGGGTGGATCATTTGAGGTCAGGAGTTCGAGACCAGCATGGCCAACATGGTGAAACCCTGCCTCTACTAAAAATACAAAAATAAGCTGGGTATGGTGGTGGGTACCTGTAGGAGGCTGAAGCAGGAGAATTGCTTGAACCCGGAGGCGAAGGTTGCGGTAGGCCTAGATTGTGCCACTGCACTCCAGCCTGGGCAACAGAGCAAGACTCTGTCTAAAAAAAAAAACCAAAAAACAAAAAAAAAAAAAAAAAAAAAAAAGGCCAGGTGGGGTGGATCACGCCTGTCATGCCAGCATTTTGGGAGGCCAAGGCGGGCGGATCACCGAGGTCAGGAGTTCCAAACCAGCCTGGCCAACATGGAGAAACACCATCTCTACTAAAAATACAAAAATCAGCTGGGCACGGTATTGGGCGTCTGTAATCCCAGCTACACAGGAGACTGAGGCAGGAGAATCGCTTGAACCTGAGAGGCAGAGGTTGCAGTGAGCCAAGATCGTGCCACTGCACTCCAGCCTGGTCGACAGAGCAAGCCTCTGTCTCAAAAAACAAAAAAAAAAAAAAAAAAAAAAAAAAAAAAACAAAGTCTATGTGCAAAACATGCTACTTGGATTTTTTTTTTTTTTTTTTTTTTTGAGACAGAGTCTCACTTGGTCGTCCAGCCTGAAGTGCGGTGGCGCGATCTCGGCGGCTCCCTGCTACCTAAGCGTCCCCTGGTTCAAGCGATTCTCGTGCATCAGCCTCTGAGGCCTGAGCCTCTGGGACTACAGGCTGGCGTCACCACACTCGGCTAATTTTTATATTTTTAGCAGAGACGGGGTTTCACTATGTTGCCTAGGCTGGTCTCAAACTCTGAGCTCAAACGATCTGCCCATCCCAGTCTCCCAAAGTGCTGGGATTACAGGCGTGGGCCACGGAGACTGGCCTACCCACCAATCTTATAAATATCTGGGTATTATCTTGTTTACTTATAAATGATCTTTCTCACCTCCACCAGAAGGTAAGCCAGGATAAGAATAACATCAGCACAAGCTGGAAACATACTAAAAGTCTATCAGTAAAATACAGTCTAAAGAAGCAAGGGCACTTCCAAGGCCAGGCGCAGTGGCAGGTTCCTGCAATCCCAACTACTCGGGAGGCTGAGGCAAGAGTCGCTTGATCCTGGGAGGCGGAGGTTGCAGTGAGCCGAGATCGCACCACTGCACCCCAGCATGGGTGGCAGAGTGAGACTCTGTCTCAAAAAATAAAAATAGAAAAGAAAAGGAAGAAAAAGGAAAAGAAACTTCCAAACTACAACATGCTGTCTAGAACTTAAAAAAGAAAGTAAGGTAGATAAACATGTCCTGACAGGAATGCTAAACAAGGGTATGAAAAACGGAACCTACAGAACCATTCAGATCCTACCATTTACGAACATTCCCTTCTCAAAAAAAATACACATAGGACTCCTTTTTGCTGGTTAGGGATACGCCCCTCCTCCACCACACACACTAACACACGAAAGGACCTGGAAGTACCAGACTTAAAAAGATTTACTTGAGGAGGTCCGGCGGGAGAAGTGAAGATTGAGGGTGTGGGACGGGGGAGCAGCAACGGTGTCGACACAGCTTTATCTATGAAGTGTTACACATTGTATCAATGCACTGTTACTGTAACGAGATTTGTTCTTTAAACGCCACCACGTGAGCACCACGCTATTTCCACATTTTCATTTTTTGTGCCCCCTCAGCCCCAAGCGGGGGGAGGGGCGTCAGACGATACTGCTGCTCTCGGACTGCCGAGGACACAATGCTAGACCTAAAACCCTGGGAAAGCGAGGTCAGAGTCCTGCATCCGCCCTTCCCGCACCCCGTGGCACCTTTTCCTTCTCCTCACAGCTGAGGGGCTTCCCGGGAGGCTCTTCCATTGGGCAGGGGACAGAACGAAAAGAGCAGCCGTCGCCGACCCCAGGCCTACCGACACCGGGACCCAGTTGGCCCTGGGCCGGGGAGGCGCCCCGAGAAAGAATGGGGAGCCCGGGATCGCACCCTCAGCGCGCCATCAGCTGACCCACGCGGGCCAGGCGCGCCCTAATCTCCGGCCAATTAAATCCAACGTTCGACCTGCGCACGCGCAGCCGGAGACGGCCGAGCAGTGGAGCGAGGCCGCCTAAAGGAGAGCCGAGCTGTCGATGAGTCCCAGTGGGCCACCTAGAGCGGAAGTGGAGGAGCGGCCGGAAGTAGCCGGAATCTCAGAAAGACTGACCGACTGACTCTGACAGGATCCGGGACTGAGGGAAGGAGGCGGCGGCCATGGAGTTGGGCGAGCTGCTCTACAACAAGTCCGAGTACATCGAGACGGTGCGCGGGTCTAGATATCTTTCCTCCTCTTTTCAAGCCTGCGTCCCTTTGAGGCCTGGTCGGAGTTCCCAGTCTGCCCCTACCCCACCCACCCCTGTCCCTTTGGCCGTTAGTCCCGGATTATCTAGCGACGCCCCATGTATAGTCTGGCTTTGCTGTTTACTCCGCGCATGGCCAGTTTAGGCCTTTTGTATTTATTCCTGATTTTCTCATAGGGATAAAGTGCCTTCAGGAGGCTAGGACAAGTCCCATCCTGTTCATATGAATTACAGCTCGGACTTCAGGCCCTTTAACATTGCCTTTTGTAATGTGGTAACTTGCGCCGAAAACGATTCGGTTCTTTTTTTGGGGAGAGGGAGGCGGAGACTCTCTGTCGCCCAGGCCGGAGTGCAGTGGCGCGATCTCGGCTCAATGCAACCTCCGCCTCCCCAGTTCAAGCGATTTTCCTGCCTCAGCCTCCCAAATAGCTGGGATTACAGGCGCCCGCCACCACGCCCGGCCAATTTTTGTATTTTTTGGTAGAGACGGGGTTTCACCGTGCTGGCCAGGCTGGTCCCTAACTCGACCTCAGGTAATCGACCCGCCTCGGCCTCCCAAAGTGCTGGGATTACAGGCGTGAGCCACCGCACCCTGCCGGTTTGGTTCTTTATTATCAGTACACGATATGTTTGTAAAATCTTGGAAACAGGGCAAGTGGTCAGTTAACGTTACTATTGTTATTTTGGTTTTCTTTGCATTCTGACAACTCTGATATTCATAAAGTCATTATCCTCGTTTTAAGGCCGTAAAGCCCAAGTGCGGAAGTGAATGGATTTGAATCCACGTCTGTCTGATGCCACTAAGCTATAGACATTCAAATTCTGAGTTTATTCCTTGAGTCCCTAATTTCCTTTATTTTTTTATTTTTTGAGACAGGGTCTCACTCTATTGCCCAGGCTGGAGTGCAATCATAGCTCATTGCAGCCTCAGCCTTCCAGGCTCAAGCGATCCTCCATCCTCAGCCTTCTGAGGAGCTGGGATTACAGACACGCGCCACCATGCCCGGCTAATTAAAAAAAAATTTTTTTTTAGAGAAGGGGGGGCGGTCCTCACTATGTTGCCCAGGCTGGTCTTGAACTCCTGGCCTCAAGGAATCCCTCTGCCTCAGCCTCTCAAAGTGCTGAGATTACAGGCGTGAGCCACCACGCTCAGCCGTAGTTTCCTAATCCATCATTGCTTTTTTGACATCCTGGACTCACACTCCATTGTGGACAGCACCCCACTTTATGTTTTTTTCTCTCAAATGTGAGCTTTCTTGACGGAAGCCTGTAGTCCAGAAACCTATTAAGTTTGCTCTCCCCGGTTTTCTGTTGTTTTCTTTTAGGCATCTGGGAACAAAGTCAGTCGCCAATCAGTGTTGTGTGGAAGCCAGAACATCGTTCTCAATGGCAAGGTAAGGGACAAAGCCAGCTCCAGGCTGCAAACCTTAGCTTGCTTTCTGCTAATTATCACCATAGCAGGGCAGATAAAATGTTGCCATATCTCCCATTTATTGTTGTACATTTTTAATTCTCTTGTTTTTAAATTTTTTATTCTCTAAGTTGGATGTTGGATCTCCTTTTTTTTTTTTTTTTTCTTTTGAGACAGAGTCTTACTCTGTCGCCCAAGCTGGAGTGCAGTGGCCCCATCTCAGGTCTCTGCAACCTCCGCCTCCCAGGTTCAACCAGTTCTCCTGCCTCAGCCTCCTGAGTAGCTGGGATTACAGCCACCTGCCACCAAGCCTGGCTAATATTTTGTATTTTTAGTAGAGACAGGGTTTCACCATGTTGGCCAGGCTAGTCTCGAACTCCTGCCCTCAAGTGATCCACCCATCTCAGCCTCCCAAAGTGCTGGGATTATAGGCGTGAGCCACTGTGCCCGGCCTAAGTTGGATCTCTTGAATGCAAAAAGGTTCAGTAAGAGGCAACAGAAAACCTTTTTTCTTTTATGCCAGGAACAAAATACAGTGGTACCTAGAACCAACATTATTTTATGATATTATAATGTGCATTAAACTACTGGGCACAAAGTGTAATAGGTAATGAAATATTTGAAGATAGAAACTAAAGTAATACTTATAAAATTATCTCTTTAGTAAAAATTAATAATTCACTGTTAACTGAAACTCTTAAAACGAATGTGACAATTGGAAAAAATATTAAAAGTATGAGACAAATATGCAAAGTGGAATCTGAAAGACTGAGAATCTTGTAATCCAAATAAATTACAATAGCAAAGGGACGAGTATAAACTTGGAAGAGAAAATATCACAAGGTATATTTGAGCTTGACAAACAGGGAAGTTCATAGTTGTTTTCCTGCCATCTGGAACACTCAATTTTGAAATTACTTTTTCTATAAATACTACATCTCTAACTTCCAGAAGGAAAATAGTCTCGTTATAACCAAGAGATCACAAATATTTTCAGAAGACAATTAGTCTCCATTAAGCCTGTCATACCAAGGAATTAAGTGGAAAAGAAATATAATTTGGTTATTGCTGCTCAGACATACTGTTTCTTTTTGTTTGGTTGGTTCTTTTTTTTGAGACAGAATCTTGCTCTGTCACCCAGGTCAGAGTACAGTGGCAGGATCTTGGCTCACTGCAACCTCCACCTCTTGGCGTCAAGTGATTCTCCTGCCTCAGCCTCCCGAGTAGCTGGGATTACAGGCTCCTGCCATCACACCCACTTAATTTATATATATATTTTTTTAAGACAGAGTCTCGCTCTGTCACCCAGGCTGGAGTGCAGTGCTGCGATCTCGGCTCACTACAAGCTCCGCCTCCCAGGTTCATGCCATTCTCCTGCCTCAGCCTCCTGAGTAGCTAGGACTACAGTCACCTGCCAGCATGCCCAGCTAATTTTTTGTATTTTTAGTAGAGACGGGGTTTCACCGTGTTAGCCAGGATGGTCTCAATCTCCTGACCTCGTGATCTGCCCACCTTGGCCTCCCAAAGTGCTGGGATTACAGGAGTGAGCCACCGTGCCTGGCCTAATTTTTGTATTTTTAGTAGACACGGGGTTTCACCATGTTGGCCAGGCTGGTGTTGAACTCCTGATCTCAGATGATCCATCCACATCACCCTCCCTCCCAAAGTGCTGGGATTACAGGCGTGAGCCACCGTGCCTGGCTGAAGACTTTTTTTGTTACAGTGAACTGTATATAACAAAATTTGCCATTTTAACAATTTTTTAAAAAATTTCATTATTTGAGAAAGTCACCCAGGCTGGAGTGAAGTGATGCCGTCTCAGTTGCCACAGCCTCCGCCTCTTGGCTTCAAGGATTCCCATGCCTCAGCCTCCCGTGTAGCTGGGACTACTGGTACACGCCACCACACTGGGCTAATTTTTGTATTTTTAGTAGAGACAGGGTTTTGCTGCGTTGACCAGGCTGACCTCAAACTCTTGGCCTCAAGTGATCCACCCACCTTGGCCTCCCAAAATGCTGGGATTGCAAGCGTGAGTCACTGCACCTAGCCTAACTATATATATATATATATATATATATATATATATATATATATTTTTTTTTTTTTTTTTATACGGGGTTTCCCTCTTTTTTCCCAGGCTGGGGGGCAATGGTGTGATCTCGGCTCACCACAACCTCCGCCTCCCAGGTTCAAGCGATTCTCCTGCCTCAGACTCCCCAGTAGCTAGGATTACAGGCCTGTGCCACCACACCCAGCTAATTTTATATTTTTAATACAGGCGGAGTTTCTCCACATTGGTCAGGCTGGTCTCGAACTCCTGACCTCAGATGATCTGCCCTCCTCAGCCTCCCAAAGTGCTGGAATTACAGGCGTGAGCCACTGCGCCCAGCCTTAGCAATTTTAAAGTGTGCAATTAATTGGCATTAATTACATTCACAATGTTGTGCAACCATCTCCACTATCCATTTCCAAAACTTTTTTCTTCACCCCAAATAAAAACTCTACACATTAAGGAATAAATGCCCATCCCTACTTCCTTCCATTGCTGATAGCCTGAATCTACTTTCTGTCTCTATGAATTTGCCTATTCTAGATATTTCGTATAAGTGGAATCATACAATATTTGTCCTTTTTGTCTGGCTTATTTCACTTAGCGTAAGGTTTTCAAGGTTCATCCTTGTTAAAGCACATCAGAACTTCATTCCTTTCCATAGTGGAGTAATATTCCATTGTATGTATATACCACATTTCCTTATCTGTTCGTCTGTTGATAGGCACTTGGATTGTTTCTACCCTTTGGCTATTGTGAATAATGCTGCAGTAAACACTGATGTGCAGGTATCTGTTCCCGTCCCCGTCTTCAGGTTCTTTGAGTATATACCTAGGAGTGTAAATACTCAATACTTAATTTGGCAATGTTTGGTATATACAAAAGAGTATGATTGCTGGGACAAATGGTGAGTCTGTGTTTAACTTTTTGGGAAACTGCCAAACTTTTTTCCAAAATGGCTACACCATTTTACGTTTCCACCAGCATTGTGCAGGGTTTCAATTTCTCCACATCCTTACCAACACTAGTTATTTTCTGGGTTTTTTTTTTTTTTTGGATTATGGCCATCCAAGGGGGTATAAAATGGTATCTCCTTGTGGTTTTGATTTGTATTTCCTTAATGACTAATGATATTGAACATCTTTGAATGTTGCTTATTGGTCATCTGTATGTCTTCTTTAGAGAAATGTCTGTTCAGTCCTTTTCCTATTTTATATTGTGTTGTCTTTTTCTTACTGAGTTCTAGGAGTTCTTTATACATTCTGGATATTAAACACTTATCAGATATATGATTTGCAAATGCTTTCTTCCTTTCTGTAGATTTTGTGCATCCCTTTGATGCACAAAAGTTTTTAATTTTGAAGTCTGCTTTATCTTTTTTCTTTTGTTGCTTGTGTTTTTGGTGTCATATTAAGAATCCAAATTTATGGCCATGAAGATTTACTGCCGTGTTTTCTTCTAAGAGTGTTAGTGGTCTTAGTGCTTGTGTTTAGGTCGTTGATCCATTTTGAGTTAATTTTTTTTTTTTTTTAATGACATGGAGTTTCCCTCTCGTTGTCCAGGCTGGAGTGCAGTGGTGCAATCTTGGCTCACTGCAACCTCCACCTCCTGGATTCAAGTGATTCTCCTGCCTCAGCCTCCCGAGTAGCTGGGATTACAGGCATGTGCCATCATGCCTGGCTAATTTTATAGTTTTAGTAGAGACGGGGTTTCTCCGTATTGGTCAGGCTGGTCTCAAACTCCCGACCTCAGGTGATCTGCTAGCCTCAGCCTCCCAAAGTGCCGGGATTACAGGTATGAATCACTGTATCCGGCTTGAGTTAATTTTTTTTATGGTTTGAGGTAGGGGTCTAACTTAGTTCTTTTGAATGTAGAAATACAGTTATCCTGGCACCATTTGTTGAAAATACTATTCTTTCCCTGTTTAATGGTCTTGGCACTCTTCTAGAAAATCAATTGGTCATAGATGAATGGATTTATTTGTGGACTCTCAATTCTGTTTGGTTGGTCTGTATGACTATCTTTATGGAACACTGCACTGTTTTGATTATTATAGCTTTGTAATCAGTTTTCTGTTTTTTTTTTTTTTGTTTTTGAGACAGAGTCTCGCTCTGTCACCCAGGCTGGAGTGCAGTGGCATGATCTCAGCTTACTGCAACTTCTGTCTCTCAGGTTCAAGTGATTCTGTTGCCTCAGCCTCCTGAATAGCTGGGATTACAGGCACGTGCCACCATGCTAGAGACCAAGTTTTGCCATTTTGGTCAGGCTGGTCTCCAACTCCTGACCTCATGTGATCCACCCGCCTCGGCCTACCAAAGTAGTGGAATTATAGGTGTGAACCACTGCACTTGGCCTACTATAATAAGTTTTTAATCATGAATTATGAGTCTTTCATATTTGTACTTTTATAAGATTGTTTTGCCTATTGAGGGCTGTTTGCTTTTTTTGGCCGGGGGGGCGGGAATGGGGGGGTGGATAGAGTATTGCCCTGTTGCCCAGGCTGGAGTGCAGTGGCAGGATCTTGGCTCACTGCAGCCTCTGCTTCCCAGGTTCAAACAATTGTCCTGCCTCAGCCTCTCCAGTACCTGGGATTACGGGTGCGCACCTCCATGCCCGGCTAATTTTTGTATTTTTAGTAGAGATGGGGTTTTACCATATTGGCCAGGCTAGTCTTGAACTCCTGACCTCAGGTTATCTGCCCGCCTCAGCCTCCCAAAGTGCTGGGATTACAGGCGTGAGCCACCATGCCTGGCTGCCTTTTGCTTTTTAAAGATGTTTACTTTGGCAATATTTTGGGTATACAAAAGAATATATGTGACATATATGTTATAAAGCATAAAATGAAATCAACACCAGTGAACCCTATACCCAACTGAAGAATTGGAACATAATCGGTATACAATAAGTACTATTTTTATGTTCCTCCCCATTCCTATTTTTGCCACCCTCCAAGAGAAAACTGCTGTCCTGATTTTGTGTCTTATAAATTCTTTATTATTTAAACAAATTTTCCACATGTCCCTAAATAATATATATTGTTTAAGTTGGTTTCCTGTGATTTATTTTTAATTTAAAAATCTTAATTTTATTTATTTGTTTATTTGTTAATTTTTTTGAGACAGGGTCTCACTTTGTTGCCCAGGCTAGAGTGCAGTGGCACAGTCATAGCTCACTGCAGCCTTGACCTTCCAGGCCAGGCTCAGGCAAACCTCCCACCTCAGCTTTCCAAGTAGCTTCTACTACGGGGCTACCCCCCCCTTTCCCGCAAATTTTTTTTTTTTTTTTTTTTTTTTTTTTTTGAGACAATCTCGCTGTCACCCAGGCTAGAGTACAGGGTATGATCTCAGCTCGCTGCAATCTCCGCATCCTTGGTTGAAGTGATTCTCATGCCTCAATCTCCTGAATAGCTGGGATTACAGGTGCACACCACCATGTCTGGCTAGTTTTTGTATGTTTAATGGAGATGGTGTTTATCCATGTTGTTCAGGCTGGTCTCGAACTCCTGACCTCAAGTATTCTGCCTGCCTCAGCCTCCCAAAGTGCTGGGATTACAGGTGTGGGCCACAACACCTGGCCCTATTTGTAGTTTTTTAAGAACCTTCATATTGTTCTCCATAGTGGCTGTACTAGTTTACATCCCACCAACAGTGTATAAGAGTTTCCTTTTCTCCAAATCCTCACTAGTATTTGATATTTTTTGTCTTTATGATAAGCATCCTAACTGCAGTGAGACGATACTTCATTCTGGTCTTAATTTGCCTTTCCCTGATGATTAGTGATTTTTTGTTTGTTTGTTTGTTTTTTCAGACAGAGTCCCGCTCCGTTGCCTATGCTAGAGTGCAGTGGCCTGATGTCAGCTCACTGCAACCTCTGCCTGCCAGGTTCAAGCAATTCTCCTGTCTCAGCCTCCTGAGTTGCTGGGACTACAGGCACACACCACCACGCCTGGCTAATTTTTTTGTATTTTTAGTAGAGACGAGGTTTTACCATATTAGGCTGGCCTCGAACTCCTGACCTCAGGTGATCCACCTGCCTCGGCCTCCCAAACTGCTGGGATTAAAGGTGTGAGCCACTGTGCCTGGCTGATTAGTGATGTTTAGTGAACATTTTAAAATATATATTTGTTGGCCATTAGTTTGTCTTTTGAGAAATGTCTATTCAAGTCATTTGCCCATTTAAAAATCAGATTGTTTGGGTTTTTTTGCAGTTGAGATGTTTGAGTTCCTTGTATTAATATATTCTGGATATTAATTCTGTCTTTGAAGAATAGTTTGAAGATATGTTCTGCCATATTTTCATTCTGTTGATTGTTTCCTATGCTGTGCAGGATCATTTTAGTTTGATATAATCCCATTTATTTATTTGCTTTTGTTGTCTCTGCTTTTGAAGTCTTATTCATCTTTTCCAAGACCAGTGTCTTTAAGCATTTCCCCTATGTTTTCTTCTAGTAGTTTATAGTCCCAGGCCTTCCATTTAGGTCTTCAATTCATTCTGAGTTATAGACCGGGCACAGTGGCTCACGCCTATAATCCCAACTCTTTGGGAGGCTGAGGCAGGCGGATCACTTGAGGGCAGGAGTTCAATACCAGCCTGGCCAACATGGTGAAACCCATCTTTACTAAAAATAGAAAAAAATTAGCTGTGTGTGGTGGCGCATGCTTGTAATCCCAGCTACTCAGGAGGCTGAGCCATGAGAATCACTTGAACCCAGGAGGCAGAGGTTGTAGTGAGTCGAGATGGTGTCACTGCGCTCTAGCCTGGGCAACAAAGTGAGACTCTGTCTCAAAAAAAAAAAAAAATTCATTTTGAGTTGATTTTTGTATAGGGTGACAGGTGTGGGGTCTACTTCTGCTTATGGATATGCTATTTTCCCAGCACCATTTATTAAAGAGACTGTCCTTTTCCAAATGAATGTTCTTGTCGCCTTTGTCAAAAATCAGCTGGCTATAGATAGATATGTGGATTAATTTCTAGGTTCTGTTCTGTTCCATTGTCCTATGTGTCTTTTTTTAATGCCAGTATTATGCTATTTTGGTTATTGTAGCATCGCAGTATATTTTTAAGTCTGGCAGTGTGATACCCCCTTCAGCTGTGTTCAGGATTACTTTGGCTATTCAGAGTCTGTGAATTTGAGGATTGTTTTTCTATTTGTTAAGAACGCATTGAGTCTGCAGACTGCTTTGGGCAGTACTCAGCTTTTATTTCTAAGATTCATTGTGGTCTGTGCATTTTCTTTCTTTTTCTTTTTCTTTTTTTTTTTCTTTTTTCTTTTTTTTTTTTTTTT
>NW_016808764.1:6225250-6282458 GCF_001698545.2 Rhinopithecus bieti
CTAAGTTTCATTGTGGTCTGTGCCTTTTCTTTCTTTTCTTTTCTTTTTTTTTTTTTTTCTTTTTTTTTTTTTTTTTTTTAGATGTAGTTTTGCTCTTATTGCCCAGGTTGGAGTGCAATGGCGCGATCTTGACTCATTGCAACCTCCACCTCCCAAGTTCAAGCGATTCTCCTGCCTCAGCCTCCTGGGTAGCTGGGATTACAGGTGGCTGACAGCACATCCAGCTAATTTTTTTTTCTTTTTTTTCTTTTTGTATTTTTAGTAGAGACAGGGTTTCACCATGTTGGCCAGGATGGTCTCAAACTCCTGACCTCAGGTGATTGCCCACCTCGGCCTCCTAAAGTGCTGGGATTATGGGCGTGAGCCACTGTGCCTGGCCAGTCTGTGCATTTTCACTGCTGTGTACAATTCCACTTATCCACCCTCCTGTTTGTAGAAAGTTATTTTGTTTCTAGTTTTTTGCTATTATGAACAGTCCATTTATATTTCTAACCCTTCTCTTTCAGAACTTTGTCATTTCTGTTTTCCTGAGCCCATAAATCAGATGTCACAGTGCCTGCAGGGATAGAAAGAGTGTGAACAATAGGGAGTGGTGGGCCTGGTGAACTGGAGAATGTGACCAATCTAAGCCCAAGCTGGTTGTTACTGTGTGGGAATACAGGCCCATGTGGCAACAATCAGCTTTCCAGAGCTTCTGATTCTTTTTCAAAAGCAACTGGAAATCTCAATTTTTAAAATGCAAGATGTTCTATTCAAATAGTAATGTTTAATTTTAAATGATTTGTTAAAATGCCACATGTCCTTCCTGTAGGAGATAGCTAAAAAAAGTTAAAATAAATAAATAATAAAAATGCCGCATGAGCCAAACAATACAGGTTTGCAAGTATAGTCCTTCAATCTCCACTTTGCTACCTGTGCCTTGCCCATTGTTGAGTTCAGTTAACTCTTTGCTTAGCTTCTGTGAAGGGCAGCTACCTCCTTTCATTTGCTTCTCTGAAGGGCAGCCACCTTCTTTCATTTTAACACCCCACTGCCTCTGTTTTGAATCTGACTTCTCTTCCTCAGCGCTACTCCTTGTGAAATAGGAAATAGGAAAAGGATTTGAGTCCATCTTCCTACATTTCTCTGACCACCTGTGATACCATTTACTTCCTTTGCGTGTGTTTGCTTCTTTAGTTGGTGTATAGTTTAGGCTGACAAACAGACTTATGTGGATGTTCTTTATTTCCACGTTAAGCTTGTTGTACTTATTTAAAACACAATAAAACAACCACCATCACCAAATACCCAGAACTCTTGGAATTCTGTTTTCCTCCAAAAGAAAAGGAAACCATTTTCTCTGATTGTAGGTGGAAACATGAAACTGAAAACAATAATTGAAGTAAATTAAGACTCTTAGATGAAGGGAGTTCATACTAGAAATAGATAATCTCTTTAAGCTTGAGGAGTACATCTTTTGAAAACCAAAGTGGCTGGGCATGGTGGCTCATGCCTGTAATCCCAGCAATTTGTGAGACCAAGGCGGGCGGATCACCTGAGGTCAGGAGTTTGAGAGCAGCCTGGTCAACATGGTGAAACCCCATCTCTAGTAAAAATACAAAAATTAGCCGAGTGTGGTGGCTTGTACCTATAATCCCAGCTACTCAGGAGGCTGAGGCAGGAGAATCACTTGAACCTGGGAGGCAGAGGTTGCAGTGAGGTGAGATCACACCACTGTGCCCCAGCCTGAGCAACAGAGTAAGACTCCATCTCAAAAAATAAAACTAAAAAAGAAAACCAAAAGAACTGTAATGTTCATAATCAGCAGCAGATGTGGAAGTTCTTTTTTATGAGTACAAGTTTTGTAGACTATACGTATGCAGTTGAGTTTAGTAAGCTTTTCCAGGTGTGAGTCTGTTTCTTTTTTGGTGTCCTTCAGAGTCAGGTGTTCAGGCTAGTGATAAATCTAAATTCAGCTATATGTCAGGAGTTCCCCCACCTACCTCCCTAGCCTGACCTTCTGTCCTTGACCTCAGACGTTTATTTACAACTGCCTATTTATCATCCTGTAGCTATCTCAAATTCAATATTTCAAAATTTAATTGGTAATCCTCATGATTGCTTACCCTATTGTAAATTCTCTTTGTCTTACCTCCCAACAGCCAAACAGTCACCAAGTCATATAGATTCTCTTCCTTCTTTTCTTTTCTTTTCTTTTTTTTTTTTTTTTTTTTTTGAGAAGGAGTCTGGCTCTGTCGCCCAGGCTGGAGTGCGGTGGCCGGATCTCGGCTCACTGCAAGCTCTGCCTCCTGGGTTTACGCCATTCTCCTGCCTCAGCCTCCCGAGTAGCTGGGACTACAGGCACCCGCCACCTCACCCGGCTAGTTTTTTGTATTTTTTTATGGGAGACGGGTTTTTTTTTTTTTTTTTTTTTTTTGGGGATTTTTTTTTTTTTTTTTTTTTTTTAAATTTAAGTTCTAGGGTACATGTGCATAACGTGCAGGTTTGTTACATATGTATACTTGTGCCATGTTGGTGTGCTGCACCCATCAACTCGTCAGCACCCATCAGTTCGTCATTTATATCAGGTATAACTCCCAATGCAATCCCTCCCCCCTTCCCCTTCCCCATGATAGGCCCCGATGTGTGATGTTCCCCTTCCCGAGTCCAAGTGATCTCATTGTTCAGTTCCCACCTATGAGTGAGAACATGCGGTGTTTGGTTTTCTGTTCTTGTGATAGTTTGCTAAGAATGATGGTTTCCAGCTGCATCCATGTCCCTACAAAGGACGCAAACTCATCCTTTTTTATGGCTGCATAGTATTCCATGGTGTATATGTGCCACATTTTCTTAATCCAGTCTGTCACAGATGGACATTTGGGTTGATTCCAAGTCTTTGCTATTGTGAATAGTGCCGCAATAAACATACGTGTGCATGTGTGGAGACGGGGTTTCACCGTGTTAGCCAGGATGGTCTCGATCTCCTGATCTAGTGATCCGCCCGTCTCGGCCTCCCAAAGTGCTGGGATTACAGGCTTGAGCCACCGCGCCCGGCCCTTCTTTTCTTTTTAAACATTTTATTGTGGAACTAAAACCGATCATCTTTATTGAGGTATAATTTGCATGCAATAAATGTATCCATTTGGAGTGTGCAATTTGACAAGTTTTGACTGATGGGTACATCTGTGCAACCATTACTACAATCAAGATATAGAATACATTTCTATTACTCTAGTTTCCTTGTGCCCCTTTGCAGTCAATCCTCTACCCTTGTACCCTTGCCCCAGGCAACCACCAATATAAAACTAATATAGATTAGTTTCGCATTTTCTGAAGTTTCATATAATTAGAATCACAAGCCCTTTTTTAAAATAATTTTTTATGGATATATAATAGATGTACATATTTTGGGGGCACATAATAATACATTTATAAAATTTATAAAGATACGATCAGTTTTGGCCAGACATGGTGGTCCACACCTGTAATCCTAGCACTTTCAGAGGCCATAGTGGGAAGATCTCTTGAGCCCGGGATTTCAAAACCAACCTGGCCAACATAGGGAGACCCCCATCTCTACAAATAAAAAAAATTAGCTGGGCTTGGTGGTGTACACCTGTGGTCCCAGCTGCTTGGGAAGCTGAACTGGGAGGATCACTTGAGCCTGGGAGGTCGAGGCTGCAGTGAGCCATGATGGCACCACTGTACTCCAGCCTGGGCGGCAGAGTGAGACCCTGTCCCCCAAAAATGAAAAAAATAAAAACTCAGTGTAATTGGGATATTCATCACCTTAAATATTTGTATTTATGCTAGAAACAATAAAATTATTTCCCTCTAGAGTCTCCAAGGCAATCTTGATCAAAAAGAACAAGCATCACGCTACCTGACTTCAAACTGTACTACAGGGCTATGGTAACCAAAACAGCGTGTTGCTGGTACAAGAACAGACACATAGAACAATGGAACAGAATAGAGAACCCAGAAATAAGACCACATACCTACAACTATCTGGTCTTCATCAAACCTGCCAAAAACAAGCAATGAGGAAAGGATTCCCTATTCAATAAATGGTGCTTGGATAACTGTCTAGCCATATGGAGAAAATTGAAACTGGACCCCTTCCTTACACCATATACAAAAATCAACTCAAGATGGATTAAAGACTTAAATGTAAAAATCCTGGAAGACAACCTAATGAGTACCATTCAGGACATAGGCACAGGCAGAGATTTCATGATGAAGATGCCAAAAGCAATTGCAACAAAGTGAAAGTTGACAAATGAGATCTGATTAAACTAAAGAGATTCTGCACAGCAAAAGAAACTATTAACAGAGTAAACAGACATCCTACAGAATGGGAGAAAATTTTTGCAAACTGCATCTGACAAAGGTCTAATATCTAGCATCTAAAGGAATTAAACAAATTTACAAGTAGAAAACAGCCCTATTTAAAAAGTGGGCAACGGACATGAACAGACACTTTTCAAAATCAGACATACAACAATCATGACAAAAAGCTCAATATCACTGATTATTAGAGAAGTGCAAATCAAAACCACAAGTTACTATCTCACACCAGTCAGAATAGCTGTTATTAAAAAGTCAAAAAATAACAGATGCTGCTAAGGTTGTGGAGAAAAAGGAACGTTTACATACTGTTAGTGGGAGTGTAACCATTGTGGAAGACAGTGTGGTGATTCCTCAGAGACCTAAAGACAGAAATACCATTTGACCCGGCAATCCCATTACTGGTTATATACCCAAAGGAATATAAATCATTCTGTTATAAAGACATGTACACATATATATTCATTGCAACACTGTTCACAATAGCAGACATAGGATCAACCTAAATGCTCATAAATGATAGACTGGATAAAGAAAATGTGGTACGTACACCATGGAATACAATGCAGCCATAAAAAAGAATGAGATCATGTTTTTTGCAGGGATATGGGTGGAACTAGAGGCTGAATGATGAGAACACATGGACATACAGAGGGGAACAACACACACTGGGGCCTATGGGAACGGGGAGTGGGGAGGGTGCAGGAGGGAAAGGATCAGGAAAAATTACTGATGGGTACTAGGCTTAATACCTGGGTGATGAAATAATATGTACAACAAACCTCCATGACAGAAGTTTACCTATTTAACAAACCTGCATATGTACCCCTGAACTTAAAAGTTAAAAAAAATTATTTCCTTCTAGCTATTTTGAAATACATAATAGATTACTGTAAACTATTGTCACCCTACTGACCTATCAAATTCTAGGTCTTATTTCTTATTTCGTCTATCAAGCTGTGTATTTGTACCCATTAATCAACCCCTCCTCCTTCCCGCTACCCTTCTTGGCCTCTGGTAACCACCATTCTACTCTGTCTTGAAATCTACTTTTTTAGTGCCCACATATGAGTGAGAACATGTGATATTTGTCTTTCTGTGCTTGGCTTATTTCATTTAATATAATAACCTCCAGTTTCATCCATGTTGCTGCAAGTGACAGGATTTCATTCTTTTTTATGACTGAATAATATTCCATTATGTATATATACTACATTTTCTTCACTTGATCTTCACCAAAAGGCCAAGAAGCAATGTATACCACATTTTCTTTATCCATTCACCCATTAATGGATATCTGGGTTAGAATCATATACTCTTTTATGTCAAGCTTTTTTCACGCAGTGTAATGTTTTTGAGATGTATCCATCTTGTTGCGTATAGTAGCAGATTATTATTTTTTTCCTTTTTATAGCTAAACATTATCATTATGGAACTTTTAAGACATGTACCAAAGTAGAGTGGATATAATGAATTTCCATAAAGTCATTTACCAGCTTCCATAATTAGCAATATTCTGACAGTTTTGCTTCATCTCTAAACTCACCCTAAACTCAGTCCTAGTTTGACTAGGATGGGGTAGGGAAGGCTAGAGTTTTTTATTTATTCTTATTTATTTATTTTTTCTTTTTCTGAGACAGAGTTGTACTCTGTTGCCCAGGCTGGAGTGCAGCAAGTGGCACTGTCATAGCTCACTGTAGCCTTGAATTCCTGGTGATCCTCCCACCTCAGCCTCCAGTGTACCTGGGACCATAGGCACGTGCCACCATGCCCTGCTTAATTTTTTTTTTTTTTTTTTTGGAGATAGGGTCTCACTCTGTCACCCAGGTGGGAGTGCAGTGGCGTGATCTCAGCTCACTGCAGCCTCAGCCTCCTCATGCTCAGACAGTCCCCCCCACCTCAGACTCCTGAGTAGCTGGGACTACAGGTATGCACCACCACATCTGGCTAATTTTTATATTTTTTGTAAACATAGAGTTTTGCCATGTTGCCCAGGCTGGTCTCGACCTCTTGTGCTCAAGCAGTCCTCCTACATCAGCCTCCCAAGGTACTAGAATTACAGGCATGAGCCACTGTTCCTGGCTGGAGTATTTTAAAACAAATTGCAAATGTCATATTATTTCACCCACAAATACTTCAATGTGTCTTACTAATTCTTAAGGACTTAAAAATTCAGTAGAGGTGGGGCATGGTGGCTCACAGTTGCAATCCTAGCACTTGGGAGGCTGAAGTGAGAGAATTACTTGAGGCCAGGCATTTGCGACCAGCCTGGGCAACATAGCAAGACTATGTCTCTACAAAAAATGAAAAGAAAAATTAGCCAGATCTGGTGGCATACACCTGTAGTCCCAGCTACTTGGAGGCTGAGACAGAAGGATCTCTTGAGCCCAGGAGTTCAAGGTTACAGTGAGCTATAATCAGGTCACTGTACTCCAGCCTGGGTGACAGAGCAAGACCCTGTCTCCATAAACAAACAAAAATGAGTAGAGTATCACTGTTATCATGCTAATATTGTAAAAACTCCAGTACTTCCTTAATATCATCTGATCCTCAGTCCATATTCAGTCTTCCCAGTATCTCAGGATATCTTTTTCCAGTTGGTTTGTTCAAAGCAGAATCCAAACATGATGCTGCACACATTGTATTTGGTTGATATGTCTCTTAAGTCTCTTTTAATCTGTAACAGTTCTTTTTCCCCAACCCTTTTTTTCTTTCCATGCCATTTATATGTTGCAGAAACTGGATCACTGTCCAGTTGAATTCTCCAGCTGCTGAATTTGGCTGATTATGTCTATATGGAGTTGCCTAATAAGGTCCTTATCTCCCTCCTTCCTTGAAATTGGTCATTAAATCTAGAGGCTTAATCAGATTAATTTGCTTTTATTATTAATTTATATATTTTTACTATTTATTTTTTCTTTCTATATGTACAGTTATTGTTTTAGATAAGATCCATTATAGGCTGGGTGCAGTGGCTCATGCCTATAATCCCAGCACTTTGGGAGGATCACTTGAGGTCAGGAGTTCAAGACCAGCCTAGCCAACATGGTGAAACCCTGTCTGTACTAAAAATATAAAAATGAGCCAGGTGTGGTGGCGGGTGCCTGTAATCCCAGCTACTGGGGAGCCTGAGTCAGGAGAATTGCTTGAACCTGGGAGGTGGGGTTGCAGTGACCTAAGATCATGCCACCGCACTCCAGCCTGAGTGACAGAGCAAGACTCCATCTCAAAAAAAAAAAAAAAGACTAATTATCTATTTTACCTTGATCCATTGTAGTCATCTAAAGGGTCAGTTTTCCTCAAGTCTCTCACCTGTATCCCCCATGCAGATGCCAGGGTGCTTCCAGAATAGTAGTAATAATATGGAAATTTATGTTTGTTAATCCTCTGTTTAAAATATTGGGGCCAAGTGTATTGTCTAATGCCTGCAATCCCAGCACTTTGGGAGACCAGAGTTGGAGGATTGATTGCATGAGCCTAGGGGTTCAAGACCAGTGTGGGCAACATAGCGAGACTCCCATCTCTACAAAACATTTAAAAATTAGTGGGATGTGGTGGCACACACCTGTAGTCCCAGCTGCTCAGAAGGCTTAGGCAGGAGGATCCCTTGAGCCCAGGAGCTCAAGGTTGCAGTGAGCTATGATTGTGCCACTGCACTGCAGCCTGGGCAACAGAGTGAGACCCTGTGTCTTAAAAAAAAAATTTTTTTGAGGCAAAATCTCACTCTTTTTGCCCAGGCTGGAGTGCAATGGCGTGATCTTGGCTCACTGCAACCCCTGCCTCCCAGGTTCAAGCGATTCTCCTGCCTCAGCCTCCTGAGTAGCTGGGATTACTGCAAGTACCTGCCACCATGCCTGGCTAATTTTTGTATTTTTAGTAGAGATGGCGTTTCACCATGTTGGCCAGGCTGGTCTCGAACTCCTGACCTCAAATGATCTGCCTGTTTCAGCCTCCCAAAGTGTTGGGATTACAAATGTAAGCTACCACGCCTGGCCAGAAAAAATTTTTTAATGAAATAAAATATTTTGTTGACTCTTTATATCCTCTAGGAAAAATGCCTAAGCTTCCGTGCTTAGCATACATAATTCCTCATAATCTACTTGCATGTCCCTTGCTTACTTTTTCCAGTTACAACTCCAGCATATTCACTTTTTAACCCCATTCATTTATTCAGCAGACATTTTGAGGGTGCCTACTCTTTACCAAGTATAAGGCATTAATCCTCCCAGACTTACAGGTTGTGTTACTCAGCCCCTCTTAGTAACTTCTGGGGAAGCCACATCTTAAACTCTGCTGCAGTGTAGCACTTAGAATCTGAGTTCAGAGGTTGGGAGATGAACCAGAACTCCAGTGGGTCCACCTCTTGAAGCATGGGGCTGGAGGTAGTACTGTTAAGAAAGAAGACAAAGGTAGAGCAGCCAGAACTCTTGGTAAGTAAGCAGCCATGGCTTCGGGGGCACAAGGACCTACCTGAGCAAATCTAAAGAGACACATAAGCCAGATCTGCTTTAGGTGTTCTCACTAAGTGCTCATTCAGTGAGTTCTATTCATGGGGGATTAAGGGCAAAGCTTATGATGTACTAGGAACATCGCTAACTGCAGTCACTGTCAGGAGGGCAGTTCTCTTTTTACCTTACAAGTTACTCCTTTTGGCAGAACGTTTGTAACATTCTGTCAGAGTGGATTGTAACATAACTCAGAATCAGTATCTCGTTATCTACTCTTTTTTGTTACGTCTTAGACTATGTTGCTAATTTTTTAAAATTTGCTTTGTCTTACAGACCATTGTGATGAATGACTGTATTATCCGAGGGGATCTGGCAAACGTAAGAGTTGGACGTCATTGTGTTGTGAAAAGTCGTAGTGTCATAAGGCCACCATTCAAGAAATTCAGCAAAGGGTATGTAATTTAATTACTTGTTCAAGTCTTGGGCAAGAAGCTGCCACTGGTGGTATGGTCCATGTGTTGAGTTGTGGTATAATGACTAGGTCCATCCTGTTGTTTGAAGCACTGAGTAAGAGTTCACCATAATGAACACAACTCTGCTGGTAGTTGTCTTCAGTCTGGTTGATGATTGGTTGCCACAAACAGAATCCACTTATACACTGGCAAAAGCAAAGGGTTTCTGATCAAACAGACTGGCATATATAATGGAACCTAAGAGTAGGAAAAGGAGCAAGCCAGGCCTCACAAGGGACCAGAACCTGGAATTGCACAGCTAGCCGGAATCAAGACTGTTTTGTCTACCTATCCCTCTCTGTATCTGAGATTGTATTTTTTCTTCTATACTGCCCTTCTCTCTGCATTTCTACTTCCCTTTTCTCTCTCACAGGTACCTGCCCCATTTGTTCATGGAGACTACCTTGCTGACTCACATTCTAATTTATATCATTTCTCCATTTAGGCTTCCAGCAGACACCAACTAGAGACCTTATGTGTCATTTCCAAACTCCTGAGAGAGAGAATCAGATTGGCTCACCTTAAGTATCCATGATCTGAACAGCTTTGACTCAAAGGGCAGAGTCAAGGCAGGTCCACTGATCCTTCAGTGGGAATAAAGACTATCCGAGAAAGGCCATGGACAGAGCAGGCAAACTGACCACCATAGCTGATATGGTGCTAAAAGTATTCTCTTTGCCTCTTTACCTCTCTCCTCCTTGGCTAGTTGCCCTCCTGGCACCCATCTGCATTTCATCCAATAAGTCAGCAAGCATTTATTGAGTACCTTCCTCATGCCCGCAGCTGGGTTGTAAGCTGAGAATATATAAAGACAGATAAAATAAGATTCCTACCTCATAGTTCCCAAAGTCTAGTTGTAGAAACAATTAACATAATCAGATAGTGACATGTGACAGCTACTATATGATTATGATGTGATACACCTGTCACAAAGGTATGACCATGGTTAGGAAGGAACAAAGAAGGGAGCAATTAATTCAAACTAATGATAATACCTAGAAGTATATCATGCAGAAATAATCTCACATGTCCAGTAATGATATTGGATTCTAGGCTCTCCATGACATACAAGAACAGGATCAGGGAATCATTATAAAAAATTCACATGATTGGCTTTGAAGGCTATTAGGGGGAAACCAGAAAACCCTCCTGGTACCCTTTTATGGTTTTATACGGTGTGACTGAAACACTACTAGAGATGTTGATTAACAGCATTATTGGGTTGGATATGGCACAGGAAAAGCACCAGGAGTGAACAAGGGGTTTATTGCTGAATGAAGGGATGTGTAAGTAGGAATAGTACATGTGAGAAATGCAGAAATATGAAAGTGTAAATAGCAAAATGTGAATAGAAGCTGAGTGTGGATTTTTTTCTACCTGCATTTCATACCAGAATCAGATAATACTATCAAACTTGGAATCTTAAATTTAAAAATTAAAGAACTGTCAGTACTGCTACAGACTGATGAGATCAAGGAATGCATTGCTGCACAAGAGGTACAGACCAAAAATAGTAATGGTTAAGGAAGATTTAAACAAATTATAGATTCATAGAGGACAGGTATCATCTCTGAAAAAATATTCTGAACAGAATAGAACAGAATTGGAAGGAGCTAGTGAGCGTCTAGCACTTTATATTCATTCCAGTCCAAATATTTTACATCCCAAGGTATAGAAATTACATATAAATGTGATCACAGAACCACTGTCAGTGACATTTGAGGAACCCTAGAGAATGGGATGGGAATTATGTCAGATATCTGGAGAAAGCCTGCTGACTCCTACTCAAAGTCAATTAAGTTTTTCCTAAAGCCATGGACTAGGTAAGGTCTCCTTGTTATATATGCTCATAACTTGATGTTGTGTTTCTGTATCCATTATCATAGTTGTCACTACTTACTATTTAATCTCTTCTTGATTGTAAGCTGTTCGTGGACAGGGTTCTATCTCTTTTGTCATTGTTGTAGCCCTGATTTCTAGCATTGAGTCTGGCACATAGTAGGCACTCACTGAAATCTGTGAATGAATAAATTTTTAGAATGCTGAATGTGGAAATTATAACTCATGAGCCTAATGTCAATCCCCTGGCACATTATAGGGCAGGTTAGTAAAAATGTGATCTGTGAGCATTTTCAAAGGAAGTGGGAATGAACAAACATTCATTGATTTTTATTTGGTACCTGCTTTTTTAGCTTTGAAGATCTTGCCCCTCCTGCCTTGGTTTTTCCTTGCATATTTCTTTGGTGTATTATTGCAATTTTGAACTAGTAATCACGTTCATTTTCTTCAATATTGTATAATTTTTCTAGCCTGAGGTTTCTTTCCTTGCTGGGGACAGTCTTGCTAAGATGATAAAGTTCAAATTATGATCTGTAGTTCTATAAACCTTGACCCAAAGTACATCATCTTGACCTTTCTTTGTTCATCTTTTTTTCCTCTTCTAGTGTTGCATTCTTTCCTTTACATATTGGGGACCATGTCTTTATTGAGGAAGATTGTGTGGTCAACGCAGCTCAGATTGGTTCCTACGTTCATGTTGGGAAGAACTGTGTGATTGTGAGTATGATGACTTGGCTGGCAAAGCAGCCTCACTTTCCCTCCAGCTCCTATCCCTCCCATCAGTGGGACCCTGTTTCTGTGACCAAGCAGGGTAGCAGTGGTTTCCAGTCTTCCCATAGTTGGATTTTTCTTGACAGATACAGAACTTTTTTTGGCCGGGTGTGGTGGCTTATACCTGTAATTCCAACTTTTTGGGAGGTTGAGGTGGGTGGATCACTTGAGGTCACGAGTTTGAGACCAGTGTGGCCAACATGGCAAAACCCTGTCTCTACAAAAATACAAAAATTAGCTGGGTATGGTGGTGCATGCCTGTAGTCCCAGCTACTCGGGAGGCTGAGGCAGGAAAATCACTTGAACCCAGGAGGCGGAGGTTGCAAAGAGCCAAGATTGCACCACTGCTTTCCAGTCTGGGCAACAAAGCGAGACACTGTCTTAAAAATAATAAATAAATAAAAAGATTTGGAATATTTTCTAGACATTAATACTGGCAAGCGTTTATCAAGCCTCCTCTATATAATGTTAAACTCTTTCCTTGGATGATTTCATTTAATCCTCACAACCATTCAAAGGTGTTAGGTGTTACCCCTATTTGCAGATGAGAAGACTGAGGATCTTAAATATTAAGGGATTTGGGGCCAGGTGTGATGACTGTCGTCTGTAATCCCAGCACTTTGGGAGGCCAAGGCAGGAGGATCCCTTGAGCCCAGGAGTTCAAGACCAGCCTGGGCAACAAAGCAAGATTCTTTCATTTTTAAAAAAAACAAAAGTTAAGGGATTTGATAGGGCAGTAAACCTGGGATTTAAACCCAGGCAATATGATTATTAGCTCTGCTGCTATATGGCCTACTTGTTGCCTTACTTCCATGGAGCTTACAGTCTAGTGGGAGTAAGGAAATCTGAAGGGTGAGTTGAAATTGGGAGAGGACAAGCATTTCAGGAAAGGGATTCACATGCATAAGGAAGGGTTCAAGTCATCAAAGGGCATTTACGTGTAATTCAGGGTGCAAGCGGGCCCCTTGCTCAGCACAATCTGTGGGACCCTGGTTCACTGGAGCCTAGGAATAGGTTGATTTAACCCAACCAAGGCTTGACAAAGTTGGATTTCCTGTGATTTCTTAGATGATGAGCTTGATTTCAGATGGGATTTATGAGAAGCATGTTTAGGGAAAATGTTTTCTGCATTTTAGATTTGTACTCTAGACTAGATTCTAGGAAAAGCCAAGACTCTGTTTCTTTAATGACCATTCCCGTTAATATGGAGCCAGCTGTCTGCCCTGGATAAGACTCAGACCCTGAAATATCAAAAAACTTGCAGAAACCAAACAGTTCACATTCCAGGAACTATGAGGGTACAGCAAAGGTGAACAGAAAGTCTTTGGGACAAGGGGAAAGTTAGTAAAGTTCATCCTCTCCCCTCACCCTAATTGCTTGGCAAAAACTAGCCTTCCAGCTGGGGTTTTCTGATATTTTCCTTAGCAAAGTGAAGATATTACCACAGTAGCCTAGTCGTATAACCCTGTCATTTATCCTCAGAGCGAAATGTCTGAAAGGTTAAATCCAAGTTCTATTCCCAGTGCTTAAGAAATTCTAATCCTGTTGTCAGGTGCTCTTGTTTTATGCCACTTTTAATATATCACTTCATGATATAGTCATTGTTCCATATTGGCAGTACTTGCTGAGCCTTGACAAATACTCAATCTCAGGAGAGATTCTTTTAGAATTCTAGAACCTCAGCACTGGAAGTAACTCTTTTAGTCCAGCCGTCCCCATGACACATAGATCCTTCCTGTAACATCCCATGTGGTAGTCTTAACTTCCGTTTGGATATGTGAAGATGTAGGTGTTCATCAGAATTGCCCAGATGCCTGAAGGAAAAGCTTAACAAGCAATATTTATAGGCACTGTTGCTGTACTATGAGTTTTACATTTACTCTCTCTTCTTGACAACCGCCCTGCAGATTGGTTTTCCATTCTGTTTCACAGATGAGGAAACCAAGGCTCCAAGATGCTAACTTTCTTGCACAGGATATATAGGTAGCTGTAGTATTAGCAGCACGGCTGCAGTTGTTAACTCCTTGGAAAACTCTCTAGGGAAGAATAAAGAAGTACTTTCAGGCCAGGCGCAGTGGCTCATGCCTGTAATTCCAGCACTTGGGGAGGCCGAGGCAGGAGGATCACTTAAGGCCAGGAGTTCAAGACCAGCCTGGCCAACATGGTGAAACCCTGTCTCTACTAAAAATACAAAAAAATTAACTGGGCGTGGTGGCGGGCGCCTGTAATCCCAGCTACTTGGGAGGCTGAGACAGGAGAATTGTTTGAACCCAGGAGGCGGAGGTTGCAGTGAGCCGAGATCATGCCACTACACTCCAGCCTGGGCAACAGAGTGAGACTCCATCCCCCCACCCCCACCCCCAAAAAAAAGTGGTTTCAGCTTTTACCTCCTCAGCTATTGCCAGTACATTCATGCCTAAGAAATACCTACATTTTAAATGTTTAATTTGATTGATCAGTCTACCCAGACAGCTTCTGAAACCCAGTTAAGCACTATTTCTCTTAAGTGGGCAAAATGGCCAACCAGTGGACAGAGCAGGTGCGTTCAGGCTGCATGGTGGCTGGTATACACAGTGAAAATATCCCATCAACTAGTCTTCTTTTCCAGGGCCCTTTGTGTGTGAATCCCTCCATGGGACCATATCATGCCTCAGGTAGCCCGTTGGGTGTCCTTTTACTCAGTGCCTCATGAACTTAATCTGAGTTAGTAGGAGCTTAGTCATGACAGGAATTCTATGGGTTTATGTTAATTTGAGGTCACCAGGGAAGATAGTTAGTTGCCATATTTTTGAAATTGCCACTAGCAGGTAACCCATGGAAGAGGACTTTACAAGGAAGAATGAAGAACTATAGTCATAATGTGCTTTTGAGCTAAAGATGTTATCAAGTATTGTCAGGGCTGTTGTCTACCTAGCTGGAGAGAGATCAGCCACTTGGGAAATTCAGAGCCACTTGGGAAGTTCACATGCTTTCATAAGAAGTTCATTTAGCAATCTACCTTTTCCTAGAAAAACATATGATTTAAGTGTTTAATAGTGGGGAAAAATTTAAACACAACCAAATCAAAGTGTCTTCTTCATGTTCTTTGCTAAAATCTGAGATCTGGACTGGTTAGCATTGTCCTGGTATTTGTAAAGATTTCCACACTCTCAGTCAGGTATATTTTCTGATTGTCTAGCCAGGATACCAGTGAACTAACAGGTCCTGATGTAAATGCAGTCAAAAATGACCAAAACTTTCATTTCCTCAGCAAGGAGTCTGAGGTACAGCTGTAAACTGTACACAGAAGCCCTGCTTTTCCCTTAGCCCATGAAACAGATGAGTCTCTCAGACCTTATTTCTTGCTTTCTAAATGCAGTGTATCATGGCAGAATTGAAAAGTGGTGACAGTGGTTAAAGTCCGGGATGAGGTTCAAACAGACACATGACTATCACTCACCTGTGGGAGAACAAGTGAACTAATAGTTTCATATCCAAATGAATTTGTCAGGATTTTTCCAGTTTGAATCGACAAAGGAGCAAACCAACCAACCAACCTTAAGCTGGTGGGTGCAGAGTGGAATGGGTGGTGAATATAAACTAAGACTACAGGAGTAGATCCTAATGTCATGGCCAAATGGCTCCAGGGCTTCAGCCCATGTTGTAAGAATTAGTCTCCATCTCTGTGCTGCTTTCCTCTGGGAGGTTCACTCTCAGACAGGTTCTTCCTTCATGGAAATAAGATGCCTATTCCAGTCTTCCAGCCTGTCCTCTGGAAACCCCAGTGGGAAGTGCTGCTTTCCCCAGCAGTCTCAGCAAAAACCCTGAGGTTGGGGTCCATCAGACTAATTGGGGTCATATGCTGATCCCCAATACCTGTTATTGTGTCCAGGCTTGGGGTTTGGTGTGTGGGCTGTGGGGTGAAGCACATGGATGAGATAGGGATGGGAGGGTTACCAAGGAAAAGACAGGTTCTGTTACCAGAAGAAAGGGGAATGGATGCTGGACAAGCAAAAGCACAAATGTCCACTAAATCAAAGGGAAAATTCAACAGAGCTCACGGAAGACTGAAATTCAGTCTGTAATGCCTGAGACATTTTGTCCTGTCTCTAGCATACAGCCTTCCCCCGCAAATGTACACAAACACACACTGTCACAACCTTGCTGCCTCCTCCTCGTCAGGTACCACCTGAAGCAGGAAATTGCAACCAAGCTTCTTGTCACTGTCCCTGGCTATTACATGATATCATGAATGGGGAAAATAGAAAGCCTTTCACACAGTAGACTAGACAACTTTTACTCCCATTTCCTGATCCATTTCCTATTAACAAGATTTTAATTTCAGGGGCGCCGATGTGTGTTGAAAGACTGCTGCAAAATTCTTGACAACACGGTATTACCTCCAGAAACTGTGGTCCCACCATTCACTGTCTTCTCAGGCTGCCCAGGTAACCTTGCGTGTTGATTTATTTTAACTTCCTAAAACTCAATTATATTTTCTATCACAAGAGTAATGCATACAATTCCTATCTCTGGCAATATGTTGATAGAGCTAACTTAGAAATTCACCTGTACAAAGTACCTGGAAATGCTACCTAACATTTAAACTGTTTAAATGCATAATTAGGTTCACCAGAAAATAAGGAAATTATGAAGGGCCAAACACAAAGAGGAAACTCAGCCCAAGCTGTGAGATTGCACGGGTTAATGCTGTCTTCATCACAAAGTGGTTTCAGGGGTGATACTCATGTCGGGATGGAAATAAAGCCTTGGATCCACACATGACAGAGAGATCCTCAGATAACTCTTAAAGGATTCCCTCTCAAGGAAAAGTCGATGTAAAACAAATCTGCTGCCAATATAGGGAATGTACAGGAAAGCATTTCTTGCCTGGCCTGGGCTCTGAGTAAAAAAAGTCTGTCTAGAGAATTTTAATGCTGGGCTTACCCTCACATTGGTCATGAGTTTAATGTATACATTCCACAGGGCCCAGGAATTCCCAGACTGAAAAGTTAGTATAAAGCATGATCTAAGACCAGCAATACCCTGGGGATACCTGAGAGGGGCAAATATTAATACATTATCTCCAGACCTTGGCTGATAGAATACTCACAAGTAAAGCCCATCAGGAGGCTGGAGTTCCAAATTATAAAACGTGAGGAAACGAAAGTGATACATACTTCTCTCAGAAAACTTGGAAAACACTGAAAATCAGAAGGAAGAAGAAAACCTCACATTGCCTTAGCCCTACCCCAAGACAGTATCTTCTTCTCCATGTTGTTTTACACAGCTGAAATCATGTAGCATATACAGAAGCATGTCATAAATTCACAGATGGAAAATGATATGAACAGAGAGATTTGACAGTATATGATACCTACCACTGGGTGGTTTAATTGTTTTTCCAATTAAAAAATAAATCTCATCTCTCAGATCATTGAATCTGGGTTTCTAAGATGAACAGAATCATCATTCAGATTCTTTGGGGAGGCATTTGGCCATTCTACCGTGTCATGCATCTCTGCTTTTGCAGAGGAGGAAGGAAAGACTTTTGTTTAGTAATTTCTCCATATTGGGGTCCTGCTGTGAAAAAGTTTAGCTGTTCTTAGCAAGCGCTGGACCAGAACAGCCCCAGCAACTGTTTAAGTGATTGTCAGACATGCGTCTGATTGAAGTGAGAGGGATATTGCCAGAGAAGTATCTTAATCTCTTGTAACTTCTTTAAGCTTCTTAGAGCTGGGTCTTTCTTTCCCCAGGACTCTTCTCAGGGGAGCTCCCGGAGTGCACTCAGGAGCTGATGATTGACGTCACCAAGAGCTACTACCAGAAGTTTTTGCCCCTGACACAAGTCTAGCATCTCTGCCTCATGTCTTGAATCTGCTTGAGCTCTAAGATGAACCTGAGGACAAAGTGAGCCAGTCAGCACCTAGAAAAAACTCTCTTGTCTTTGACATCTACCACCCTCCTCCTTTTAAAAAATTTCTTTAGAATTTCTCAATCCTCAAGGCTCTAAGCTCTTAAGAATTTACTAACAGACAGACCATCTGGAGGAGTTGTCTTCAAATGCTGTGCTTACACCTTATCTGTGAACAGTCACTTTGTACCATTGTCTGTGGAACACAGAATCATCTGTTCCCAACGCTCCAGCCCCTTGGTCCTGTGGATGGCTGGATCCTGCCTGAAACGGACCTGCAGAGCAGCAGCACCCTTCCGGTGTGGAGGCTATGTAGCTGGTGTGCTGCTCATGGCCATACACTACCCATGCTGAGAGCCTCTCACACAGGTAATGCCCAGCTTTTCTGCTGCTAACACATTTGGCCAGTTGTTGGCAATTGTTCATAATCCTGGGAAAGGTGTTTGTGACTTTTCAGAGCCCAGATTCCTGTTGGCTCTTAAAACTTGAGGGGAGGGGTGATTAGTGTTTCTTTCTGTCCCAAAATGACCTTAGCTGTCCTAGGGTAGTTAGTAAAAGACTTTTTAGCATTTTGACCTGGGGCCTTTGGCTTTCACTAAAAGTGGGGACCTCAGCATCCCAGATTGTAATTTTGCCAAGTGTTAGATTTGAGTCTCTCATGTGGATGCATTAGTCAGGCAGTTACTCCTTGCCTCAAGGTACTTACCTTATTTCATTGAAGACACCGCATTTGTGAACTCTTGCTCCCTGGCCTAGAACCATTCAACCTACCCTGTATTTGCCATAAACTCCACAATTCACACCAAAATGTCTGTACTCAGAGTCCATTCGCATATATACATGAAGGGCTCGTAAAATCAGTTTGTGGGCACAGAGCCCCAGGAGTAAATGAAGTTGCTAGGGCTGTTCTTACCATCTCCTTCTGACCAGATAGCACAATCTTTCCTGGTTCTGCTCTGACCTCTTAGCTTAGAAAGAAGATTTAGAAGTTAGGGGCTAAGCAGGTTGTCCTTGCTTAATGCTCTGATCCGTAAGTGAATAGGGCAGAACAGTTCAGCCTTGAAGGTTAGAATTTAGCAAGAGCTATCCTGACTTAATATCCAGTTGTGGGGGGGTTGCAAAACAGAACAGCTGTATGTAATCATTGCCACTAGTCCCATCTAGAACTCCTTTCTAGTTTGTCGTTTTTAAAATGCTTATACATTAAAACTGCCAAAATAAATAGCTTCTCCGTGCATTTAGGGCCATGACAGCTGACAGCTCCAGACCTGCATCCTCCCAGCTTGGGGCCCTGAATGAAAGGTTTCTTCCCTTCCAGTTCTAATTTGCAAACTCCCAAAGTTCTCAATGGTTTGTTGTGAGTTCCATGTCCTCTTGGGTCAGTTACTATGGCCATGCGTGTTTGGCCACATGATTAATCCAGTCTGGGTCATGACCTTTTCTTCATCCAAAACAAAATGGTGGGAAGACGAAAACAATAGCTACTACAAACAATAGGAGTTTATAATTATGTGCTGATGTATTCGAAGATGTGTTGACAGTAGTGAGTGTATATCCTAGGAAAGGCGAGCTGCACTCTGTCTCCATGGTGGCTCTCACCCCAGGGACCTAGGAACAGCCTGTCACCACATAATTACTTTTATAACCCTAGAGAAGAAAATCTCCTTATCCTCAGAATACTTCCAGAACAGCCAGATGGGAAGGACCTTGGTTGGGAATCTTTCCAGTTCACTTGGGGCAGAGGGAATTTATGGCTCATATAGCTGAAAAAGATGGGCTAGATTGGGCTTCAGGCTGCATCCCAGGACTCCAAACTGGGATCTGTCTCTTTGGCTCTCAGCTCTGCTTTCATTTCAGTTGGCTTTATTCTCGGGCTTCACAGTGTGGCCCCACAGCACCAGTTTTTGATAAAAAGAGCTCCCCTTTGCTGACAGAACTGCTGGATTTGGTTCTCATTGGTCCAGACGAGGAAGGTATCCAGCCTCAAGTCATCATTGTAGCCAGGAAGATGGAATACACCGAATGGACAGGCCTGGCATGTACCCACAGAGACTGAGAGTTGGTGTTGGTGGTTGTGGCAGATGATATTACCTGAAGAAGGGATGAATGGGTGCTGGGCAGGAAAAAGCATCAGCTGTCCAGTTCAGGCCTCTCCTCTTTCCCTGGTGTCTTCATTTTCCTCCCTCTCCCTGCTGTCCCTTAACCCTCTGCCCAGTCTCTCATTACTCCTGGTCTTGGGAGGTGCCTTCTGAGGATACTCCACTGAGCCTGGATTAGAGGGCAGGGGGAGAATACTGCCTAGCCAAAGTGGGTGTTCAATAAAGAACCATTTGGAGATGGTCTTCTGTCTGGAACTGCTTCCTTTTTATTTTATTTTTTTCCTCCAGATGAGCTGACTGGGCCATGGAACTGCTTCCTTGTGATCCCCATAGCACCTTACCGAGGGGCCCTTATCAATAGAGTTAGTTATGTACCTGTGTTCTTGTCTGAACCCCCACTAGCTGTGAGCTCCTGAGGAGTCAGGCCTGAGTCTGTGGGTCATCTAGCATATCCTTAATAGAATGATTGCCTGGATGCGACCACCCTCACCCCCCACCCTCACATACCCCGCCAGCATGCCTCAGACCTTACTCCAGCTCCAGATAAGTCTCCGACTGCAGGATCCCTGGTGCAGGGAACAAAGGTGAATGATTGTCCTGTGAGCCTCCTGTTGACTGATTCTGTTTTACATGGCTGCACAGAACTCTTGTGGTTGTTTGGGGTTGGTGGTGGCTTCTGTATTAGTCACTTCTGCATGAACCAATTCACTCAGGATCTGAGGCCACAGTTCCTTTCTTAGTCACTCACCCATCTGGCAGACTTGAAATTAATCAGACAAACATTGTTCCTAGTTAACATATCCTTGGAAGTTTCTCAGCTATAAGGAAGAGGTCTTGGTGGCTAGGGGGCCTTTCTCCGTATCCTGTTCTATCCAGTGAGAGCCTAGAGGGTGCTGCCCAGCCACATTCTGGCTAGCCTCAGCTATTCTCCTGAAAAAAATTGGCATCTGACAACCTGGATGGTAATCATAGGTAGTCAAATCCAGCTGGCTGGTCTCCTGGGGGTTAGCTTCTATGGAGCTGCAAGGCCCCTGAAATGATACTGGCAGTGTTGGGACAGCATGTCCAAAGGCCTGTTTTTTTCAGAACTGGTCTCAGCAAAATGTCTTGCCAGCTTCTACAGTTCCCCTAAATACATGATAACTGAAACACTTCTAGAGCCCCCCCAGCAATGGGCTTGTGCTTTTAGTAGAATATGTGCTTGCTGGCATTTCGGGGTAAGAAGGTAGGCCCCTCACCATTTCCTGTACAGAGAAAAGAGACACCATCACTCATTTATTCATTTAACAAATGCTTTCCAAGCCACTACTAGGTGCCAAGCACTGCCTCTAGGTCCTGGGGATACAGTGGAGACTAAGATGGAGCCAGTTCTTGCCCATAAGGATCTCACAGCTTAGTGAGGGAGAAAGCCAAAGAATCAAAATACAGAGAGGGTCTGAGGGGCCCATTTTGAGAGCCATCATAGTGGTGAGGAGCGTGAGTGCTAGAGTTGGGCTGATCAAATCCCAGCCTGCCATTGGCTAGCCTTGTGACTTTGAGCAAGTTATCTTACTTCGTGGAACCTCAGGTTTCTCATCCGTAAAACGGGGAAGTTGGATAGGGTTATTATAAGGATTGAAATGCATTTATACATGTAAAGCGTAAGTACTGGCTCAGTAAATGGTAGTTATACCTACTTTTATTAGGAAGTGATACACCTTGAGCAAAACCCCTTAGAGTATAAGGCATAATATTCTTACATATTTTTAAAATTTAAAAGTAAAAACATCTTGGCCTTTATCATCAGTCCACCACAAAGAAGAGATGGAGAAATCACCCTTCCTTGTTTTGTTATCTATGGGGTGCAAACATTTAATCCTCCCAACTGTCAAAAAAGTAGGGATTTTCACAGCCTGTTTTACAGCAGAGGAAACTGCTATTCAGAGAGGTTAAGTAAATTTGCCCAATGTTATACATCTAATAAATGGCTGAGCTGGAATCAAGGCCAGTTCTTATTTGGCTGCAAAATCCATGTTTTATGCAGCTCCTCCGGTATCTTGGCCTCCAAGGTAGCTGGCTCTGAACACTACCCTTGCAGCCCAGTCAGCCAATCCCTTGCTCTCCTGAAGCTTTTGCTGGTGGGCCAGCCCCACCTGCTTTCCTTGTGCACTCTGACTTGGACGCTGAAGTGAGAAGAGTTGGCACAGGACATCTTACTTCCCTGAAAGCAGTACCTGGACTTTTCTGTATCTTCACATCCACTGGGCATTGAGCAAATGGGTCATGCAGATGAAAATCATCCAAGAAAAGAGACAGGGGAGTGAAATTCACACCCACTCTGGCTTTCAGACCATGGGTCTGAACATTGGCCCATGGTGTTTCTTGGCCGTACTGACCTGTGCCATTTCAGCTGCATTCTTCTCAGTTGGTGTTGTCTGCTGGCTGCTCTTTCTGATTTCCCACAGGAGCAGTAAGAGCCTGAGGAAGAGTAGGGTCAGAGGAGTCTGGGAGAATGAGGAAATATGAGAGCCCCAGGAACTGAAAAGGCCTGTGAGAGACTCTGAGCTTCCTGGGAACAGGTACAGGTTCTTTTTATTTCAATAATAACAGAAACAACTGTCAAAACCATGTGCCTGTACTATTTGGAGTGCTGTCCTTGCAGAATCTACTTACAAGAACCTTAGGAAATAGGCACATCATCTCCTGGATAGAATCCTAGGAAATGGGCACTTTATCCCCATTTTATAAACATGGAAATTGAGGCACAGAGAGATTAAGTACTTTCCCAAGGTCATACAGCTAGTGATAGAGGAGCTGACATTTGAACCCGGAGTTTTCAGTCTGTGAGTTTAACCGATAGATCATACTGTGTTTTGGTAGGGAGGGAGGAAGCAAGCAAGTGAACAAATGAGTCTGGGGTTTAGGACTTGCCAGACAAACAAGGCCCAAGAGGCAGTGTGCAGGTGGATGTTCTTGGGAGTCAGCAGAGCTGGGTTGGAATTCAGGCTTTGCTGTCTGCTGCTGGCTATAAACCTTGGGTGAGTAACCTAAGGTAAATGAGATCATCTCTAAAACTTTTAGCCCTGTGCCTGGCGCATAGTAAATGCTCAATAAGGGTTCACTGTTAGTATTATTGTTACTGGTAACATACAAATAGATTGTATTAATGGACCATAATTGCAACTGTATAAAACAAATTCCATGTTGACAAGGATTAGAAGGGAATATGAGAACGTGGAAACAGCTATGAAAAGACATAAGAGAATTAGGAGCATTTTCTTTAATACATCATCCTTTTTTTTTTTTTTTAACTTTCTTGTATCTGTTCATTTTTTAAATAGAGACAGGGTTTTACCATGTTGCCCAGACTAGTCTTGAACTCCTGGGCTCAAGCGATCTTGGCCTCCCAAAGTGCTGGGATTACAGTCATAAGCCACTGTGCCTGGCCATTTTTTAGTAAACCTTTCTAATGGAACAAGTAAAACATACATGCAGTGGGTGCTGAGCAGGCCTTGAGTGTATGAATGAACATATTTGAACTTGTTTTACTGGTTGATTTTTCTTTTTTTTTTTTTTTTTTTTTTTTTTTTTTTTTTTTTTTTTTTTTTTTTTTTTTTTTTGAGACGGGAGTCCCGCTCTTGGGTCGCCAGGCTGGAGTGCAGTGGCGGTTCTCAAGGCTCACTGCAAGGCTCCGCCCCGGGTTTACGCCATTTCCTGCCTCAGCCCCGAGTAGCTGGGACTTACGGCGGCGCGCCATCCTCGCCCGGCTATTTTTTTTGTATTTTTAGTAGAGACGGGTTTCACCATGGTTAGCCAGGATGGGGTCTCGATCTTCCTGACCTCGTGATTCCGCCCGTCTCGGCCTCCAGTGCGTGGGATTTTACCAGGCTTGGAGCCACCTGCGCCGGGCCTTTTACTGGGTTGATTTCATTGCTTAAGAAACCATAACCTCAGGCTGACACAGTGGCGTGCGCCTGCTAGTCCCAGCTACTCATCTCTTAAAAACAAAGTTATTATGCTTTTAATTTCATAAAGAGATGTTTAGAGAATCACCCCAATCAAATAAAGCTTCTCAAAAATAAAATACGAAAGGTGTTAGTGGGATTCAGCTTTCTAGTTTTTTGCCACTAGTGGATGGGTTGGAATTTAAATTCTTCGGATATTAGAACCAGAACAGGCCTGTAACTGATGATTTTTGCTGTGATTTGTGCCTATTGGAGCCTCTGGAAAGAAGGAGACAACATGTAAAGAGAAGCAATCTGTTTGGAAAATGAAAATACAGTTAAATTGCTAATGAGCCCTTGTCAAAATCAAATATCTACCCTTAGAGGCTGATAATTGTCTAGTCTAATATGCATTTTTTTTTTTTTTTGAGTGGGTTAATTGGACTCTTTAAGACCAACAAGATAAAAAGGCAGCCTTGCATGTCACTTGAACCACACAGCTGTCTGGCCATGCAGCATGCCTTCACTGCTGCTGAAGAAAAGCAGCTGGCTTGTTCAGAATCTCAAATTCCCAGATCCTAATTGCCTGGCCCTGACTCTAAGCTGAAACCTGCTACTGTGTGCCATGAGCTGTTTCAGCCTCAACATGGGCTATGCTGAACTGAAAGCAGACACAGGCTCAATGACCAGGACTTAGACGTTGGGGCCGTTGGAGATTAAGGACCCCCTCCGTGGAGTGCTAAACTATGAAAACATCCTGGAACCTGGCTGAAAAGGGCTTATTCTCTAATGGATCCATCTAAGATCAAGTTGCTGATAGCCTGTTTGTCTCTAATACAGAGGCTAATTGCATTCCTAACTTCTAATATTTGCCAAAAGCTGCAGGATGGAGAAGGGCACATCACAAGGACTGTGACCCTTCCTCCTGCTTTTGACAGACCAGACTCAAACCTTCTCTGGGGCTTCTCTCACTGCTGTTGACTTGTTGCATTCAGCTTTTGGGATTAGTTGCACCTTGCAACAGTGGACTGACAGCGTGACTCTACTTCCCTCACTTTTCTCCCAGCACACACAGCTTAGTAAGGTAGGTGGATTATTGAAATGTAGCTGTCCCCAGAAAGGTATTAGGCTTTTTTAGGCTGCTCATTGAATAATCAGGACAAAAGGGGTGGAAGATTATGTAAACACATTTTGAAATTTTAAAAAATTCAGAGTTTCATCCTTTATTCATTTGCTAAGGATACCATAACAAAGTACCACAAACTGAGTGGCTTACACAATAGAAACTTATTTTCCCGCAGTTCTGGAAGCTGAAAGTCCAGGACAAGGTGTCGACAGGTTTGGATTCTTCCCAGGCCTCTCTGCTTGGCTTACAGATGGCTGCCTTCTTACTGTGTTCTCGTATGGTCCCTCTGTCTGTGTGTCTGTGTCCTAATAGTCTCTTTTAATAAGGATACCAGTCAGGTTGGATTAGGGCCCATCCTAACAATCCCATTTTAACTTGGTTACTTCTTCAGGGCCTATCTCCAAATATGCTCACATTTTGAGGTACAGGTGATTAGGGCTTCAGCATGAATTTTTGTGGGGACACAGTTCAACCCTCCACACATCATTACCAATTCCTGAATGTGTCTTTCTGGTTAAGTTGCACAAAAACATTTATCTACTTGAACTCTAGGATGATGATTAAAAAAAAAAGTTGGCCAGGCACAGTGATGGACACATATGATCCCAGCACTTCAGGAGGCCGAGGTGGGCAGATTGCTTGAGCTCAGGAGTTCAAGACCAGCCTGGGCAACATGGCGAAACCCTATGTCTACAAAAAATGCAAAAATTAGCTGGGCATGATGGCATGTGCCTGTAGTGCCAGCTACTTAGGAGGCTGAGGGTAGGAGGATGGCTTGAGCCCAGGAGGCGGAGATTTGCAGTGAGCCAAAATCGTGCCACTGCACTTCAGCCTGGGCAACAGAGCCAGATCCTATCTCAAAAAAACAAACAAACAAACAAAAAAGTTTATCTACAAAAATACTTTTGTGCCTCTTACAACCCCTCCAGGGGAAAGGCCTGGCTGAGAGAAAGAGATGGTTGAAAAAATGCAATGTTATGATTGCTGAACAGGGCACGACTGTTTTTGTAACATTGGAGAAAATAAAGTGTGGCACGTGGGGAGGCTTGATCCCTAGAAGCCTCCTCTTGCTGAAGGAAAATTCCCAGTGCTTGCTACCTTTCCATGTGCTGTGAGTGCTTTGAGTTCAGACTGACAACAGAGTGGGTCCAGCTCCCATGCTTTCCGTGAAGATCTCCCACAAATGTCATCCATGCTCATGAGATGGATCAACTTGTATCCTGAACAAGCAAAACTGTTTGGGACTCACTGCCTTCAGGCAGTCCCTTGGAAGCCAAGAACTCCAGAAACTTTTCAGATGGAACTGGAAACACTAGGGCAGGAGACCTCCCCTGGTGGGAGGTCTCTTCACCTGTACGGCTTGACTAATGGATGTCCTGCTTGAGGTGCCCTAATATTGCAAATTCTTTGTTTCCAGGGGTACCACCTGTGCCCCTGGGACTATGCTTCTGTACATGACCATGACTCTCATGATGTCCCCTGAGCCCTGGAAAGCATTTGCGTTAGCTTCCACTTACTGACCAGAGTTGTACTGTGCCTGAATTGATGCATCAGGTCAGGTTTAAAAAAAAAAAAAAAGGTTCAGACAGCAGTTAAGGGCCAGGCACAGTGGTTCACGCCTGTAATCCCAGCACTTGGGGAGTCTGAGGCGGGCAGATCACCTGAGGTCAGGAGTTTGAGACCAGCCTGACCAACATGGTGAAACCCCATCTCTAGTAAAAATACAAAAATAAAAAATTAGCTGGATGTGGTGGTGTGCACCTGTAGTCCCAGCTACTTGGGAGGCTGAAGCAGGAGAATCGCTTGAACCCAGGAGGTGGAGGTTACAGTAAGCCAGGATCACGCCACTGCACTCCAACCTGGGTGACAGCAAGATTCCGTCTCAAAAAAAAGGAATTAAGGAGGAAGCCACCTGGATTTCTAAGATAGACTTTATGGTTAATGGGATTTATTTTAGCTGGTTAAATCCAGGAGCCTACCAGGAGGAACTGAGGTCCATACTTCAGGTTGGTCTTACCCTTTTGCATGGGGTCCTACTGATAATAATTTTGCTGTAAAGAATCCTCAATAAGGAGATGGACTGTGTGAAAAGAGATGAGAAAGCAGGCCTGTTTGCAAGGCTGGCCCTTGGCTGGCATCTGAAAGCTTGGATTTCAGGAGGGTTCTCATTAATCCCTAAATGATTAGAGTGGCTCACTGTGCCTAAACTGTACAGTGTGGATTATGCCCAACATCTGCTTTCCTTCTGTGAGTCTCGGATTTTCATATGTGTTTGGCAGAGGATGAGGTGACCGGCTCCCAATCAGAGCCCTGAACACTGAGTCTGTAATGAGCTTCCCTTGTACACAGCAGTGCATATGGGTTGTCACAGCTGATTGCTGGAGGAATTGTGTCCTGTGTGACTCTGCTGGGAGAGGACCGTGGGAGGCTCGCACCTGGTTTCCCTGAACTTTGCCCATGCACTTTTTTCCTTTGCTGATTTTGCTTCCTAGCCTTTTGCTGTAGGAAATCATAGCCATAAGTATGATTACAGGCTGAGTCTGTGAATCTCTTAGTACATCATCAGACTAGGAGGTGGTGGTGGCACCCCCAGCACAGGGCACAAGGGAGACTTGCGGGGTGTTTTCATGTTCTCTTTCTCAATTTGGGTGTGGTTTACAGATGTGTTCAGTTTGTGAAAATTCACTGACCTCTGTGTACAATTATGATATGTACATTTTTTTCTGTAAGTATATTAAATTTCAATAAAAAGAATTATTCACACCATAGGGGTACAAAATAACTTAATTTTTCAAAGTCTTCCTTTTATTCAGCCAACATTTTAGTAAGTACCCTTTTTTTACCAAGCACTGCTCTGGGAGCTTGGGACATGGGGTGGAAAGCATCATTGCCTTCATTGCCCTTCCCCTTAGCTGCAAGGCAGGTGAAGGATGCTTATAGTATGGTTGATTTTTGCTGGGCTCTATGAAGGATCAGAGGGTGCTAAGGAGGCACAGAGAAAGAGCTTCTAACTTAGGTATTTTGCTGTTCCAGGGTTGCCACTCAAGTACCTATAGAACAAAGGGGTGTAGCTGGGAACTGTGGCAAACTGAAAGCATGTAGGCACAGAGTAAGGAGCTAGAGCTGATTTTTTTCAGGAAAGGCCACAAATCCAAATTTTTATGACCTCCTCTTTTAAATGCTGTAAATGTTTTACAATGGCTGGGCATGGCTGCTTATGCCTGTAATCACAGCACTTTGGGAGGCCGAGGTGGGCAGATCACTTGAGGTCAGGAGTTCAAGACCCGCCTGGCCAACATGGTGAAACCTCTTCTCTACTAAAATTACAAAAATTAGCCGGGCATGGTGGTGCACGCTTGTAATTTCAGCTACTTGAGAGGCTGAGGCGGGAGGACTGCTTGAACCCGGGAAGCAGAGGTTGCAGTGAGCCGAGATCGTACCACTGCCTGGGCGTCAGAGCAAGACTCCGTCACACACACACACACACACACACACACACACACACACACACAAAAGTGGGAGGCCAAACAAAACCCTGCAAGACACATTTGGCTATGACCTGCCAGTTTGCTAGGCATTCTTCCAACCTTCCGTCCCTCTGACCAAGAAACTGAGTGTCCACTATTTTAGGCCCTGGGAAATTCAGTAGCGAGCAGGCCAGACAGCTTCGTTGCATCATGGGGGACTCTGGTACTGTGCTTCTCCAACTTCAGGATGTGTAGGAATCACCTGAGCAGTCCTGTTGAGAGGCGGACACTGACCCGGGAGATCTGGGGTAGGGCCTGAATGTTTGCCTTTGCGGTTCTAACAAGCTCTCAGGTGATGGCGATGCTGCTGTTCTATGGCCCCTCCTTTAAGCAGCGTTGCTTTGTAATCCGGAGGAGCTCAGAAGCGGCAGTTATTTGAAGGAGCAGACTAGCCATGAAGGTATGTTTGGCAAGCACACTTTTACTTAGATTTTAGTTCAGTTCGGGTGGCTTGGCTGAGAGCTGACGGCATCGGAGGCGGATGCTAAGGCTCTCCGAAACGACCTGCTGGCATGCCAGTTCCCAACTCTTAGATTGCTTATATTCTAGGTGGGGTGGAGGTGGAGGAAGTTTTAAGGAAAAGCTTCCTGGAGGAGGCGCAAGCGAACTGCAGGAGCTTTCCCGGACTCCCGAGAAAGGGAGAAACCCCGAAGGAATTCCTCCCCTCTCGGGGCTGGGTCTCCGCATCCACCCCGGGTTTGGTTTCCCAGGCTATCCCACGTGTTCGGGCGTCCCTGTCAATCACGTTTTTCCCCGGCTGGGTCCGGGTTTAAAGGCTGCTGCTGCGCAGGGCGCTCCCATGGTGCCGCGCGGCGGGCGGGTTTGGATTTTAAATCCCCGCGGCCAATCAGTGGCGCGCAGGCTTTTGTAACGTTCCCAGCGCCGCGTTTGAATTCGGGGAGGAGCGGAGTGGTGCGGATCCTCTGCTCGGATCCAGGTCAGCAGAACAGCTCCGGGAGCATGAGTGCGGCGGCGACTGCAGGGAAGCTGGCACGGGCACCGGCAGACCCTGGGAAAGCCGGGGTCCCCGGAGTTGCAGCTCCTGGAGCTCCGGCGGCGGCTCCACCGGCGAAAGAGATCCCGGAGGTCCTAGTGGACCCACGCAGCCGGCGGCGCTATGTGCGGGGCCGCTTTTTGGGCAAGGGTGGGTTTGCCAAGTGCTTCGAGATCTCGGACGCGGACACCAAGGAGGTGTTCGCGGGCAAGATTGTGCCTAAGTCTCTGTTGCTCAAGCCGCACCAGAGGGAGAAGATGTCCATGGAAATATCCATTCACCGCAGCCTCGCCCACCAGCACGTCGTAGGATTCCACGGCTTTTCGAGGACAACGACTTCGTGTTCGTGGTGTTGGAGCTCTGCCGCCGGAGGGTGAGTGTCGCTGCTGGGGAACTGGAACTGCCTGCGGGGCAGTTGGACCGCCCAGACCTGGAGCTGCTGGAAAGAGTGCCCAGGAAGGGAGTACCTGGGACTTGGAGCTGCTAGAGAAGGGTGCTGGGAGCCTCCCGCTTAGGTATGGAAAGTGTCTTTGGTAAGGGCTTCTTGGCTCTTGGAGCTGCTAGAGGACGGGGTTCCAGTGAAGTGGAGTCTGAGTCATGTTGCTGATAGGGAGGTCAGCTTCTAGACGCGAGGTACTTGGGGGGAGGGGTGCTGGTAATGGACGCTAGGGCCCTGGAGTGGCCAGGGAGGAGTCCCAGGTTAGTGATGCCGGGCACCGGAGCTTCCGGAGTGTAGCTGGGTCAGTGAGGGGGTAGTTGGAGCTAGACTTCGGGCCTTCCGAGGGAGATAAGAGTCAGGAAGGGGATCTGCTGCTGGAGACTTCCGGAGTGGGGCTGAGAGAGGACCCCCAGGTAAGGGAGAAAGCTAGTAGGAGAAGTGGTGCTGTGAATGGTTGTGGACAGTGTTAAGGCAGGGTCCAGATGCCAGTTGTCCTGGAGAAGGAATGGGGTGGGGGCATAGGGAAGGAGAGAAACCCACCAAGACCCACCAAGAAACCCACCATCTTTTGGGAGTCCAGAGTCCAGTCCTGTGCTTCCTTTGCCTGGTAACCCTCTCCCTTCCCCACCGGCCTCAATACCACCTCCCCATCCCTCCTGCCCTCTCCTTCCCATCCACAGTCTCTCCTGGAGCTGCACAAGAGGAGGAAAGCCCTGACTGAGCCTGAGGCCCGATACTACCTAAGGCAAATTGTGCTTGGCTGTCAGTACCTGCACCGAAACCGAGTTATTCACCGAGACCTCAAGCTGGGCAACCTTTTCCTGAATGAAGATCTGGAGGTGAAAATAGGTGAGTTGCTGAGCCTGCAGGGGTGCTTGACATCACTCCAAGAGGCTGGAATTTGGAGGAGGCTAGGAGAAAGGAAGGAGACCAGGAGGAAGGAAGAGGATGGTGGGAAGTTTGGGCTGTTGATTGCCTCTGGAATTCTCTCTTTAGTCAAGAAATTTCAAACAAAGAACCCACAAGTCAGTATCTTGCCTACAGATGCGTTATTTTTTTGTGTCCCAATATAGCATTTATCTTTTTTTACAAAGAATTTGAATTTGTTTTTATTTTTTAAATTGGAAAAAATTTTGATTCAGAGCTCCTTTTAAACAGTCATGAAAGCTCCAGTAATACGAGGACAGCGTTTTCTTAGGGCAGCCCTTTGCTAGGCTGGAAAGCAGCTGTCCCCTTCAGACTTGTTTGCCACAGTCTCTACTCCTCCCTATTACTTCTTCACAGACTTGTCAAGTCTTGGAGGTTAACTTGCTTGATCCTTGAAGGCACTGGAGTTTTGCTATCCCTGCCAGTTCCCGTTTCGAAGCATAGCCCCTTTATAAGGGGAGGGGTGAGAAGGGTCACTGGAGGCACCTCCCTGGTGTCAGCATGGCAGGAAGATTCCTGGGCAAGCCTTGCTGCATACAAGGAGCAGAAGCTTGTGGGATCAAATGGCCCTGGTTCTTGATGGTCAAACCTTAACTAGCCTTCTGCATTGACAGATGGCAGAGGCTGGCATCTAAGTACCCACTCTTCCTCCCTCTGTCCCAGGGGATTTTGGACTGGCAACCAAAGTCGAATATGACGGGGAGAGGAAGAAGACCCTGTGCGGGACTCCTAATTACATAGCTCCCGAGGTGCTGAGCAAGAAAGGGCACAGTTTCGAGGTGGATGTGTGGTCTATTGGGTGTATCATGTAAGTTGGGAGTTATCTCTGGACCTACCTGGTCTCAGCAGGGGCAACTTTGGGACATCCTACCTGGCTGACCTTTTCTGTGGACCTTTCGGCCTGCTTTACAGAAAGCCTACTNGACGCGGACACCAAGGAGGTGTTCGCGGGCAAGATTGTGCCTAAGTCTCTGTTGCTCAAGCCGCACCAGAGGGAGAAGATGTCCATGGAAATATCCATTCACCGCAGCCTCGCCCACCAGCACGTCGTAGGATTCCACGGCTTTTTCGAGGACAACGACTTCGTGTTCGTGGTGTTGGAGCTCTGCCGCCGGAGGGTGAGTGTCGCTGCTGGGGAACTGGAACTGCCTGCGGGGCAGTTGGACCGCCCAGACCTGGAGCTGCTGGAAAGAGTGCCCAGGAAGGGAGTACCTGGGACTTGGAGCTGCTAGAGAAGGGTGCTGGGAGCCTCCCGCTTAGGTATGGAAAGTGTCTTTGGTAAGGGCTTCTTGGCTCTTGGAGCTGCTAGAGGACGGGGTTCCAGTGAAGTGGAGTCTGAGTCATGTTGCTGATAGGGAGGTCAGCTTCTAGACGCGAGGTACTTGGCGGGAGGGGTGCTGGTAATGGACGCTAGGGCCCTGGAGTGGCCAGGGAGGAGTCCCAGGTTAGTGATGCCGGGCACCGGAGCTTCCGGAGTGTAGCTGGGTCAGTGAGGGGTAGTTGGAGCTAGACTTCGGGCCTTCCGAGGGAGATAAGAGTCAGGAAGGGGATCTGCTGCTGGAGACTTCCGGAGTGGGGCTGAGAGAGGACCCCAGGTAAGGGAGAAAGCTAGTAGGAGAAGTGGTGCTGTGAATGGTTGTGGACAGTGTTAAGGCAGGGTCCAGATGCCAGTTGTCCTGGAGAAGGAATGGGGTGGGGCATAGGGAAGGAGAGAAACCCACCAAGACCCACCAAGAAACCCACCATCTTTTGGGAGTCCAGAGTCCAGTCCTGTGCTTCCTTTGCCTGGTAACCCTCTCCCTTCCCCACCGGCCTCAATACCACCTCCCCATCCCTCCTGCCCTCTCCTTCCCATCCACAGTCTCTCCTGGAGCTGCACAAGAGGAGGAAAGCCCTGACTGAGCCTGAGGCCCGATACTACCTAAGGCAAATTGTGCTTGGCTGTCAGTACCTGCACCGAAACCGAGTTATTCACCGAGACCTCAAGCTGGGCAACCTTTTCCTGAATGAAGATCTGGAGGTGAAAATAGGTGAGTTGCTGAGCCTGCAGGGGTGCTTGACATCACTCCAAGAGGCTGGAATTTGGAGGAGGCTAGGAGAAAGGAAGGAGACCAGGAGGAAGGAAGAGGATGGTGGGAAGTTTGGGCTGTTGATTGCCTCTGGAATTCTCTCTTTAGTCAAGAAATTTCAAACAAAGAACCCACAAGTCAGTATCTTGCCTACAGATGCGTTATTTTTTTGTGTCCCAATATAGCATTTATCTTTTTTTACAAAGAATTTGAATTTGTTTTATTTTTTAAATTGGAAAAAATTTTGATTCAGAGCTCCTTTTAAACAGTCATGAAAGCTCCAGTAATACGAGGACAGCGTTTTCTTAGGGCAGCCCTTTGCTAGGCTGGAAAGCAGCTGTCCCCTTCAGACTTGTTTGCCACAGTCTCTACTCCTCCCTATTACTTCTTCACAGACTTGTCAAGTCTTGGAGGTTAACTTGCTTGATCCTTGAAGGCACTGGAGTTTTGCTATCCCTGCCAGTTCCCGTTTCGAAGCATAGCCCCTTTATAAGGGGAGGGGTGAGAAGGGTCACTGGAGGCACCTCCCTGGTGTCAGCATGGCAGGAAGATTCCTGGGCAAGCCTTGCTGCATACAAGGAGCAGAAGCTTGTGGGATCAAATGGCCCTGGTTCTTGATGGTCAAACCTTAACTAGCCTTCTGCATTGACAGATGGCAGAGGCTGGCATCTAAGTACCCACTCTTCCTCCCTCTGTCCCAGGGGATTTTGGACTGGCAACCAAAGTCGAATATGACGGGGAGAGGAAGAAGACCCTGTGCGGGACTCCTAATTACATAGCTCCCGAGGTGCTGAGCAAGAAAGGGCACAGTTTCGAGGTGGATGTGTGGTCTATTGGGTGTATCATGTAAGTTGGGAGTTATCTCTGGACCTACCTGGTCTCAGCAGGGGCAACTTTGGGACATCCTACCTGGCTGACCTTTTCTGTGGACCTTTCGGCCTGCTTTACAGAAAGCCTACTTCAGGGGACAGGTTACCCCCAAACAAAGCCTAACTGCCATATCTTTCCCTGTCACTGGTGTGTCCTGTTGGATTTCTGCAGCCTAGGACATGGGGGAGGAGAAGGAGGAGGAGAAGTCGTCTCCACAACCTTACTCTAGTTCTTTGCTAGAGTGGTCCACAGGGCAGCATCACCATCATTTGGGAACCTGTATGCAGAATCTCAGGACCCAGATTACTGACTGGATCAGAATCTGGATTTTTTAACAAGGTCCCTTGGTAATTTCCATGCACAATAAGGTCTTAAACACTGATGAACATTAGCATAGTGGGGGAAATTAGGCCAGGAGTTACAGATAGAAGGATGACGTGCCAGTGGTCTGTCTGGATTGAGACCATCAGCAGTGTTGGTGGCAGGCAGAGGCTTGGGCCTTTTCAGGTACTACCTTTCTTGTTTTGGGCCTAGGTACTGGAGAGTTAGAAATGAGCTATAGCAGTGACTTTCATACATCTTCGCAGTGGGGTTTTTCAAATGAAAACTTGAAGACTTAAGTACAGAACTGCTAAAGGTAGAGCTGCTTCTGTAAGTGCAGGTAGCCCTTTGACCTGTTTTGCATGACAGGCAGCCTCTGAGGTCCTTGCACAGAGTCCTAGATGACCGCAGGCCACAGCTAAAAAATCACTGGCCCCTAAGAATCCTAGTCTCACCATGTGTGTTCTGCTAAGGGCTCATTCTAGCCAATATCATGGCTCCTGGGACTGCTCAGTGGACTTGGGGGTTGTCTTCAGGGGCCCCAGAGTTACAGTGAGTGTCCAGAGGATGCCTGGTCTTCGTTCTGACCCTGAGATGATTTCTCTTATGTCTGGGTTGTGGCTGGGAGACTGGTGCCAAATCCTACCTTGTGCTTACAGGTATACCTTGTTAGTGGGCAAACCACCTTTTGAGACTTCTTGCCTAAAAGAGACCTACCTCCGGATCAAGAAGAATGAATACAGTATTCCCAAGGTGACTAATGATGCTTTAACTTTACATTTATTTTGTTTTCCCCAAAAGCTGTTTATGGAGCCCAGCAATATCCTAGGACCAGAAATAGGTCTATTCCACCTCTAGGGTAGCCACAGAGCTTGTGAGGGCCTGTGTCTGAAATTGCATACAGAACTTGACATGTATGTGCACATAAGCATTTTTTCTAGGGGGAGAGAGTTGGCAGATTCTCAAGAGATTGGGTAGCCCAAAAGTTGCGTAAAATGCAAAAAACAAAGGAGGTGGGAAGGAATAGGAGGCTAAAGTGCTTAAGCTTTGGAAATGGATTATCTTAATTCAAATGGATTCTGCCACTTAGCCAGATCACATTGGGCAAATGGCCTGCATCTTCTTTTTTTTTTTTTTGAGGTGGAGTTTTACTCTTGTTCCCCAGTGCAGTGGCATGATCTCAATTCACTGCAACCTCTACCTCCCAGGTTCAAGCGATTCTTCTGCCTCAACCTCCCAAGTAACTGGGATTACAGGTACCCACCACCTTGCCTGGGATTTTTTTTTTTTTTTTTTTTTTTTGTATTTTTAGTAGAGATGGGGTTTCACCACATTGGCCAGGATGGTCTCGAACTCCTGACCTCAGGTGATCCACCTGCCTCGGCCTCCCAAAGTGCTGGGATTACAGGCATGAGCCACCATGCCCAGCCTGGGCTGCATCTTTTGAACCATAGTTCCCATCTATAAAGTGGAGTTCCTGCCTTGGAGCACCTCACAGAGTACCTTGCATGTAGTAAGTGCTCACAGAATTATGAATCACTGTGAATCCCAGGGCTTCCTAATGGCATAGTGGTGTGCAATTTCTTTCTTTTTTTTTTTCTTTTTGAGACAGGGTCTTACTGTATCACCCAGGCTGGAATGCAGTGATGTGATCTCGGCTCACTGCAAGTTCCCCCTTCCGGGTTCACACCATTCATCTCAATTCACTGCAACCTCTACCTCCCAGGTTCAAGCGATTCTTCTGCCTCAACCTCCCAAGTAACTGGGATTACAGGTACCCACCACCTTGCCTGGCATTTTTTTTTTTTTTTTTTTTTTTTTTTTGTATTTTAGTAGAGATGGGGTTTCACCACATTGGCCAGGATGGTCTCGAACTCCTGACCTCAGGTGATCCACCTGCCTCGGCCTCCCAAAGTGCTGGGATTACAGGCATGAGCCACCATGCCCAGCCTGGGCTGCATCTTTTGAACCATAGTTCCCATCTATAAAGTGGAGTTCCTGCCTTGGAGCACCTCACAGAGTACCTTGCATGTAGTAAGTGCTCACAGAATTATGAATCACTGTGAATCCCAGGGCTTCCTAATGGCATAGTGGTGTGCAATTTCTTTCTTTTTTTTTTTCTTTTGAGACAGGGTCTTACTGTATCACCCAGGCTGGAATGCAGTGATGTGATCTCGGCTCACTGCAAGTTCCCCCTTCCGGGTTCACACCATTCTCCCGCCTCAGCCTCCTGAGTAGCTGGGACTACAGGTGCCCGCCACCACACCCAGCTACTTTGTTTTGTATTTTTAGTGGAAAGAGAGTTTCACTGTGTTGGCCAGGATGGTCTCGATCTCCTGACCTCGTGATCCGCCCGCCTCAGCCTCCTTAAATGCTAGGATTACAGGCGTGAGCCACTGCACCTGGCCATGGTGTGTATTTTCACAACCACCAACAGAAATGCATTTAAAGGAATAGCTGGTTCCTGCAGAAGCCTAGCACACAGCCAGTTTGAAGTGTAGTGTCCTTGTGTGAAGCCAAGAGGCCTGTCACCATAAGGATGGACACAGTAAATCCATCACAAAGTGTCAGTTCACTGTCAGAGACAGCATGGAATCAAGCCAACTAGACAAGGCCTTCACCCTCTCTGTGCCTCACTTTCCTCCTCTGCAAAAAAGGGATGGTAATAGATCCCCACCGCTTAGATGTATTAGTGAGGGCTAAGTGAGCTAAGCACAGGAGTGCTTAGAATGCTTTCCTGGCACATAGTAAGTGCCAGGAAAGTGAGTTGGTGCTAGGCCACACTCCATTGACCCTTCTGTCAAAGGTGCTCAGTAAAGCCGACAGTGGAGAAGTTGGCATTGAACCAAGTTATGAACCACTAACCTGGGGTGTATTTTTGAGACTAGGGACTGCGTGTGGTCTATTGGCCTGCAGCCCCTTTGAGGCCGTACTGTACTCCGGGTCCCCTTCACATTCTGCTTATGGCTGTCCCTCTCTCTGCCCCAGCACATCAACCCCGTGGCCGCCTCCCTCATCCAGAAGATGCTTCAGACAGATCCCACTGCCCGCCCAACCATTAACGAGCTGCTTAATGACGAGTTCTTTACTTCTGGCTATATCCCTGCCCGTCTCCCCATCACCTGCCTGACCATTCCACCGAGGTTTTCAATTGCTCCCAGCAGCCTGGACCCCAGCAACCGGAAGCCCCTCACAGTCCTCAATAAAGGTACAACAAGGGTCTGGGTAAGAGAGCAGACTCCCCAGAGAAAGCCCAGGTTGTAGGGGTGTGTGTGGCTTAGTCCCTGGCCCCAAGAGCTCAGGTTTGGTTTAGGACAGACCTCTGTCCTTAAATCCGTGGCTCCAATGCCCATCTGCTCCTCGGCCCTGCCGGGAAGGACTGACCTTACCATGGCTGGATAAACCTGCTATGCTCAAGAAGAAGAAAATGGACTGAATACCAAGCCTAAAAAATTCTTTCCAATCACTTTAATTAATTAATTTAATTTTTTGGAGACAGGGTCTCTCCTCTGTTTTCCAGGTTGGAGTGTAGAGGCACAATCACAACTCACTGCAGCTTTCAACTCTAGGGTTCAATCAATCCTCCCATCTCAGCCTCCCAAGTAGTTGGGACTGTCAGGCATGAGCCACCATGCCTGGCTAATTTTTTTTTTGTTTTTGTAGAGACAGTGTTTTGCCATGTTGCCCAGGCTGGTCTTGGAACTCCTGGGCTCAAGTGATCCTCCACCTCCACCTCCCAAAGTGTTGGGATTACAGGCATGAGCTGCTATGCCTGGCATTTAAAAAAATTTCTAACATTTTTTCATGATTCATTGAAAACAATAAAATTTTTTTTTTTTTTTTTTTTTTTTTTTTTTTTGAGACAGGGTCTGGCTGTCCCCTAGGCTGAAGTGGAGTGGTGTGATCTTGGCTCACTGCAACTTCTGCCTCCCAGGCTCAAGTCATCCTCTCATCTCAGCTGAGACTACAGGCGTGTGCTGCCATGTCCAGCTAATTTTTTGTATTTTTTGTAGAGACAGATTCTCACTTTGTTGCCCAGGCTGTTCTCAAACTCCTAAGCTCAAGCAATCTGCCCGCCTTGGCCTCCCAAAGTACTGGGATTACAAGTGTGAGCCACTGCAGCCAGCCAGCATGAAAATTTTCAAGTACACATATAGAGCATAATGTAATGGATCTCCTCATACTTACCAGATTCAATAATTAGTTATCAGGATTTTGTCAAGTTTGCTTCATTTATTTATTTTTGTTTCTTTGAAGTATTTTTTAAAGTTAACCCCAGGCACTTTGCCATTTTATACCTATATGAACTTCAGAATACTTGTCTTAAAAAAGATGGACATTTTCTTAAAAATCAAAAAACCACATGCCATTGCTTAGGTTGTCATTGCTTCTAGGTCTCTTCAGAGAACAGAATTAGGAGCTGCATTTGTGGCAGTGGGAGAAGACTGACATTGAGTCTATGTTGGTATTTCCAAATCACACATTTTAAACATTTTATTTTATATTATTGTAAGCTTATGAAAACGTAGCAGAGACCAAAAGACACTCCCATTCTCCCCTTTTGCCCAGATTCACCAGTTAACATTTTTTTTCACATTTATCAATTGCCCTCTTTTTTCTGAACATTCAAAAGTTGTATACGTCCTACACTTTACCCTTAATGCTTCAGTGTATGCTTCCTAAAAACAGATTCTTCTACATAACAATAGTACCTGGCACAATTCCCAAGTTCAGGAAATTTAACATTGATACATACTGTCTTACAGTGATTTTCTTCTCCTCCACTGGGGAGTTACTGCTTTTCTTTTGGTAATTTTTAAGTGTCTGATTCAGACACAATATTAATCTGTTCTTACTTGTTTGGTTTATACTCGTATTTCGTTTCTTCTAAACTGAAAATCTTGTTCCCTTACATTAATATGCTTCAAATTTTCAACATATATGAGTTCCTGTTATTAAATGATATTTTATTTTCTTGCAATTCTAATTGTCTTTAAAGTATATTTCACTAAGGATACATAGTTTTAAAAAGTCACTTGAAATACTTTTTTGCTCTGTGGATATATCACCAAGTTGATGTACAACTTCAGTTCATTTTCAGTTTCCAATTTTAGGTATTGGTTTTCTTAAACTTCATTTTGGAATAATTTTAGGCTTATATAGAAAAGTTGCAACAACAAAAAACTCCCCAGAGTTTCCATATACCTTGCAGCAATTACTACAGTGGAATTTTTTTTGAGATGGGTCTCAGGACTTGCTGTCACTCAGGCTGGAATGCAGTGGCTCAATCATAGCTCACTGCAGCCTCAACATCCTGGGCTCAAACAGTCCCCATGCCTCACCCTCCAGAGTAGCTAGGACTACAGGCATGTGCCACCATACCCAGCTAATTAAAAAATTTTTTTCTTTGGGAATCCGAGGTGGACGGGTTGCCTGAGTTCAGGAGTTTGAGATCAGCCTGGGCAACATGGCAAAAACCCATCTCTACTAAAAGTACAAAAAATTAGCCAGGCATGGTGGTGCGCACCTGTAATCTCAGCTACTCAGGAGACTGAGGCACAAGAATCACTTGAACCCGGGAGGTGGAGGTTGCAGTCAGCCGAGATCTCACCTCTGCACTCCAGCCTGGGCGACAGAGCAAGACTTTGTCTCAAAAAAAAAAAAAAAAAAATTTTTGTAGAGACAAGATCTCACTATGTTGACCAGGTTTATCTCAAACTTCTGCCCTCAAGTGATCCTCCTCTGCCTCCCAAAGTGTTAGGATTACAAGCGTGAGCCACTGTGTCCTGCCTACAGTGACGTTCTAATGGCAATTTTTCTTTTCCTTACTTTTTCTACATTTAATAATTGGAATTCTTCTGTAAGGAAGAGCTGTTCCTTCTCTCCCATTGATTTATTTATTTGGTTATGTCTGAAATAGACTCATGGATATTTTATTCTTTGGGCTATATTTTAAAGGATTACTTATTTCTCTGTTTTTATTTATTTTTTTTTAATTTGAGACAGGGTCTTGCTCTGTTTCCCAGGCTGGAGCGCAGTGGCACAGTTGTACCTCACTGTAGCTTTGACCTCCTGGGCTCAAGTGATCCTCTACCCTCAGCCTCCCAAGTAGTTGGGACTTTAGGCATGTGCCACCATGTCTGACCAATTTTTAAATTTTTTGTAGAGATGAGGTCTTGCCCTCTTGCCCACACTGGTCTCGAACTCTTGAGCTCAAGTGATCCTCCTGCCTCAGCCTCCTACTTTTTTCTTTCAGTTTTAATTTTTCATATAGCATTTTAAAAACTTAAGGAAATTTTCAGTTACCCAAAGGTGGAGAGAACTGTACGATGAGTCCCATGTTTCATCTATTTTTACTAGTTATCAACATTTGGACAGACTTTTTTTATTTATTCCAGCCTTCTGCCTTTTTTGTTACTGGAGTTTAAAAAAATTATTATTTACTATTTATTATTTATTATTTATTTGAGACAGTCTTGCTTTGTTGCCCAGGCTGGAGTGCAGTGGCAAGATCATGGTTCACAGCAGCCTCCACCTCCTGCGTTCAAGTGACTCTCCCACCTCCATGTCCAGCTAGTTTCTGTATTTTTAGTAGAGACAGGGTTTTGCCATGTTGCTCAGGCTGGTCTCAAACTCCTGAGCTCAGTCTACCTGCCTTGGCTTCTCATAGTGTTGGGATTACAGGTGTGAGCCACTGGGCTTGGCCTTGCTGGAGTGTTTAAAGCAAATCCCTAATATCTTATTATTTCATACCTAAGTCCCTATCATGGCATTGTTTTTTAATTGAAAACTTAAACATTTTATATTATGCAAGGAGAATTACCCATGTTGGTGGGGGAATAAATAAATAATGAAAAGACAATAAAAAAATCTGTGTTTCTACTGCCCAGATATAATCAGCATTAAAATTTCATGTATCTTTTCAAGCTTTTTTTGGTTATAAATAAGCATATAAAGCAAATTTTGGGGTGGAAAAAAATTTCTTGTGTTTTTATTTAAATGCTGACTGAATCCATTCTGTGGATGAACTGAACTACTCAGCCCTTCCATCTGCCTGGATGCTGAAGATGCTTTTAATTCTTTGCTCGAAGCTGGGCAGCTCTGAGCTGCTGGTGCCTTCAAGCTGTTTGCCTGAGTGGCAGGTTGTACCACATCGTTGGGTCAGAGGCCAGAGCATCTGAAGATCTGTTGCCTCACAGTGAGCACTTGTGCCTGTCACCTGAGCATGGCAGCTGCTGCTCTAATAACCAGGCACTGACTCAGTTTCCCCAAAGCAATGGTAGCTAAGAGAATTTTTCTTTCGGAAGAGTTTCAGCTGTGGCAGGGGAGTCCTATGCCCTTCCCAACGCCCCTGTTTTTGTCACCTTTCTAGGCTTGGAGAACCCCTGCCTGAGCGTCCCCGGGAAAAGAAGAACCAGTGGTTCGAGAGACAGGTGAGGTGGTCGACTGCCACCTCAGTGACATGCTGCAGCAGCTGCACAGTGTCAATGCCTCCAAGCCCTCGGAGCGTGGGCTGGTCAGGCAAGGTGGGTACTGCGGGGCCCTGGGTGGGACAAGATTGCTTGGGGCATCTAGAGAAGGCAGGAGGAACCTTGGCCAACAAAGCACTGGTGACTTGTCCAGGCCCTGTCTCCATAGGACCATTGGTTTCCCCATTTCCTGATATCCGAGGCCCTGCTTGCTGTAGCTCCTGCCTTCTTTTCTGATCCGTCTCTTACTCTGGCACCTCGATGTGCCACCTTCATACGCTGTTTCTTTTGCTCAGTAAGTTCCTATTGTTTCTTCAAGACCCTTGAAATAACAGACCCAGACGTACTGCAGCCTCGGGGCTTTCTCCCTGGCCCTGGCATGAAAGCACTTCTTCCAGACACCACATGGCTCACACTGTGGCCTCCTTCAAGTGTCTGCTCCAGTGTCACTTCCATGAGCATCTCCCTGGCCCCTCTGCTGGTGCTTCTCATCCCCTTACCCACTGCATAGTTTTCCATAACACTTCTCACCCAACATAGTCCAACACGTCCTTCTTCTTTGATTGGATTTAAAGTAAGGGGTTTGTTGCATGCACTGAATATAACATTTTAATGTGTTTGCAACCGGCTTCTGTCTTCACAGTTTCCTAATTACTCCAAACTGGAAAACTAGATGTCTCTTACTCTTACCATGATAGAAGTCACTGATATTTTGCCCATACTTAATTTGATTAGTCTTTGCCCCTGCAACCACAGTGTAAGCTCTGTGGAGGCTGGGGTTTTGTCTGTTGCTCACTGTACCTGCAACAGTGCCTGGCACAGTAGGCCTTCAGTAAATGGGTCAGTGGAATGAAGGAGTGAGTGGAACTTGGTGCGCTGTGCTGAAACTTTCTGTGTAGAGATGTCTATGCTGCTGCTTGTCTGAGCCTATTGGCAGCAGAGGCCCTGCTTTGCTCTTCTCTGGGGCCCTAGGCCTCTCAACTGAGCCCAGGTGGTGTGCCCAGCAGGCTTCCTTGTTCCCTGGTGTGGGCCACATGTGTGAACCAGAGAGGAAGAGGCTGGTCCTGACCAATTGTCTGTCTGTTTCTGTCTCAGAGGAGGCTGAGGATCCTGCCTGCATCCCCATCTTCTGGGTCAGCAAGTGGGTGGATTATTCGGACAAGTACGGCCTTGGTAGGTTTCTTCCAGAACCATGTGGGTGACTCAGGCACAGCCAGGTGACCTTTTCAGTTGTTACAGGCTCTGGCCTTTTTGAGCTCCCAGGTACTCTTAGTGCCCTCCTTTCTCCATCCCAGGCCTCCCAGTTCCAGCTCCCAGTGCTCCCCGACTCCCCAGCCTTCTCCCCCCCGCTGAGACAGGGTCCTACTCTATCACCCAGGCTGGAGTGCAGTGGCACAGTCATGACTCACTACAGCCTCAAACTTCCAGGCTTATGCCTGGCTGCGGGTTCAGCCTCCTAAGTAGCTGGGACTACAGGCATGCACCATCGCGCTCAGCTAATTTTTAAAATAGTTTGTAGAGATGAGGTCTCATTATGTTGCCCAGGCTGGTCTCAAACTCCTACGCTCAAACAATCCTCCTCCCTCAGCCTCCCAAAGTGCTGGAATCACAGGCATGTGCCACCGCACCCAGCCCCACTCCCCACTTTCTATTCCCCCTTTCTAAGACCTCTCTCCACTGATCCCTAGGGTATCAGCTCTGTGATAACAGCGTGGGGGTGCTCTTCAATGACTCAACACGCCTCATCCTCTACAACGATGGTGACAGCCTGCAGTACATAGAGCGTGACGGCACCGAGTCCTATCTCACCGTGAGTTCCCATCCCAACTCCTTGATGAAGAAGGTAAGTGCCGTTCGGCCCATGGGGCGTGCTATTGCGGGAGTGGGACCTGTGCTGGAGGGTGATACTCTAATTCTGGAACCCCTCACCTACTTTTCATCCAGATCACCCTCCTTAAATATTTCCGCAATTACATGAGTGAGCATTTGCTGAAGGCAGGTGCCAACATCACGCCGCGTGAAGGTGATGAGCTCGCCCGACTGCCCTACCTGCGGACCTGGTTCCGCACCCGCAGCGCCATCATCCTGCACCTCAGCAATGGCAGCGTGCAGATCAACTTCTTCCAGGTGAGCTGGATGTCACCAGGGGCAGGAGAGAGCTGGGGTAGGCTCCACGTGCCTGGCAGTGGCCCATGTGAGTTGAGTGTGGAGTGAGCGGCTCAGGTACCTATAACCTGTTGTGTCTTCCCTCTACTCCCTAACATACACCGGCCTCTGGGATCACCAATCCCTGCCCCTCTTCTCTTGCAGGATCACACCAAGCTCATCTTGTGCCCACTGATGGCAGCCGTGACCTACATCGACGAGAAGCGGGACTTCCGCACGTACCGCCTGAGTCTCCTGGAGGAGTACGGCTGCTGCAAGGAGCTGGCCAGCCGGCTCCGCTATGCCCGCACTATGGTGGACAAGCTGCTGAGCTCACGCTCGGCCAGCAACCGCCTCAAGGCCTCCTAATAGCCGCCCTCCCCTCCGGACTGGTGCCCTCCTCACTCCCACCTGCATCTGGGGCCCATACTGTTTGGCTCCCGCGGTGCCATGTCTGCAGTGTGCCCCCCAGCCCCGGTGGCTGGGCAGACTGCATCATTCTTGCGGGTGGGGGTTGCTGTGTAAGTTATTTTTGTACATGTTCGGGTGTGGGTTCTACAGCCTCGTCCCCTCCCCCTCAACCCCACCATATGAATTGTACAGAATATTTCTATTGAGTTCGGAACTGTCCTTTCCTTGGCTTTATATACATTAAACAGATGTGAATCTTCTTTTTCTTGTATTTCCTGAGGGGTGCCAGGGCCTGGGATCCAGGGAACATCTCTGCTTCATCAGCCCCAGGCTGCCCAGCCTCTGCCAGTCTTGTGGGGGTTAGGGGGTGACAGTGTCTCTCTGTGGACCAGACTGGAGTGCAGTGGCATGATCCTGGCTCGCTGCAGCCTGGAACTCCTGGGCTCAAGCAATTCTCCCAGCTTAGCCTCCCAAGCAGCTGGGACTACAGGTGTGCGCCACCATGCCTGGCTAATTTTTCGAATTTTTTGTAGAGAGGGGGTCTTGCCATGTTGGCCAGGCTGGTCTCAAATTCCTCTCACCTCAGCCTCCCAAAATGCTGGTATTATAGGCGTGAGCCACTGCACCCAGCCTGGCAGTCTTTTCTGATTCTGATTCTGAGGCCAACCACAGGCTCAGCTCTTCAGCTAGCCAGCATGGAGACCATTTGTGTGGCCTCCGGCCCACCTCACCTCCCTGCAGCCCCAGGGCATGGGCCCCTGGCCTCTGAGTCTGGTGGGTAGTAGGGCAGGAAGAGGCTCTCAGAGGCGCAACTCTTCATGACTTGGTGTGTGTGGAGAAGCAGCTGTGGGAAGCGGTTTGTGAAGTACTGGACGAAGCCGTCAGGGACTTGGCCAAGTGCCTGTCTCACCTCAACTGGGAGCTCCCTGTAGTGGTGCTTCTGGGGGTAGGTAGAGCAAGAGAATCCTGGCTCAGCTGCAGCCATGCCTCCCCAAGACCCAGGCCCACCCAGGCCCCAACACATACCTTGTTCCTCACAGCACGGAGCAGGTCTCGCACTGATGTCCCCTTATAGGACCGGAACTTTCTCAGGTCTGTGGACAGGGAATTCAGTGTCCTGAAACTGTCCCTGCTGGGCTCCCCTCCACTGCCCAGGCCCACCTGAGTGTAGCCTCTACCTGTCTGCAGCGGCATGGAGATGTGCTCGTGCCAGTTGTCCCGGACCACCGCGCAGCCTCCTGCCTCCAGTGCCCTCATCAGGGGCTCCTGCTCGGACTCCTTCTCCAGCCAGTCACTGACATCCTGGGGCCCCAGAGAGCTCCTGAGCCTTGTGACCAGGGCCAGATGCCACATAGCCAGGAGTGTGTTGTCTGACTTAGGGGAGTGATTTAGGGTGACTGACAAGGATCATTGCCTCTGGGGGCGTGAAGCTTCTCTGTGCCACGCCTCTGTTATTTACCACCAACCTATGAGCTTGGTACTGCTGTCCCCTTTCTACAGATGAGCAAACTGCAGTTCAGAGGCACGAAATCTCTTGCTCAAGTTCACGCAAGTGCAGTGGGCTACTGGCACAGCATGAGTGACGACTCAGGTGGAAAGGAATGGGCTATATTCCCATACAAAGGGCAGCTGGGGCTGGCGAAGCTGGCAGTGAGTGGACCAGAGAGTGCCAAGATGGTGGAGTTTAGGAGTCCAGGCTGGCTCCCAGTTTAGGGAAAGAGCCAGGCTGCCAGGACCTGGTAGCTCTTCCTGTTTTCCCTCAGCCAATCTAATGTCCCATTTCTAATTGCCCAGGACCCAAACTTAGGACTTTTGGGGGCCATTCCCAAGCTTTCCTTCTGACCTGGAAGAACTGGAGTTGCTTGGCTCTGCTCCAAAAGAAAGGGTGGGCCAGCACCTGGGGGGCAGAGGGGCGTGCCTGTGGCAGCAGGCTCAACATGGCTGCAACCAGGTCCCGGGCAACCACCTTGTCTGGAGGATGGAAGAGGAAGAGAAAAGTCTGCTTCAGGCCTGCCTAGTGTCTTGCCCTTCCTCCCTTCTCTGCCCGGCCCAGGGCTCTCTCACCGTGGACCTCTTCCTCCAGGTGAGCCAGACAGGGAACCCCTGTGAGGATGTTTGCCTGGCGATAAAGACTGTCTCCAAAGGGGTGGCTGCCACCAGAAAGCACGTAGTAGAACACGCAGCCTGCAGAGAAGATGTCCACAGCGCTGGTCTGGGGCCAGAGAGATGGGCTTTAAGAAGGAAATCTCTGCTTCCAGGAAGTCGGCCTGGCTAAATTCTCCCATGGGCTGATAGAGCAGCCAGGGGTTTGGTTCAGACTGGAACTCAAGATGCTTCCTGGGCAGCATCTCCTTGGCTCTAGATGCTCCCTGCTCACACACACACCCCACTATAGGGGTCCCATGGTTTTCATCCAAAACCTTTGCCCCTGCTGAGCTAGTTCAGGTTTCCAAGCTTCATTCCTACAGGGTGTAGGCAGGTAACATGTGGGTGCCAGACATGAGGCAATAAGGCAATCAGGAGGACTGTGGTGACCTGGTATGGGTTCTGTCTGCAGGGGCACCTGGTCCTTAGCTCCAACCCATTGTCACCAGGGGACTTTCCAGGGTGGCAGAGCTGATTTTGTTTTTTTTGAGTTGGGGCCTTGCTCGTGTTGCCTAGGCTAGAGTGTAGTGGCACAACCACAGCTCACTGTAACCTCAAACTCCTGGGCTCAAGCAGTCTACTTTGGCCTGAGTAGCTGGGACTACAGGCATGTGCCACCACGCCCGACCAATTTTAAAATTGTTTGTAGAGATGGGTCTTCTTATGTTACCCAGGCTGCTCTCGAACTTTTGGCCTCAAGCGATTCTGATTTTTTTAAAGAAAATCCAGAAATCCAAATTGTATGTGGAATTTCTCAAACATTAAAATATTGGGCCAGGCATGTGGCTGACACCTTGTAATCCCAGCACTTTGGGAGGCCGAGGTGGGAGGATTGCCTGAGGCCAAGAGTTCAAGACCAGCGTGGGCAACATGGTGAGACCCTGCCTTTACAAAAAAATACAAAAATTAGCTGGGTGCCATGTTGCATGCCTGTAGTCCCAGCAACTTGGGAGGCTGAGGTGAGAGGATCCCTTGAGCTCAGGAGTTTAAGGCTGCAGTGAGCTGTGATGGTATCACTGCACTCCATGACAGAGCAAGACCCTGTCTCAAAAATATATATATAGGGCCAAGCACAGTGGCTCACGCCTATAATCCCAACACTTTGGGAAGCCGAGGTAGGTGAATCACCTGAGGGTTGAGAGTTCGAGACCAGCCTGGCCAACATGGCATAAACCCCATCTCTACTAAAAATACAAAAATTAACTGGGCGTGGTAGCACCTGCCTGTAGTCCCAGCTACTAGGGAGGCTGAGGCAGGAGAATCACTTGAACCCAGGAGGTGGAGGTTGCAGTGAGCTGAGATCACGCCACTGCACTCCACCTTGGGCAACAAGAGTGAAACTCCATCTCAAGAAAAAAGAAAAAGAAAAAAATATATACATATTGGCCACTAATTTAAAAATAAACTGTACAGTCTCATGACATCATGCATTTAGTCCTTGAGCCCAAGTCACCACTTTGAGCTTTCTCTCAACTTTAGGACCGGGGGCGGCCTTCCCTGGTGACTGTCCTTTTGTGTGATTGGCCTCTATTTCTCTGGCTTCAACTTCCGCCCACACACTGTGACTCAAAATCCGTAATTCTGGGGTCCCAAACGCAAGTGTCTGTCTGTGTGGGTCAGATGCTGCTCTGTGTATCAACTAATTAGCTCATCTGATGCCCTCCAAAACCTTCGACACCAGTGGTTCTCGAACTTGGCTCCACATAAAAATGACCCAGGCAATTAGATCAAAATCACTGGGTGTGGGGTCTGGGTTTTTTTGTTTGGTTTTTTGTGTTTTGAGAGAGAGAGTCTCACTCTGTTGTCCAGGCTAGAGTGCAGTGGCCTGATCTTGACTCTCTGGAACTTCCACCTCCCAGGCTCAAGCGATCCTCCCACCTCAGCCTCCCAAGTAGCTGGGACCACAGATGCACACACCCACACAGGCTAAATTGTGTGTGCTTTTGGTAGAGACGAGGTCTCCCTAGGTTACCCAGGCTGGTCTCGAACTCCTGAGCTCAAGCAATCAGCCTGCCTCGGCCTCTCAAAGTGCTGGGATTACAGGTGTGAGCCACCGCACCCGGCAATGGGCATCCTTTTTTTAAGTTGTGCAGCGGTTGTGAAGCACAGTGAAGATTGCAAACCATTTTCTAGCTCAGGGTTTCCCAACCTCAGCAACACTGACATTTTGTTAATTCTTTGGGTTGAGTGCTGTCCTGTCCTGTAAGACATTTAGCAGCATTTCCAGCAGATGCCAGTAGCCCCTCCCTCCCAAGTCATGACAGTCAAAAATGTCTCCAGACATTGCCTAATGTCCCCTGGGTGGCAAAACAGTCCCTGATACTGCTGTAGAAGGAAGGACAAATTATCCCTTCTTTAAGAAGAAACAAGCTTGGAGGAGCAGCTCAAAGTCACACAGCAAGCGTCATGGAGTCTCCTCAGGAAGGGAACTGGGACAGGGACGGATTCCTGCAGCCTGGGGCAGCTGTGTGCCTGGAGGACTTGGTGGATAGACTCACAGGACTGTCTGGTGGCAGGAGCTGCAGGAGCTCGGGCGCCATCCAGCCTTCCGTGCCGGGGATGCCGGAGTGGAGGCTGAAGCTACAGCGGCCAGCAGGCAGCTTCTTGCAGAGGCCGAAGTCTGAAAGCACCACCCTGCCCAGGCCCTGGCTGTCAGGCCCGGTGATAAGAATATTGCCTGGCTTCAGGTCCCGGTGCACTGTGGGAGGTGGGCAGAAAGAAAGCTGGTTGCTGAGGGCGGAAGGCAGGCGCTAAGGACAGGAAGCGGGAGGCAGAGGTAGTGGGGGTACCTATGTGTAAAGAATGCAGGTGGGCCAGGCCAGACATCAGCTGCTGCAGCACCACCTCAGGCTCCAGGCCCCCGCGGTCCAGGTCCGGGTTTTCTACGTACTGAGCAGCAGTGAGGGCCAAAGCATCAATCTCCAGCCCGGACCTTCCCACCCACCCTCCCTGAGCCCTCAACTCACCTCCTGCAAGGAGGCCCGGCAGAGCTCCAGGGCAATGTAGTGGAACTGGGGTCCCCGCTCGGTGCAGAAGTAGCGGAGCACATTGGGGTGCCTGTCAGACTCCTGCAGCAGTTGAACTTCCCGCCGAACCAGGCCAAAGCACTCGCGGAGGAGCCGCTTGACAGCCACTGCTCGTCCCTCAAACTGTCCCCTGGAAAGTGGGTGATGGCGGGGGCAGGGGGCATTCAGGGAAAGGAGATAAAGGGCACTTTGGGAGGCCAAGGCGGGCGGATCACTTGAGGTCAGGAGTTCAAGACCAGCCTGGCCAACATGGCGAAACCCTGTCTCTACTAAATAAAAATAAAAATTAGCCGGGCGTGGTGATACACACCTGTAATCCCAACTACTGGGAAGGCTGAAGCCCGGAATTGCTTCAACCTGGGAAGCGGAGGTTGCAGTGAACTGAGATTTCACCACTACCCTCCAGCCTGGGCAACAGAACAAGACTCAAAAAAAAAAAAAAAAAAGCAGATAAAGGAAAGAGCAGGACTGGCGAGTGAGGGATTAACCTGTACCCACCTCGGGGAGTCTTTGGAAGAATGTCTTTCTTGGGGACAGTGCCCACGAGGGCTGTGAGTGCCATGTCCCCAGCTTGGCTCCTGGCTGCCACTCACCGGAAAACGAAAGTCCCGCCTGCCCCGCGGCCCAGCACGTCCTTGGGATTGAAGGAAATCTTCCCCACTACGGTGAGTTGCTCAGCTGGGGGAGAGGAGGGTGGTGACTCAGGGAGCCTCTGCCTAACTTTGCCTGACACTAGCCCAGTCCACACTCACCTCGACCTTTTCTGCGCCTCCACCCTCCCATGCTCAGCCTGGTGCAGTGGGTAAGAGCAAGAGCCCAGGTGCCAGACTGTCTGGGTTCAATGTCTGGTGCTGCCACTGACTCTTTATCTACTTAGGCAAATGCCTCACTTCTGTGCCCTCAGTATTCTCATCTGTAGAGTGGGGAACTAAGGTTAAAGAGCCCACACAATATTATTGTGAAGATTAAATGGATGTATGGAAAGAACCGGTAGAGGTGATGTCTGCTATATTATCCTCTTTTATCTCTTTCCCTCTTTCGGCATCTTCTGCACAGGTTTGTTTTGTTTTCCCTTTACATTCTCTGCCATTCTGCCCACCTTCACCAGCTGTAACTAAATCCTTTTAATTGACACTGAATCAGCTTCAATTTCAAGGGAAGGTGAGTTCCGGCAGTTGGAAGAGTGATGAGAGTGAGTGTAGCCACAGAAAAAAGACTGGACCAGACAGAAGCAGTGGGCATTGGATGCTAACCTGCCCAGAGTTAGTTCCAGGGCAGCAGGGAGCCCCCCAGAGTCCTTGGTTTCCCATTAGGATGGGTGAGGTTGGCTCAGGTGGGCAAAGATCTGTAGGTTGGGATAGTTACTGCCCTTCCCTTTGGGCAGTCTGTGAGAGATGTCTCACTCTGACCCTGGCAAATCTGGGCAGGCTGTGTCCTGCTCAGCTCCAATGGGTACTATTCATATAGCAAAACGTATATGGCACCCCTAGAATTGTGCAGTGCAGTGGTCCTGAGAACATTCTACTTAGAGTTTCTAGCTTCAGTTTTTACAGTCAGCTTTAGGAAGAGCAAATGAAAATCAGCATTAGGTCTGGGTGCTGTGGCTCACACCTGTAACCCCAGCACTTTGGGAAGCCAGGGCAGGTGGGTCACTTGAGTTCGAGACCAGCCTGGGCAACATGATGAAACCCCATCTTCACAAAAAAAAAAAAAAAAAAAAAATTAGCCAGGCATGGTGTTGTGTGCCTGTAGTCCAGCTACTTGGGAGGCTGAGGTGGGAGGATTGGCTTGAGCCTGGGAAGCAGAGGTTACAGTGAGCTACGTTTTAGCCTGAGTGACACAGCAAGACCCTATCTTAATAATAATAATAATAATAATAATATCAGCATTAGGGATCAGTGAGAAAATCACCAAGCTGCACCTTAGCATTCCTCTGGATTATTTGCTTAGAGTTCACACTCATCTGTCAGCAAGATGCAGGCAGTACCTTCATTGGTATACATTGGACTTTCTGGAGTAGACGGGCTCAGGCAGGGCCTTGCTGGAAGCACATCACCCACACATAGGAAAAACAGGCAGATCAGCGAGCAGGGACAGAGCTGCTTGAACAAACCCTGCTCATCTGACTGCAGGTGACAGTCACCCTTCCGGGCCCTCTTTGTGTCACTGGCTCTGCTGGACTCAAAGGCTCTTGTGTGTCTGCTCTCAGTGCTCTCAGCATGGAGTAAACACTTGCTTAGTTTCCTGGGTTAGATGTTCAGAAGCACCCTTGAAGAGAGATGCCAGACTTAAGGCCACAAAGGCCTTCAATGCAGATATAATGAGCTGGGGAGGCTCAGTCTGCACACACAGATATTTGCCATCACTCTGCTCAGCCTTTTGCATAATTATAATGGAGAGGCAGCAAATGTGGGAGCTTTTGTCGTCATTGTTTTTTTAGAAACAGGGGCTCACTCTGTCACCCAGGCTGGAGTGCACTGGCGTGATCTAGGTTCACTGCAACCTCGAACTCCTGGGCTCAAGCAATCCTCCTGCCTCAGCCCCCCAAGCAGCTGGATTACAGGCATATGCCTCCATGCCTGGCTAATCTTTTTGTATTTTTAATTTTTGTAGAGATGGGGCTTCACTATGTTGCCCAGGCTGGGCTCAAACAATCCTCCTACCTTGGCCTCCCAAGTTCAATTCTAAAGTAATCAAAAGTTGTCGTGTCAGGGAGAAAGGGCATACAGTCAGAATTACCTCTGGAAATCCTGAGTACACATGATGGACTTTGCTGCTGCTTCTCCACAGGTTGGGTAACACTTAAAGTCAGTCACATTCTTTCACAGGTATTTGCTGGGTATTGTTCAAGCAGGGGCACCATCCCACAGAAATGACGGCACCTGCTGGAGCCAGCCACATGCATTTGGACCCCTGAGCTGCCACTTATTAGCTTTGTGAGCCGGGGTAGGGTTGGGAATTGTCACTAGGCCTTTCTGCCTTAGTTTCCTCTTCCATAAAAGGGGCATTCTATAATAACATTCACCTCACAGGATGTTATCTCATGAGTTAATGCATTCAAATGATTCAGAACAGTGCCTGGTATAGCCTGGTATACAGTAAGCGCTATATAAATGTTATCTCTGGTTCAGGCTGGATTGCATCCACTTGTCACTGAATACATGATGCAGCCAGAAGTCCTGAGGGAGGCCCAGCCAAGCATATGTAGATGAATTTCTGTAAGTTTTTGTTTATGTTTTTTTGTGGGTTTTTTGTTTTGTTTTGTTTTGAGGTGTAGTCTTGCTCTGTTGCCCAGGCTGGAGTGCAGTGGCGCAATCTTGGCTCACTGCAACCTCTGCCTCTTGGGTTTAAGCAATTCTTGTACCTCAGTCATCCCCCAGTAGCTGGAACTACAGGCACCCACCAACACACCAGGCTCATTTTTGTATTTTTAGTAGAGATGTGGTTTCACCATGTTAGCCAGGCTGGTCTCGAACTCCTGACCTCAAGTGATCCCCTTGCCTCAGCCTTCCAGAGTGCTGGGATTACAGGCATGAGCCACTGCGCTCGGCCAAATTTATTCAAGTTAAATGAAAGTTGGCCGTGACTCCACTGTAGTTTTGTGAACCATGAAACAGTCCATAAGGAATTTGACAAGAATGACCCTGGGGAAAGATGGAGTCCTGGTTGTCCAGGTAAATAGCCAGACTCAACTCGAGTCAGAAGGTCCAGGGAGATGGGCGTTTTGGGGTACAGTGGGGTGAGTATTACTTGGACCCACCCAGGACCAGTAAAATGACAAAAACTACAACAGCTCAGGGCTCAGGAAATCCTGCTGCAGGGCCCTCTGAAAGAGCTGACCCCTGAGGAAGGGGAGCTGTTTTTCTCTGGGCTAAGGCACAGTGACCACAGAGGCGGACATTGCAAACAGCACTGGAGCATCAAGCCACATGTAGCGTAGACTTCCGCCTGAGAAGGTGATGGCAGAGTGGGGCCAAGGTATGAGGAAGTGGCTTGAGCAGTGACTAGAAGGAGCCAGCACAAGTTCACAAAAACAACCAAACACATGAGCCCAGCCCAGAGCCAATCAAGCAGAAGTAGCCCAGGCTGATTGGTAAAGGCATGCAAGAAGCCCTGGAGCATTCCAGATGCCAGAGGAACCTTGAAAGGTTCACAGCTCACTGCAGCTTCGACCTTCTGGACTCAAGTGATCCTCCTGCCTTAGCCTCCTGAGTAGCTGGGACTACAGGTTCACACCACCACGCCCGGCGAATTGTTTGTATTATTTGTAGAGACGGGTCTCCCTATGTTTCCCAGACTGGTCTCGAACTCTGGCCTTAAGCAATCCCCACCTTGGCCTCTGAAAGTTCTGGAATTACAGGTGTGAGCCACCGTGCCCAACCTAAAAGGGCTTTAGTCCTTATAGGACAAAATCGAGAAAAGAGAAGCGTTTAAAAAAATAAAAGGTACTAAATTGCACAAAGCTCATTTACTATTATTGTTTCCAAATATAACATCATTTTAACATGAATATTAATATTACCTAAGTATTATTTAATAATAATGATTGTGACTTCTCATGGTGAGATGATGTAATGAGCTGGATGTTATTATTCCCATTTGACAAATGAAAAAACTAAGCTCAAAGGAGGTAAACAGAGAGCAGCCTTAGATCTATACCCAGTTTTATCTACACCCAGGTTCCTTGAAAATAATAACACAATAATGAGCTGGGCATGGTGACTCATGCCTGTAATCCCAGCACTTTGGGAGGCTGAGGTGGGAAGATCGCTAGAGGACATCAGTTCAAGACCAGCCTGGGCAACATAGTGAGACCCAATCTCTACCAAAAAAAAACTTTAAAATTAGCTCTGCATGGTGGTTTATGCCTGTAGTCACAGCTACTTGAGAGGCTGAGGAGGGAGGATTTCTTGAGCCCAGGAGCTTGAGACTGCAGTGAGCTATGATTGTGCCACTGCACTCCAGCCTGGACAACAGAGCAAGATCCTGTCTCCAAAAAAATAATGATTAAAAAATGACAGCAGACACTCCTAGAGTGCTCAATTACATAACAGGCTCTACTCAAAACGCTCTTATTAATTCATGTAGACCTAACCACCCCACTATAGTGGCTTTTAATAAACCAGCTTTGCAGTTAAATCTGCCCCTTGCTTTTCTCTGTTCCTGACTGCCCTGTCTCGTTCACTCAAGCTCACCTTCAGGGTCGTCGAGTGGCTGGGCTTGCTTCGAGGGACTTTGAAGCCTCTTCTGGCTCCTCGGGGTGACCCCTGAGTGCAGGGACTGGGCATCCTGGGAGATGTCAGCAGAGTCTGCAGGTACCAGGGGGGTCTCCTGCTGCTTCTCCACCACCTGCGGCTGCTGCTGTAACATGAGAGCCTAAGAGAGCTCTGTCCCGGCCACACCCTGCCCTGTGGGGCCCAGTATCTGTGACTGAGATGGCCTCACCAGGCAGCAATGAACTTACAGAGCAAGATCACAGGGGCCTGGGGAGCTGCTGGGAGGGAGGCAGGGGGCAAAGTCAGAGCTGGGTAGAGGGAGAGAGTTGCTGAGTGGTCTCAGAGAGGAGGAGCAGCGTTTCCCCAAGACAGACCTGAGGTTGGGCGATGGGCTTACCTGCCTCATCACAAATAGAATCCACCCTCCCAGGAGGACAGCAGTGAGGCTAGCTGCCAGCAGGTCTTGGGGTCCCAGCCCCAGGTAAGAGTCTGGAATCTTTTCTTCTGGATGCAGCTCGGAGTCCCAAAGTTTCTCTCGACTCAGGCTCAATAGCTGGGGATAAAGGGCCCTTTATTATTAGCACCTCCTTCCACCGGGGAACCCCTAACCTTTCTTCATCACCCCACACAGGGCTGGGCTTAGCTGAAGGGGCAGTGAGTGGTCTGCGTATGGTGGGAAACGTGGCACTCTCCACAGTGCTGGAACATCATGTTGCCCAGAAGAATGGTTTTCTAAACCTACCCAATGACCAGCATTTCATGAGATGTCACAAAAAAACACAGATACTCTTGGAATGTCATGAAAAATATAGATATCCACCTCCAGAGATTCTAAATGCATTAGCGCTAGAGTTGGCTTCCAGGTGATTCTGATGAGCAACCGGATTTGAGAATTATGGCTCTAGGCCATGGCTGTTCCTTCTAACCTTGAGCTACTTACTAGTGATTTAGGTCCAACCCTCTCCCAGGAGCACATGCTTTTATAGTTATTGTTTTCAATGAATATTTTACCATTTTTACACTGAAGAAGAATAAAGAAAACATGACCTATGTTTCATGATTTAGGTAGTCAATGTCTTTTTTTTTCTTTTTTTTCGAAGAGACAGGGTTTCACTGTGTTATCCAGTGCAGTGGTGTGACCATAGCTCACTGCAGCCTCAAACTCGGGCTCAAGCAATCCTCCCACCTCAGCCTCCTGAGTAGCTGGGACTACAGGTGCACATCACCATGCCCCACTAATTTTTTAATTTTTTTTTGTAGAGATGGGGTCTTGCTATGTTACCCAGGCTGGTCTCAAACTCCTGACCTCAAGCCATCCATCCTCCTACACTGACCTTCCAAAATGCTGAGAATATAAGAATAAGCCATCATGCCCAGCCACTTTTTGACACTTCTAACGTGTTTCTGGCCGTAACAACAGCAACAACAACAAAAATGTTTGTCTTCTGGGAAATTGTGTGAGGTCAATTGACCCACCCTGATTGTTATTCTTAGCAGCCTGAGGAAAAGGTCCAAGGGCTATTCCCCCATCTCCTGGGGCCTCCCTACCCCCCACTCTCTGCCAGCACTGACCTCCAAGAAGAAGGCTGGGGCCTGGGTGTTCTCTGGGGATCTTGTCTCTGCAGTTCCACTCCCCGGGGTGGGATGGACCCTCAGCATGGTGGTGTGCAGGACTGGGGGTAGCTCGTGGTGTCCTGAGGTGGGGGGCAAAAGTCATCGGGCTGAAGAGGACCTTAGCTTTCCAGCTCAGAAGCTGGGCTCACAGGTTCTTTATGTTCATCTACTCCCAACTTTAGCCAGAGGATCTCACCAATGAGCAGCCACTGGCTTGGGAGGGCCACACTGCCTGAGGGGTATCTAACAGCAGTGCTGGGTGAGCCCTCTCGCTCTCCTGAGACTTGGAGTGTCACCTCATCTGTGGTGGGGCCATCTGTGGGGGCCAGGGTCAGTCCACGAGGCTACAGCAGAAGATGGAGAGCCATAAGTGAGGGAGGTTCTTCTCCCGTTCATCCACTTTTCAGCCCACTCAGAGACCACTTCTCACCACCAGGGCCACTCCTGTGTGGACCAGTGCTTTAGAGACATAGAAACCAGTTTCATCCTTCCCCACATACAGCGTCATCCTAGCGGGAGAGAAGAAAAAGAAGAGAAGAATGAATGCTGGTGATGTGTAGTTTCAGTTATCAGGGTACTCATGCCCTTGTATATTTCCCTCTCACATTGACTTGGCTTAGCCATGAGACTTGCTTTAATCAACAGACAATAGCAAATGTGGCCTAAGTAGAGGCTTGAAAAGTGCTTGTGCCTTGAGGCTTCCTTCTGCATTTTTCTGTAGACCCTGAGATTACCATGGGAGAAAACCCAGGCTAGCCTGCTGGGGCATGAGAGACCTCTTTAATCCCCCATAGGCCAAATAGTCCATCAACTATGAGATAGGTGAGTGAGGCCATCCTAGATTCTCCAGACTCAACCAAGCCACAGGCAGACTGCAGAAAAACCACCCACCCACCCCAGCTGACCCACAGAATCTTGAAAAATAATAAATTGTTGTTTTTTAAGTTCTCTGTTTTGGGGCAATTTGTTATGCGACTAAAGCTAGCTGATACATGTTCTATAGTCATGATTTCAAATCTATGTCTAACCGAGACCGCTTTCAAGAGCACAATTTTCTTTCTTTCCTTCCTTTCTTCCTTCCTTCCTTCCTTCCTTCCT
>NW_016808764.1:6282713-6318998 GCF_001698545.2 Rhinopithecus bieti
TCTTTCTTTCTTTCTTTTTCTTTCTTTCCTCCTTCCTTCCTTCCTTCCTTCCTTCCTTCCTTCCTTCTTTCTTTCTTTTCTCTCTCTTTCTTCCTTTCTTTTCTTTTCTCTTTTCTTTTCTTTTCTTTTTTTCTTTTCTTTTCGAGATGGAGTCCTGCTCTGTTGCCCAGACTGGAGTGCAGTGGCGTGATCTCAGCTCACTGCAAGCTCCATCTCCCAGGTTCACACCATTCTCCTGCCTCAGCCTCCTGAGTAGCTGCAACTACAGGCACCCGCCACCATGCCTGGCTAATTTTTTGTATTTTTAGTAGAGATGGGGTTTCACCGTGTTAGCCAGGATGGTCTGATCTCCTGACCTCGTAATCCGCCCGCCTCAGTCTCCCAAAGTGCTGGATTACAGGCGTGAGCCACCGCGCCCTGCTGAGCTCAATTTTCTAAATATAAACTCATTACATCATTCTTCACCTCTTCCTCCTTCTTCTCCCCCACCTCCTCTAGTGTTCCCTCCCTTTGAAAATGACAGCACCCACATGCTTCTAGAAACCTGAGCATGATCTTTGACTCCTTGCAACTCCCTAATCACCAAATTTTCACTGGTTCTTCCTTCTAACATATCTCACACTCCACTTCTTTTCCTCTCTAGAGTTTCTGCTCTAGGATAAAGTATCTTCATTTCTTTCCTGAACAAATCAATATTCCATGAATGGTCCATTTCTTTCCATATACCACTCTAAGATATTCTTTCTAAAATGAAAATATTATCAAATCACTTCCTTCCTTAAAACTCTTCAGTGACTTTTTAACTTTAGGAGAAAATGTCCAAGCCCTTTAAATGATCCTACAAGATCTCTTCTTAGCTTATAATCTCAGACCCTACTCCTTTCTTAGGTCAGTATTTCAGTCTTATTTAATTTTTTCCTGTTCCCTGAGTTCTATGCTCTCTCATCTCTCTCATTTCCTATTCATTTTTTAAGTTTCAATTTAGATGTTCCTTCCTCCAGGAAGCTATCCATGACTGCCTGTTGTCCCCAGTCTTGATGTGGATACTCTTCCTATACATTCCCATGGCATCTTATACTACTCTTATCTCATCCTTTATCATATCAGGTTGCAATAGTCCCTTTACATATCTGTCTCTCCCATTAGACTCGGTTGCATGTCAGGTTGCAATAGTCCCTTTACATATCTGTCACTCCCATTAGACTCAGGTTCCTGTAGGCAGGAACAATGATTGGGTTATTTGCTATTGTACTCCCAGACTCTAGTGAGACTGGCACACAGTAAGTGCTCAATTAATATTTGCAGAATGAATTGAAATGAATGGATGATCCCTGATTTTCCCAAACTGTCTACTGGTTTCTCAAGATGGGGATACTAAGGTGTTAGATGCAATAAGGTTGTTATTTAAAGTATTTAACAATCGATAAGGCACAGCACCTACCAACCAGAACAGGTTAAGACCTGGAGTCCCCCTCTGATATGGTCTGGCTGTGTCCCCACCAAAATCTCATCTTGAATTTCCATGTGTTGTGGGAGGGACCCGGTGGGAGGTAATTGAATCATGAAGGCTTTCCCATGCTGTTCTCGTATAGTGAATAAGTCTCACAAGATCTGATGGTTTTATAAGGGAGAATTTCCCTGCATAAGCTCCTCTCTTTGCCTGCCACCATCCACGTAAGACGTGACTTGCTCCTCCTTGCTTTCTGCCATGGTTGTGAGGCTTCCCCAGCCACATGGAACTGTAAGTCCAATTAAGCCTCTTTATTTTGTAAATTGCCCAGTCTTGGGTATGTCTTTATCAGCAGCATGAAACAGACTAGTACACCCTCCTAGGCCAGATCTTACCCTATGAGGTGCTGAACAGTGGGGGCTACCCAGGGGGTCCTGGGGACGCTTGGAGGGCAGCACAGGACACCAGCTAGGTAAGTAACCAATTTGAAATGTTTTGACCCCTGGTTCAGCTGTACTGGTGTGTAACAGCTGAACATCTCGCCTGGCCATCAGACCCAGCCTGCAACACCCCAGACGGCTCCCTCCCTAGGCCCCAGGCATGAACACCTACAGCAGCTGGGTATCCAAGGCAGAGAAGAGGGTGGCTGTGTCCTGGGGGCCTGAGGCAGGCAGTCGAATGTGGCCCCAGCGGAGGGCGAGGAAATGCAGAGTGTCTCGAGCCAGGGTGAGATGCGGCAGCTGGCGCAGGCCGTCCTGGTGCCAGGTGTAGACACCCATCACAGGCACGCCCAGGTCTTGTGTCCACAGCACTGCCCCACTTCCTGGGTCCACAGTGAGCAGCAGGCCCATCCCACAGGACGCCAGGTGGCTCATGTCTGCCGAGAAAGGTGGCTGGGGAGATGTGGTTGGAAGCTCTCCTAAGAGGGTCCAAGGGTGCCCTCTGGGTGAGGGGGTCACTCTGGTGTGTGGAGATCACATGGAGGGTTATCAGGACATGAGAAGGTTTGTTGGAGTTTATGGGGTCACTTTGAAAATGAGACAAACAGTCAGGGTCATTCAAAGGTGACTCAGATGTGTGGGAGTCAGTTTGGGTCACTTAGGATGGTGGGGTATTGCCCATGGTCAACAGATGGTCATCTAGGATGGATCAATCAGGGTGGCCTGGAGGCATGTGTATCACTTGGGAGTCACTTAGAGTGTGAGAGGGGTCAGCTGGGGTGCGTAGGTGATCTCACCTCTGCTGAGGTGACCAGGGTTGGGTCTCATGCAGAATGATGGAATCAGGGCTTGGGGGGGGCCTTTGGGGCACCTGTAAGGTCACTCAGGCAGTTGGGTATCAGTCATAATATCAAGAGGGTGGGCCAGGAGTGGTGGCCTATGCTTGTAATCCCAGTACCCAGGAGTTTGAGATCAGCCTGGGCAACATAGCAAGACCCCATCTCTACAAAAAAGATGAGCCAGGCTTGGTGGTACACACCTGCAGTCCCAGCTATTCAGGAGGCTGAGGATAGAGGATCACTTGAGCCCAGGAGTTGGAGGCTGTGGTAAGCTATGATCACACTACTGCACTCCAGCCTGGGTGACGACAGAGTGAGATCCCATCTCACAAAAAATGGTGGGGAGTGGTCAGGGTCACCTAGGGAGTCAGTCTATGGAAGAGGCTACTTAGGGTCAGCTTTCAGGGGTTACATATAGGGGTCAGTTAGGACACACAGAGATTGCTCAGGGGCTGTTTGGGGTCACTCTGCATGTGGGAAGTCATCCAGGGTTACCTGATTGGGGCCACTTGGAGTATAGAAGAGTTAGGAGGTTGAGGGACGGGCCAGGGTTCAGAAGGGTCAGTCTGGGTGTTGAGGGAGTCATTTGGGGTCAGCCATCGGGGTGTGCCATTTAGTATATGGGGTCCCTGGGGAGGTCAAGTGGGTCAAAATGTGGCTGGGAATTGGTCATGGATGCTGTTCAGGGTTCCCTGGGTTGGGGACCTTGCTCCAAGATGGGGCCAGAGAAAGATGGAACTCACATTTCCCAGGTGAGCCATCCATGAGCGGCGCTGAGTAGCGGCGGTAGGTGGTGTTCCAGCGCAGGGCTGGGGCTCTTGGGTCATGCATGGTGACCGTATACTCTGGGGATCCCAGAAGCAAGATTACCAGGAACGTCCATGTGATGCTCCCTCCAACCCCAGGGGCCATTTATCTTGTAGGAGTGGGGGTTTCCTGAGCACACAGCCTAGAGACCTGGAAGCCTATGAACATCACAGTGGCAGAGACTGGAGCTGTCTTGTTTACAGCTCTATCCCTGGCTCCTAGTTCAGTGCTCTGTAGAATGTTTGTTGATGACTAACAGACTGTCCTGAATTCAACTTGGTTAGCCAAAGCCAGATCTCAGCAGAGCAAAAGGGGAGGCTGCCCAGAGCTTGAGGAACAGCTGGGGCCTGACTCACGTGTTCGGCCGATGTAGAGGCGGGGGGTGGAGGGACCCGCTGTGGTCAGTGTCATCTGGGTCTCCCCTGACTCAGGGTCCACCACAAACCAGGCATCCTGCTTCCGGCCTGTGGAGGTGGAAAGTGTGTTAGCTCTCAAGCTGGCATGGAGAGAGGTGTGGTCCCACCACTCTTGTGCCTAATTAGCCCGTCATGACTTAGATCCCTGCCTCTGTTGGCTGAAACTGGACCCCAGAGGCTGGAGAGATGCTCACCTGTGTAGAAGACCCCATCAGAGCTGCGGCAGGGAGAGGCATGAACCAGCTCAGGGATGGTGAATGGCAGTTTCTAGGAGGGAAAATTTCCAGGAAGGAGTAAGAGCAGAAACACACAGTGTTCACTGTGCAAGTGAGCCTATTTCCATAGCAACCAAATAACAGGTATTACTATCTTTTCCACTTTTTAGGTAAGGAAACTGGGGTTTGGAGAGGTCATGTAACTTGGCTACTGTCACACAGCTACTAAATGACAGAGCCTGGGCTTGAACCTAGGCAGTCAGGCTCCAGAGCCAGCATACTGAATCATTGTGATGCACAGTCTCTTGAGGAAATGCAGAAATTCCCATACCCGGTGTCAAGGTACCACGTGAGCCACTTGCTCCTGGCCTGACCTGACCTCCTTCTCAAAAACGTGCACTGGGGTGGGCATGGTGGCTCATGCTTGTACTCCCAGCACATTGGGAGGCTGAGGCAGGAGGATTGCTTGAGCCCAGGAATTCAAGACCAGTGTGGGCAACACGGTGAGACCTCGTCTCTACAGAAAAAAAACAAAAAATAAAAAATAAAAAAAATTTGCTGAGCATGGTGACTTGTGCCTATCATCCCAGCTATTTGTGTGGCTGAGGTGGGAGGATTGCTTAAGCCCAAGAGTTCAAGGCTACAGTGAGCTATGATTGTGCCACTGCACTCCAGCCTAGGAGATAGGGTGAGACTCTGTCTCTAAACAAAATAAAATGAAACAAACAAACAAACAAACAAACAAACCTCACACACATCTAGTGGGGAGTTTAATTACAAAAAAACCAAAACAACTGACACTTCAAAACTGTCAACAGCCATGAGAGACTCAGAGAAGTGAAGGAGTTGTTCTAGAATAAAGGAGACCATGGCCTGATGCTGGCTAGGAGTGAAGCTCCATCCTTCACCCTTTCTCTACTCTGCTTTCTCCCCAAAGCTGGACTTGTCTGGGTTATGTCTGTGGGCACCATGTGCTCTGGCTTCCTGCTGGGTTTGAATAATAGGGACAGGGTGAGATCAGAGTATGCCCTGGTGTCCCTGCCACAGAGTCCTCACGGGCTGGCTGTGTCCTTCCACTGAAGCCCTGAGGTCCCATCAGGTGGTGCTCTTGGGACAGCTCTCTCCAGCTCCAGGCTGTGGTAGCTGCTCCCTCCCCAGCCTCTAGAATTAGGGCTGATAATGTCACCCCACTGTCACAAACCAAAGGATACTGCAGGATATTCTTTGGATTTGTGTCCCCACAAAAATCACTTGTTGAATTGCAATCCCTCCAATGTTAGAGGTGGGGCCTGGTGGGAGGTAATTGGATCATGGGGACAGATTTCTCCATTTGGTGCTGTTCTTTTTTTTTGGAGACAGGGTATCACTCTGTCATCCAGGCTGGAGTGCAGTGGTGTGATCTTGGCTCACTGCAACCTCTGCCTCCCAGGTTCAAGCGATTCTTCTGCCTCAGCCTCCCAAGCAGTTGGGACTGCAGGCATGTGCCACCATACCTGGCTAATTTTTGTATTTTTTGGTAGAGACAGGGTTTCACCATGTTGGCCAGGCTGGTTTCAAACTCCTAGCCTCAGGTGATCTCCCTACCTCGGCCTCCCAAAGTGCTGGGATTACAGGCTTAAGCCACCGTGCCCAGCCGGTGCTGTTCTTGTAATAGAGTTCTCACAAGATCTGGTTGTTTAAAAGTGGGTGGCACCTCCTCCCTTTCTCTCTCTTGCTCCTGCTCTGGGCATGTAAGACATGCCTACTTCCCCTTCATGCCTTCTGCCATGATTGTAAATTTCCTGAGGTCTCTCCAGAAGCAGAAGCTACTACACTTCCTGTACAGCCTGTAGAACCACGAGTCAATGAAACCTCCTTTCTTATAAATTACCCAGTCTCAGGTAATTTTTTTAGTATAGCAATGAAAGAATGAACTAATATACTGCACTATCCCTTGTGGTTTCCTATACTCTGCTCACACGTTTAACAAAATGTCCTCAAACTATTCTATTTGAGTATGCCATGGTTTGCAGCTGAGACCTTGCCTGATTCACACACTAAAATTTCTTATCACTTCACCTTCCTAAATCATTTTATTTATTTTTTATTTTATTTTATTTATTTATTTATTATTTTTATTTTTTATTTTTTTATTTTTGAGAACGAGTCTTGCTTGTCGCCCAGGCTGGAGTGCGTGCCGGATCTCAGCCTCACTGCAAGCTCCAGCCTCCCGGCGTTTACGCAATTCCTCGCCCCTCAGCCTCCGAGGAACGACTACAGGTGTCTGACACCACGCTCGGCTAGTTTTTTGTATTTTTCAGTAGAGACGGGGTTTCACCGTGTTAGCCAGGATGGTCTTGATCTCCTGACCTCGTGATCTGCCCGTCTTGGCCTCCCAAAGTGCTGGGATTACAGGCTTGAGCCACCGCGCCCAGCTCACCTTCCTAAATCATATACTTAAGACTTTTCTGGCAGGCTTCCCCTGACATGGTTAGAATTCTGACAAAGAACTGGGTGTGGTGGTGTGCACCTGTAGTCCCAGCTACTCAGGATACTGAGGTGCAAGGATCGCTTGAGGCCAGGAGTTCGAGGCTGCAGTGAGCCTTGTGATCGTACCGCTGCACTCCAGCCTGAACACATAATGAGACCCTGTCTTTAAAAAATTTGTTTAAATTAAAAAAAAGGAATTCTGACAAAGCACATTCCACCCCATTCAGAGTCCTGATGTGGAAGATTGCAAAAAATGGCCACAGATTGCTTTTCATCTTGTATTCATGTCTGTGTCTGTGTCCCTTCACAAGGTGAGTTTTCAGCTCCTTTCATAAAGAGATGGGATCTGTTTTTTCACCACTGGATTCTCAGCTTGGCTATGTGACCTGCTTTGCCTGATGAGCCATTAGTAAATGTGACACAAACAGAAGCTTGAAAAGTGCTTATGTATTGCTGCTTTGGGGTCCCTTGTTGATACCATGTCAATAAGCCTAGGTTTGCCTGCTAGGGATAAGAGACACATGACCCAGCCACCCCTGCCAAAAGTCAACCAACTACCAACTTTCAGAAACAGAGCCATCCATCTGACTAGCAGCTGACCACACATGCATGAACAAGTTCAGTCAAGACCAGCAGAAGAACCACTGTGCTGAGCCCAGTCTAAATTGTCATCTCACCAAATTCTGAGTTGAATAAATTTAAGTGATGTTTGAGTTTTGAGCTCTTGAGTTTTGGGTTGGTTTTTATTTAGCAAAAGCTAACTGGTATATGCATTTCTCCTTAAAGTCCTCAGAGTCCTGGAGAAGCCCCTGGAATACCCCCAGCTTGACAGTCAGATTGCCCTGCAGACACAGCCAGACTTCCCTTTACCACCCTTTCAATGGGTCCCTCAGACAGCCTTCTCACAATGTGCTGAGTCCTGACTTACATCCTCTGCAGGACAGGAAATACTGACCATACTGCCTCTCCACCTCTCAGTGCTCTACCTAATGAAAGCCCTGGCCCTCACCCATTCCCAAACACCATGGGATACAAACCATTAATCCCTGTTGTTTTTGAGTCCCCAAGATGTACAGGCTGCCATCAGCTGGGTCAGAGAGAAAGGCCATTCTGTGGAGCAGAGAGGAACAAGGAGACCAATGGGTGCTTGCCCCCTGGTTTCATGAAGGCCCCAAATTCCCTCCAACTTCTCTGCTACTAGGAGCTGTTCTTATAGGAAACACCTTGGGGCTCCAAGACCCTCCCCCATATCACATCCACAGCCAATTCTCTTCCCTTACTTTCAACACATCCCCATCCCACACACAAACTCTCTACAACTATGAGTCTCCCATCTCCCAGCTGCCTCCTCCTTAAAAGGCCCCAGGTTCACTTACTCTGTGACGTACATTGGTCCTTGGATGACGGGATCTGCAGGGACAGGGACACAGAGCATAAGCAGCTCCCTCCAGACTCCACTGAAAAGCACAGCTCATATTCACTGAGCTATGGCATGACTGTAATGTCAAGCACTTGACATCAATGTAATGCCATCTTCCCAAAAACTCTGTCAGATAGGGTCATATCCTTTGCCCCACTTTACAGATGAGGATGTTGAGGATCAGAGAGGTAAAGTGAGTTTCTCAAGGCCACACAGCTGGTAAGCAGTGAAGCTGCCTATAGATACCAGCTTATTGGATTCTAGAGCCTATATTCTTATTTTCTATGCCACAGTGACTCCCCCTTCACCAATCTATGGGTTCAAGGAGGGAGGAGGGACCATCTCTTGCTCACCATCCCTCAGAGTCCACTTCAGGTCCCCTGTCTGTTTGCTCAGTGCATGGAGACTTCCATCCAAGGTGGACACCAGCAGGAGGCTCTCTGGCCTGAGAGTATGAACCTGCAAGGGGGTAGAGACAAAGTCAGCTCTCTGAGGGGTCTGGGACCACCTTTTGCTCCTGTCCTAAGCAGGGCTGGCTATGATTCCTCCTTCCCCCAGATGGGGACAGAGCAGGGGAGGAAGGGTGATTGGGGAACATGCTGGTGTCACCCATCATCTCTTTGACCCTAGAGAGGGGTTATAGTGGGAGCTGGGGGGTTCTGAGGGAAGGTTTTGGCTCCCAATGTATCTAAATTCCCAATTCCTTACCCCCTCCCTCAATCCATTCTGGTTATCCAAAGAAGACTAAAGGCCTTTACAAAATGACTTCATTGTTTGTTTCATTTCCTTTTGTTATTGTTCTTGTTGTTTTAATTTAAGATAGGGTCTTGCTCTATTGTCCAGGCTGGAATTAAGTGGCACAATCATAGTTCACTGTAGCCTCAAACCCCTGGGCTCAGCTGATCCTCACACCTCAGCCTCCCAAGTAGTTGGGACTACAGGTGTGTGTCATCACACCTGGTTAATTTTTGTATTTTTTGTAGAGATGGGGTCTCGCTATGTTGTCTAGGCTGGTCTGGAACTCCTGGCCTCAAGTGATCCTCTTGCCTCAGCCTCCCAAAATGTTGGGATTACAAAAAGCTCGAGCCACTGCACCCATTCTAAGACGGGTATTATTAGTTTTCCCATTCTATAGGGGAGGGAGACTGAGGCTTAGAAAAGTTAGGTCATTGGTTAGGTCATTGGCATAAAGCCACAGAGATAAGAAGTGGCAAAACTAAGGACTTGAGTTGCCATCCCTCTGATTCCTGTGCCTGGCCTCTTTTTCCTCTGCCACAATGTCTGCCTCTTTTGGGATGGCCCTTTCTGCCTCCCCAAACCAGCCCAGTTGGTTTTGGTGCCAGGCTCCTGTGGGTCCCCTGACCCAAGGCTGGGGGGTGCCCGTGGGAGGGGGGCTGGAGCCACCCGTACTTACATCTGGTGCTCCTGGGCTCACTCACCTGCTCCAGCCCCTCCTTGAGCAAACAGGGTGAGGCTGAGCTCCCAGCAGGAGGCCTAACATCCGGGTGGCCCAGCCGCACCCCTACAAAGGCCACATCCTGCTTCGGGACCCTCGGGTTTGGGGCTGAGCCACTGGTGTTGAGTGGAGGATCAGGAAATTATCTGCTAGCCCCTCTTTCTTTCTGGGCTTCAATTTTGTCATCTGCAGCACATGGCAGGGGGGAGAACAGTCTGGAGAAGAGACTGCAGATTGGTTGCTCCCAAAGAATTTTGTTTGACCATCTAGTGCTTAAAAATTTGTTTTCAATTAGCTGCCAATTTTTTAAAAATTTGGGTAATTTCTACAAAAAAAACAAGATTTCAAATTTTTCTCATTTCTAATTTTTCTGAGACACCTGATCTGGCCACACTGGGCTTGCTTCTTAGCTGGCAACCATGAGATGGACCCATGAAGTGGAAGCGGGGAATGAGAGGTGCCTAACTCTACCTGATCGCTTTTGCCCCATGGGGGCTCCAGGCGGGACACCTGGATTCTTAGGCCAAGCGACTTTTGCCTCCTGGCTGCATTTCTTTAAGACTCTCCTACTCCTGGCACCGTGGGAGCAGATACTCAAACTCCCAGCTTATTTATCCCAGGTTTATTATTATGAACCTGGGGTGCAGCCATGGGTAAGAGGACCCCATGGTAAAGCCTCTGAAATTGCAAAACTGGGCGTGCAGGCGCATTTCTCAGCAGAGGGCCCTGAAGTCAATCATATTTTCAAAGGAAGCCAGGATCCCCAGAAGTTTTAAGAGGCCTGGTTTTCGTGCCCAGGTGCCCCCTCCCCGAGACTACACCCCTCCCTGCAGAAGAAGCGGGGTGCTCGGCCTACTCTTGCCTTTCCACGCTGGCAGATCTCCCCAGCTAGGTATTTGTTGGGGGTAACTGGCGGCTCCCCAAACCCAGGAGGCTTTTACTCGGTCGGGGCCGAGTTGGGACCACCCAGGCGTGAGGCGCCCCAGTGGCCCCGCCGCGCCCTCGCCCTGAGCGCGACCCCGTCCCCTGCGCCCCGCGACCTGACTTTGGGGACTTGGCATTGGTCCCTGGCGCTCACCTGTGGACTCAGCGTCCCGAGCAGCAGTGCTGCGAACTGGAGCTGGAGCTCCAGCCGGGGCCACGGCCTCGATCCTCTGGCCGCGCTCGCCATAGCGCCTGGGCAGCCGCACGGCTGGCCAGGTCCCTCGGTGCCTCCCAGGGAGCGCTCGGTCCCCTCCCGACCCGGAGGAGACTCCGCCCCTGGCTGGGCCTGCAACCCCAGCCTGGTCCCCGCCCTTCTCATCACACTCCCAGCCGCATCCTCGCGTCCCAGGCACCCCACCAAACACCGCGGGGAGCTTTACCGGGAGAGGGATTTTACTGAGCCCACCTGTGGAGAACTTACTACGTGCCGAGGACCGTGCTGGTTCATCACCAGCTCCTGGAGTCCTCACTGCACCGCAGGTACAAGCGGAGGCTCAGAGCCACAGTGCCAATACAGATAAGCCTGATCTCAAAGGCTGCGCTCTTCATCACTGCACCAGCGGATCCCGCTGGGCTATCAGGAAATAGAGATTAACTGGTGAATTCAGTCATTCGTTCAATAAATATTTATTATGGGTCAAGTAAGTGGCTCACCTCTGTAATCCCAGCACTTTGGGGGGCCTAGGAGGGAGGATCACTTGAGGCCAGGAGTTTGAGACCAGCAACATAGTGAGACCCCATCTCTACAAAAACAATTGGCCAGGTGTGGTGATGTCCACCTGTAGTTCCAGCTACTCGGGAGGCTGAGGTGGGAGGATCGCTTGAGCCAGGAAGGCAAGGCTGCAGTGAGCTATAACTGTGCCATTGCACTCCAGCCTGGGGGACAGAGAGACCCAGTCTCCAAAAATAAAATAAATAAATATGTATGTATGTATGTATGTATTTTTTGAGACAGAGTTTCGATCTTGTCACCCAGGCTGGAGTGCAATGGCACAATCTCGGCTCACTGCAACCTCTGCCTCCTGGGTCCTAGCAATTCTCCTCCTGAGTAGCTGGGATTAAAAATGCAGGCCACCATGCCCGGCTAATTTTTGTATTTTTAGTAGAGATGGGGTTTTACCACTTTTGGCCAGGCTGGTCTTGAACTCCTGACCTCAACTGATCCGCTCACCTCGGCCTCCCAAAGCACTGGGATTACAGGTGTAAGCCACGGTGCCCAACCAATAAATATGTATTTATTATAAGCTATGGTATGCCTGCCTGGTGAACAAGAGTGATGAGGCCCCTGTCTTCGTAGAGCTTAGAGATGCCTATGCCTTAGATGTAAGACAATGCCGCACGGAAGGGCACCTTCTAATGGCCGTGCTCCCGGTAGACGTCTCCAATTTTGTTCAGAGAGGGCCTGCCAGGGTCCTTGAAGGTAAGGTCCACCCTGTTTGCAAGTTTCGACTCATTCATGTCTCCTTCATCCTCAAGCAAAAAAAAAAAAAAAAAAAAAAAAAAAAAAAAAAAAATCCCTGCTGATTTGAGGCTCATGCAGCCCAGCTCTGCCACCTTCTCCCCCTCCTCTTTGCCACCTTGGCCCTCCTGGTCATCCCCTCACAGTTACTGAAAACTTGGTAGCTTGGCCCCTAGCCTTCATCTCCACCCCAAATCCTGCCACTCTCCTTGGTGTCTTCAACGTCCAAGGTACAGCCTAGCCAGCACTGCAGCCTCTCAGTGGCTGTACCTCTTTGGAGACCTTACCCCTCACGCCACAATTGCACGTTATGTCCTGGGTCCTTGTCACACTCAGAACTACTTAGTTCCAACATCCCTTTCTCTGATTGCAGCCTCCTCTCCATGCAACAGTTTCACCCTTTCATTCTCCTTATCCTTGTGCCCTGACCTACATGGTACCTTCATCCCTCAGTCTCTTTCCCACTCTGTCAACCCTTTCCTCGTCCTTATCCAGCTTGGACCTCCTAGCTGACCACTGAAGGAACTACACCACTGTCTTAGGCTGGGTTTCCTATGAACAGGTTGGGATTTTTATGAAAGTTATTTCACACTAAGCCATGCCAGGTTCAGGAGTTCAAGACCTGCCTGGGCAACATAGCAAGACCTCAGTCTCTACAAAAAATAAAAAATAAGCCAGGCACGCTGGTGTGCACTAGTAGTCCCAGCTACTTGGGAGGCTGAGGTGGGAGGATCCCTTGAGCCCAGGAGTTCCAGGCTGCAGGTAGCACCACTGCTCTCCAGCCTGGGCAACAGAGTGAGACCCTGTCTCTAAAAAACAAAACAGGCTGGTCGCGGTGGCTCATACCTGTAATCTGAGCACTTTGGGAGGTCGAGGTGGGAGGATCACCTGAGGTCAGGAGTTTGAGACCAGCCTGGTCAACATGGTGAAACCCTGTCTCTACTATAAATACCAAAATTAGCCAGGCATGATGGTGCATGCCTATAATTCCAGCTACTTGGGAGACTGAGGCAGGAGAATCGCTTGAACCCAGGAGGTGGAGGTTGCAGTGAGCCATGATCTCGCCATTGCACTCCAGCCTGGGCAACAGAGTGAGACTTTGTCTCAAAATAAGTAATTAAATAAAAAACCAAAGAAAACAAAAACAAAGAAATGTGTACATCATGACGTCTTTGGTTTACTTGGCTGCTCTTTCATGCTTAGCTGTTCCAATATCCCTAAATTGGCCCAGTAGTCCTAACTTTATTAAAAAAGTGATTGCTTGCCACTGTAGAACCTAACCCAAGCGATTGAGTGTGTGAACGAACCCTCCTTTCTGCTCTATATTTTGTACACTCTGCATTATTTTGAAATGTACAGTGTGTTTACTATGGTTGGATTCAGGCATTTCTCATGCAAAAAATTTGACTTGCATAAAATACAAACTGCAAATGAACTGGAATAAATTATGTGTGTGTGTGTGTTTATGTGATGATAAAAGTAATATACATTCTAGAAACTTTGTAAAATTCAGAAAAATTTAAATAAGAAAATATTTGGACAGGTGTGGTGGCTCACACCTGTAGTCCCGGCTACTCAGGAGGCTTAGGTGGGAGGATCACTTGAGCCCAGAAGCTGGAGGCTGCAGTTAGCTGTGACTGCACCACTGCACTCCAGCATGGGCTAAAGAGCAAACATTATCTCAAAAATATTAATAATAATCAGCAGGATGCAGTCAGTGGCTCATCCAGTAATCCCAGCACTTTGGGAGGCTGAGGTGAGCAAATCACTTGAGGTCAGGAGTTCGAGACCAGCCTGGCCAACATGGTGAAACCTTGTCTCTACTAAAAATACAAAAATTAGCTAGGTGTGGTGGCACATGCCTGTAATCCCAGCTACTTGGGAGGCTGAGGCAGGATAATTTCTTGAACCCTGGAGGCAGAGGTTGCAGTGAGCCGAGATTGTGCCATTGCACTCCAGCCTGGGTGACAGAGCAACACTCCATCTCAAAAAAAATAAAATAAAATAAAATAAAATAATAAATACAAATTTTTTAAAAAGTTCATTCATGGGTCCACCACTTGAAAACAACACCCCGTTAACATTCTATCATACTTCCGCCAATGGTTTCTTCTCCCTGTGCCTATATGTATGATGGGATCCTATGTTGAAATACTTACATGTTTTTTCCACTCCAGAGTTTCATTTACCCGGACAGTCCTTCTTCCATTCAAGCAAGTCAGCCCTAAATTTTGTTACCTTAGCAAATGGATGAGAAGCAGAAAGATAAATGAAAATTCTAGCTTTTGAGTTTTCAGGAAACTCAGGTTAGGAGCCTAGATTTGAGACAATAACCAGCCTGGCCAACATGGTGAAACCTTGTCTCTACTAAAAATACAAAAATTAGCCGGGTGTGGTAGTGCGTGCCTATAATCCCAGCTACTTGGGAGGCTGAGGCAGGAGAATCACTTGAACCCTCAAGGCGGAGGTTGCAGTGAGCTGCACTCCAGCCTGGGAGACAGAGTGAGACTGTCTCAAAAAAAAAAAAAAAAAAAAAAAAGATTTCAGATACTAAATGAGGCTGGAAAAGATTTTCTAGACTTGGAGAGGAAGGAGAATAAGAAAGAACAGGGAGAAGCTACTCCCGGTCCCCGAGGAAGGGAGACCCAGGCCTGCAGTCCCTCATCCAAGGACGGGACCCCATGTAGGTTTGTGGGGTCCAAGAGCAGAGGGGCTCTGCATTTTGCTTCCTGGGGAGAGCCTGGGAAAGCAGGAAGACTCCGGAAGAGAAGCTGCATTCTGGTTGGGGCAGAGGGGCCCATTAGAGGGGTCCCCACTGTCCACTGTGATATGGAGGTGGGTGGGTGGATGTTTACCACGTGCCTCAGTGCCTGAGAGTGGCTTGGAGGAGGGAGAGAGCGAGAGAGATGATTGGTAGAGATAAAGAGAAAACATGCATGCTCACATAGAGATGGAGAACATATGTGTTGAAATTAGAGTGAGAGAGAGAACATGTGTGCTCAGAATAGAGATGGAGATAGAGACAGAGAACATGCATGCTGAAAATAGACACACATACACAGAGAACACATGTGCCCAAAAATATATATGTAGAGAGAGATGGAAAGAACATGTGCACCCAAAATAGAGATAAAAAGAGATAGAGGCTGGGCAGGGTGGCTCATGCCTATAAACCCAGCACTTTGGGAGGCTGAGGCAGGTGGATCACTTGAGGTCAGGAGTTCCAGACCAGCCTGGCCAACATGGTGAAACCCCATCTCTACTAAAAATACAAAAAAAAAAATTAGCCAGGTGTGGTGGTGGGTGCCTGTAATCCCTGTAGTCCCAGTTACTCAGGAGGCTGAGGCAGGAGAATTGCTTGAACCTGGGAGGTAAAGGTTGCAGTAAGACGATATTGCACCACTGCACTCCAGCCTGGGTGACAGAGCGACACTCCATCTCAAAAAAAAAAAAAAAAAAAGGAAAAAAAAAGAAAAAAAAAGTAGAATATGCATGCTCAAAATAGAGACAGAGAGAGAAAGAGAACACATGTGCTCAAAAAATATATGTGTATGGAGAGAGAGAGAGAGGTAAAGAGAAAGAACATGTGTGCTCAAAATAGAGATAGAGACAGAGAGAGCATGCATGCTCAAAAGAAAGATAGAGAAAGAGAGAGAGAGGGAACAAAGAGTGAGACAGAGGTAAAGAGACAGAACATGCGTGCTCAGAAAAGAGGAGAGAGAACAGAAAGGCAGAGAGAGGCCGCGTGAGGTGGCTCACGCCTGTAATCCCAGCACTTTGGGAGGCCGAGGAGGGTGGATCACCTGAGGTCAGGAGTTTGAGACCAGCCTGTCCAATATGGTGAAAACCCATTTCAATAAAAATACAAAAATTAGCCAGCATGATGGCGGGTGCCTGTAATCCCAGCTACTCGGGAGGCTGAGGTGGGAGAATCGCTTGAACCTGGGAGGCGGAGGTTGCAGTGAGCCAAGATTGCGCCACTGCACTCCAGCCTGGGTGACAGAGTGAGAGTCCCTCTGTCCATCTCAAAAAAAAAAAAAAAAAGAAGCAGCGAGAGAACACATGTGCTCAAATATACATGTGTGTATATATATATATACACACACATATATACATGTACACACATACATATATACATGTATGTGTGTGTGTGTATATATATATGGAGAGAGAGGTAGAGCATGCAAGAGAGAGGGAGAGAGAGAGGGAGGAAAACAGGGAGGAAGGAGACTTCAGAGGGGAAGGACAGGCGATGCAGCAGAGGCCATTGGCATCTCAGGGGCTGCCCGCTGGTACAGATGGTGACCAGACCCCGGTGCTCTCTTGCCTGCTGGTGCTGTGTAGGCTCCATGGAACTTAAACCCACCCTGAAAAAGGCTAGGAGGAGCCAGATGGGATTGCATTTCTTCCACCTTGCACAAAGGGAGCTTAAAATAAAAGTTACATTTTATAAAGTCTATGAAGTTCTATAAGATTTTACAAAGTTGATAAATTTTATAAAGTTAAAAAGAAAAAAGTTCTATTTCTTCCCTGCACCTCAATGTGTGCTCAAAGGCTCTGAAATCTCTAGATCTATACACACATCAATAGCTTTTCTCCTGTTTTAGCAACAGAGCAGAGAAAACGGAAATAGAAAACAAAAATATTCCAATCATAATAGCACTGAAAGGGAAACGCTTAGGAATAAATTTAAGCAGAAAGGCACAAGACCTACAGAAAGAAAACCTTAAAATCTTATGAAAGACATAAAACAAAATGTGAACAAATGTAAAGGGATATTCCTGCATGGGAAGATTTTATATAATTAATATGTTAATTCTCCCTGAATTAAGTTGGGCGTGGTGGCTCACATCTGTAATCTCAACACTTTGGGGGCCCAAGGCAGGAGGATTGCTTGAGGCCAGGAGTTTGAGACCAGCCTGGGCAACATAGCGAGACTCTGTTTCTACAAAAAAATTTGAAAAATTGCTGGGTGTGGTGGCAGTGGGAGGATCACTTGAGCCCAGGAGTTTGAGGCTGCAGTGAGCAATAATTACATCACTGCCCTCCAACGTGGGTAACAGAGTGAGACCCTGTCTCTAAAAACAAAAACAAAGCACAACAAAACAAAATAAAACAAAAAAAAAACCCCAAAAGCAAACAAAAAATTCTCCCCAACAAAACAAACAAAAAACCCTCCAAAAAACAAACAAAAAAATTCTCCCCAAATTAAAATATAACGTAATTTTTTTGATCCAAGGTTTTAAAAATTGGCTAAAATAAAGATTATATGCAAGAACGAATGCTTGATGTGCTTATTTCGCATTGCATGCCTGTATCCAGACATCTCATGTACCCTATCATAAATATGTACACCTACCACGTACCCACAAAAATTAAAGATGCAAAATTTGAAATAAAATAAATGCTTGAGAATAGTCAAAAAAAGTGTGAGAATAAAGAAAAATGGGAAAGGGGCTTTTTTTTTTGAGGTGGAGTCTTACTCTGTCGCCCAGGCTGGAGTGCAGTGGCACGATCTCGGCTTACTGCAAGCTCCGCCTCCTGGGTTCACGCCCTTCTCCTACCTCAGCCTCCCGAGTAGCTGGGACCACAGGCACGCGCCACCACGCCCGGTTAATTTTTTGTACTTTTAGTAAAGACGCGGTTTCACCGTGTTAGCCAGGATGGTCTCTATCTCCTGACCTCCTGATACGCCCGTCTCGGCCTCCAAAGTACTGGGATTACAGGTGTGATTCACCATGTCCTGGCGGAAAGGGGCTTATTTTTTACTAGATTATCAGAACATACTGCAAAACCACAGCATCAATATAATTTTAGCACAGGAATTGACAAATAAATAAATATACGAGTTGGATTGAACAAAGAATCCAGAAATAAACATCAGTATATGTGATCATTTAATAAATGTCAAAGATGATATTTTTATTATTTATTTATTTAGAGATAAGGTCTTGCTCTGTCACCCAGGCTGGAGTGCAGTGGTATGATCATAGCTCGCTGCAGCCTCAAATTTGGGCTCACCTGATCCTCCCACATCAGCTTCTCAAGTAGCTGGGACTGCTGGTGCTCACCACCACACTCAGCTAAAGATGATAGTTTAATTCATTGGACTATTTGATGAATGCCTTGGCATAATTGTATCTATCAGGAAGAAATAAAATTTCTTTCTTATATCACATGTGCATTAGTTTTCTATGGCTGCAGAGCAAAGTACCCCCAAAATTGCTGACTGAAAACAACAGCAGTTCTTCTTCCACAGGTTGTGTGGGTCAGGAATGTGGGCATGGCTCGGCAGGGCCCAGTGCTGCAAGTCTAGCAAGGCTGCCCTCAGGGTGTCTGCCTGGGCTGTGCTCATCTTAAGGATTGACTGGGGAAGGATTCACTTCCAGGCTCACTCCATGATTGACGGCAGGATTCATTTCTTTGTGGGCTGTTGGACTAAGGGCCTCAGTTCCTTAAGAGGTGTTGGTCCACCCTTGTTTGGTTCCTTGTCATGTGGGCCTGTCCAAAGGGCAGTGTATAACATAGCAAGTTAATTCATCAGAGAGAGAGAGAGAGAGAGAGAGAGAGAGAGAGAGAGAGAGAGAGAGAGAGAGAGACAGAGAGAGAGAGAGATGAGAGAGAAAGCAGAGATGCTGGCAAGGTGGAAGTCACAGTCTTTTGTAACCTAATCTCAGAAATGATACCCTATGAACATATTCTAAGCCCCCCGTCTTTTTTTTTTTTTTTTTTGAGACAGAGTCTGGCTCTGTTGCCCAGGCTGGAGTGCATTGGTGTGATCTCAGCTCACTGCAACTCCTGCCTCCCGGATTCAAGTGATTCTCATGCCTCAGCCTCCCAAGTAGCTGGGATTACAGGTGCACACCACCACACCTGGCTAACTTTTTGTATTTTTTTTTTTTAGTAGACATGTGGTTTCACCCTGTTGGTCAGGCTGGTCTCAAACCCATCTCAAGTGATCCTCCTGCCTTGGCCTCCCAAAGTGCTGGGATTACAGGCATGCACTACTGCACCTGGTCTAACTTTGATATATTCTATTTATCAGAAGACAGTTCCAGCCTCCACTCACAGAGAGGAGGTGACACAGGTCATGAATACCAGCAGGTGACAATCATTGGGGCCACCTTAGAAGCCTGCCTACCACAATATACAAAATACATTCTAATGGATTAAAAGTAAATGTGAAAAATAAGACAATACAAATCTTTGAGGATGGTTTACAATACTACGTGAATGATCTAGGAGCTAGGAGATGGGGAAATTTATTTTGTATTTCATAGTAAACTTTTTATTGAAGTGCAGCATACCTACAGAAGGTACACAAATCACGGGTCCTACAGTGAACACATCTGTTTGACTGTGATTGTGCTCTGTTTTTTGTGCAAAGATCAACAAACAGAACTTGACCAACTCCCCCAGAAAGTTCCTTGTGCCCCATTTCAAGAGTAACCTCTACCCAGACTTCTCACACCATAGATTATTTTTGTCTGGTTTTGATCTTTATATAAATAGAATCATACAGCATGTGCTCTTCAATCTCTGGCTTCCTTTTTAGTGTTATTTTTTGTGAGATCTGTAGCTGTAGTTCATTCTCATTGCCGTATAGCATCACATTGTATGACTATGCCACAATTTATTTATCCATTCTAATTTTTTTAAACTTTTATCCTAAGTTCAGGGGTACAAGTGCAGGTTTGTTACATAAGTAAATTTGTGTCATGGGGGTTTGCTGTACAGATTATTTCATCACCCAGGTATTGAGCTTAGTACCCATTAGTTATTTTTCCTAATCCTTTCCCTCCTCCCAACCTCCACCCTCCAAAAGGCCCCAGTGTGTGTTGTTCCCCTCAATCTGTTCTCACTTATAAGTGAGAACATGCGGTATTTGGTTTTCTGTTGCTGTGTTAGTTTGTTAAGGATAATGGCCTCCAGCTCCATCCATGTCCCTGCAAAGGACATGATCTTGTTCTTTATTATGGCCGCACTATTGTAGTGTTGATGGGCATTAGTTTTTTTCCCCACCAGTTTTTGGCTTTTATGAATAGTTCTATGAGTATTCTTGTACTATTTTATTTTATATTTTATTTTTAGAGATAAAATCTCATTCTGTTGCCCAGGCTGAAGTGCACTATGTTGATCATAGCTCACTGCAGCCTCCAACTCCTCGGCTCAAGCGATCCTCCTGCCTCATCCTCCTAAGAAGCTGCGATTACAGGTGTGTGCCACCACCATGCCTGGCTAATTATTTTATTGTTTTGTAGAGACAGAGGTCTCACTATGTTGTCCAGGCTGGTCTCAAACTCCTGGCCTCAAGTGATCTTTCTGCTTCAGCCTCCTAAAGTGCTGGGACTACAGGCAGGAGCCACGGTGCCCGGCTGTACATGTCTGTACATGAATGTATCTATGCATTTCTTTTGGGTATATACTTAGCAGCAAAATTTCTGGGTCATGGGAAATGTGTATGTTCTGCTTCAGTACATTTTGCCAAACAATTTTCTAAACTACCAGATTGCACTTGGTGGTGGTGGTGGGGAATTTCTTATGCAATACAGAAAATATAGAAGCTTTAAGAAAAAACAGATACACATGAAATATATAAAAATTTAAAACTTTAGAATAGACACCATAGACAAACATCAGATTAGAAAAAATATTGGCAACATGGAAGATAAGTAAAGGATTAACATCTATTAAATACAAACTGTTCCTATAAATCGACAAGAAAAAGACAAACCAAAAAATATGCAAAGTCTATGAATAGGCTCTTACATAATATCAGCTCTACACGTGTGAAAATGTGCTCAAAATCACTAGCAGTCAGAGAAATGTAAAAACAAGATTAAAAAAGTAACAGCAAGTATATCACTTTATGCCCATAAATTTGCAAAAATTAAAAAGAAGGCTGTGGGAATAAAATAATATTGAAAATTGCTGAAGCTGAGCCATGCGTTTTTGGAGGTTCATCATACTGTTCTGTTTGCATTCAAAATGTTTGAAAATGTCCATAAGATAAAGAAAAGAAAAAAAAAAATTAGCCGAGCACGGTGGCATGTGCCTGTAGTCCCTGCTACTCGGGAGGCTGAAGCAGGATGATCACTTGAACCCAGGAGTTTAAGGTTGCAGTGAGCTATGATTGCGTAATTGCACTCCAGCCTAGATGACAGAGCGAGATGTTGTCTCAAATAAATAAATAAATAAATAAAAAATAAAAAGAACAAGAAAAGGAAACCCAAACAAACAAAAAGAAGGCTAAACCTATTGCAGTCAGGGATATGGGGAAGAGCACAGTCTCACATAGTACTGGTGGAAATGTAAATTGTTACAGACTTATTTGGTTATTTTGTTTTTGTTTTTTAAAAAATGTTTTGTAGAGATGGGGATCTTGCTATATTGTCCAGGCAAGAAACTCGAACTCCTGGCCTCAAGTGATCCTCCTGCCTTGGCCTCCCAAAGTACTGGAATTACAGGTCTGAGCCACCATGCTTGGCCTGTTACATATTTGAAGGCATCTGTTAACAACTGGTAAAAATAAAAAATGCATAACTCCTTTGACCTGGAAACCCCACTCTCAGGGATCTTTTCCACAAAAATAAAAGCAACAGGTTTATAATGGTAGAAACATCAATGTGCTTACTATAGCGTTGTTCTTAGTGACAAACAAGTGGAAACAATGAAAGTATCCTTCCATTGAGAAATAGCTGACTGAAGGCTGTTGTGGATGGATCACTCGAGGTCAGGAGTTCGAGACCAGCCTGGCCAACATGCCAAAACCCTGTCACTACTAAAACAAAAACCAAAACAAAAATTAGCTGGGTGTGGTAGTACACGCCTATAGTCCCAGCTATTCGGGAGGCTGAGGCATGAGAATCGCTTGAACCCGGAAGGCAGAGGTTGCAGTGAGCCGAGATTACACCACTGCACTCCAGCCTGGGCAAGAGAGTGAGACTCTGTCTCAAAAATAAATAAATAAATAAGATAAATAGTTGCCTGAACTGTATAACATCTGCAGTTTGGAGTATTATGCAGCCATTAAAAATAATATATTGGAGGCCGGGCACAGTGGCTCATGCCTGTAATCCCAGCACTTTGGGAGGCCAAGGTGGGCGGATCACCTGAGGTCAGGAGTTTGAGACCAGCCTTGCCAATATGGTGAAACCCTGGCTCTACTAAAAATACAAAACTAGCCAGATGTGGTGGCCAGTGCCTGTAATCCTAGCTACTTGGGAGGCTGAGGCAGGAGAATTGCTTGAACCTGGGAGGCAGAGGTTGCAGTGAGCTGCTGAGATCGCGCCGCTGCAGTCCAGCCTGGGCGACAGAGTGAGATTCTGTCTCAAAAAGAAATATATATATATATATATATGAGGCTGGGCGTGGTGGCTCATGCCTATAATCCCAGCACTTTGGGAGGCCGAGGAGGGAGGATTACTTGTGCCCAGGAGTTTGAGACCAGCCTGGGCAACAAAATGATAACCTGTCTCTACAAAAAATTTACAAAATTAGCCAGGTGTAGTGGCATGCACCTGTGGTCCCAGTTACGTGGGAGGCTGAGGCAGGAGGATGGCTTGAGCCCAGGAGGTCAAGGCTGCAGTGAGCTGCATTTGTGTTACTGCACTCCAGCCTGAGTGACAGAGCGAGTCCCTGTCTGAAAAAAAAAAAAAAAAAAAAAAAAATAGAGTACAGTCATTGACTCGGAAGAATTTCTTTGAGTCACATTGAGAATTGCAAGATGAGAAAACAGCCTTATAGGAACTTATTTTTGTAAAACTTTGCAATATGTTTGTAAGTTATTTTATATGAGTATGGAGAAAAATACAGAATGTAATATACTGGTTTGTTAACAAGGGTTTTGTGGTAGGCTGGAGGGAGTATTATACTAGTGAAGGAGTAAAACCAGCAAAAGAAAGAAAAAAGCTACTAAAATAGAAAATACTCTAATTATGTATCCCATTTATATAAAATTAGATGTAGCTACGTGATATGCATGTATGCACTAATATGCAAATATGTCCTTGACCAAATGAAAGAGCTGTTTATACTATTATGCATAAATGTTTTTTAAAAAATAATTTTGGGGACAGTGTCTCTCTCTGTTGCCCAGACTGGAGTGTGCCCGGGCTGGTCTCGAGCTCCCGGTCTCAAGCAATCAGCAATCTTCCTGCCTCAGCCTCCCAAAGTGCTGGGATTACAGGAGTGAGCCACTGCGCCTGGCCTGGAGCAGTTTTAATTCCCATGTTCGCATACCCTGCCAGTTCTGCACATCATAAATTCAGTGTATTGGAATGTCTTTCGAAACCAAATGACAGTCTTCCTTTCATCCTCCTCAAAATAGTCACTGTTGCTGCACATATGTGATTTACTTAATCGCTAATTTGCAAGGAAGGTTTTCTTGCCTCCATATCACAGATGAGCAAACTAAGTTTCATAGAAGTTAAGTAATTTGTCCAAATTTACAAAGCTAGTAAGTGATGCGGTTGTGATTCAAACGTAGGTCCGTTGAACTCCTGAGTCTGCGAGCTTAATCTCTATGTTCTATTTCCTTACCTCTATTTTCCCCTTGATATGTTTTTCCATGGGTTTGCTTCTTCTAGATCAGAGTGGTGTGAACTAATGAGCTGATTAAGGTTTAGGCTTCAAATAAAGGAATCATTGGTAACTGGTCCTGTTGCCTGGGCAGAAGCAGTCCTTGGTGCTCATTTGGGCTATGCTAATTCACTAGCACAACACACTGTTTTTTTTTTGAGACGGAGTTTCCCTGTTTTTGCCCAGGCTGGAGTGGTGCAATGGTGCCATCTCGGCTCACTGCAACCTCCGCCTCCCGGGTTCAAGCGATTCTCCTGCCTCAGCCTCCCAAGTGGCTGGGATGACAAGAGCCCACCACCACGCCCGGCTAATTTTTTGTATTTTTAGTAGAGACGGGGGGGTCTCACCATATTGACCAGGATGGGCTCGATCTCTTGACCTCGTGATCTGCCCGCCTCGACCTCCCAAAGTGCTGGGATTACAGGCATGAGCCACTGCGCCCGGCCTGTTGTTGGTTTTTTGAGACGGAGTTTCACTCTTGTTGTCCAGGCTGGAGTGCAATGGCGCAGTCTCGGCTCACTGCAACCTCTGCCTCCCAAGTTCAAGCAATTCTGCCTCAACCTCCCCAGTAACTGGGATTACAGGTGGCCACCACCACGCCCGACTAATTTTTTTTTTTTTCTTGGTATTTTTAGTAGAGACGGGGTTTCACCATGTTGGCCAGGCTGGTCTTGAACTCCTGACCTCAGGTGATCGCCCGCCTCGGCCTCCCAAAGTGCTGGGATTACAGGTTTGAGCCACCAGTCCCGGTCAACACTAGGGTTTAAGGCCAAAGTTGGTCCCTTTATCTTCCCCAGGAAACACTGTGGCCTCATATCTCCTCCAAGGACTCACCCACGCACAGAGCTCAGTCATTTCACTCTCCTCCCCGCCCCGGGCGGGGCGTCTTCTTACGTCTGAGGAAGGCCAGAAGTCCTGCGGGACTGGGTTTTTCAGAGGCGGAGTCCTGTAGATTTCTGTTTTGCCTCACGAGAGGCCTCTAGTGGTAATATTTCAAACTGCAGGCTCATGATTCCATTGGAATGACAAAAGCAAGCCAAGGGTTCCAAGCTGTTGGAAGCATTGGTTACCCACGGAGAAGCGAGAGAGGGGGAAAGAAACGGGGTAGTTACCCTGCGGGGCTGGAGGGAGGCTCCTGGGGATCTAACTGCATTGTATTTCTTGATACAGATGGAGGGGCGTGAACACTTTATTTATTTATTTATTTATTTATTTATTTATTTATTTATTTAAAGACAGTTGCATTCTGCCGTTCGGGCTGGAGTGCAGTGGCGCGATCTTGTCTTACTGCAACCGCCACATCCCCAGCTCAAACGATCCTCCCACCTCAGCTTCCCAAGTCCAGTAGCTGGGACTACAGGCGGGCGCCATCACGTCCAGACATCATTAACAACGTATACACACTTACAATTAAATACATTAAAGACGAAAGTAATAAATACTCAAAATTTATTTTCTAATTCTTTTACTGTTGCTTCTGAGCACACTTGGGACTCTTTCTATCTATGGTATCTGTTTGGTGGAAATACTATTAGTATGGAATGGTGGGTTACACAGAATTATAACCCAACTCCATGCCAGTGACATCACATTACCATCTTGGAATCAGTTATGGTGCAAGTATTTTTACCATGGAAGTCAGCAGATGCTACAAGTTGGGTCTTGATTTATATTTTGTTGACCCCCTAAACTTTTTTTTTTTGAGACAGGATCTCACTCTGTCTCCCAGGCTGGAGTGCAGTGGTGTGATCTTGGCTCACTGCAACCTCTGCCTTCCAGGTTCAAGCGATTCTCCTGCCTCAGCTTCCTGAGTAGCTGCACCAGTACGCCTGGCTAATTTTTGTATTTTCAGTAGAGACGGGGTTTCAGCATGTTCGCCAGGCTGGTCTTGAACTCTTGACCTCAGGTGATCCGCCCCTCTCGGCCTCCCAAAGTGCTGGGATTACAGGCGTGAGGCACCGTGCCCGGCCGAAAATATTTTTTAGAAGTGTTGTCTGTTGTCTGTTAATGACATAAAAAATCAAGGAAATATCCTCCTTGTGTTTGAAATCTATTATCTGACTCAACAAAGATGTTCCTTTCATCATTGAAAAATGAGTAAAGTTCCAAAAAAATTCATTTCACTTTTCTCTTCCTAGTTGTTTATGTAAACAAAAATATCAACAAACATGCATGTCGGAGCTACACTTGGAGAGTCAGTTGTTAAAAGTCTATTAGTGCATCATACGTGATACTCAAATAAAAGGTTAAAAACCAGTGAAGAAGCAGACACATAGATTTATGTCCTTATGGTAAAAATATGATGGATTTCATAAACAATGGTTTTGTTTAATTTTCTTAATAAAATATACAAACATTGAAAAGAAAACCTGGCTGTGTAGTGGCTCATGCCTGTAATCCCAGCACTTTGGGAGGCTGAGGCAGGTGGACTGCTTGAGCCCAGGCATTCGAGACCAGCCTGGGCAACACAGTGAGAACTCCACTTTACAAAAAATCAAACCATGGTTGTACATGTCTGTGGTCCCACCTGCTCGGGAGGCTAAGGTGGGAGGATTGCTTGAGCCCGGGCAGTCGAGGCTGCAGTCAGCTGTGATCATACCACTGCACACCAACCTGGATGACAGAGATCTTGCCGCAAAAGAAAAGAAAAAGAAAACCTAATTACTAAAACAAGCAAAACCTTGCATCTCAGCCTCGAGCTTGCTGAGCAACAAACCTGTTGAGTAGAATCTCTGCAGAGTCGAATAAGTTGCCTTGCATAGTAGACACAGTGGGATCCCACCCGCATTTCCCAACTGCAGTGAGTGTTGGCTGTTTACAGCCCATAGTGGTCTCCCTTCCTCAGAACACTGCCCTGGGATGATGCGAGCTGCCTCTCCTGGAAGTTACCCAACCCTGTGGTCCTCAGAAAAGCCCCGCCTCTGTTCTCCAGGAAGAACCTTTCTGCACTAAAGCCTATGCCCTAGAAACCCTCACTGATCAGACCAAGGCTAGACTTTTCCTGAGACTACATCTTTGCTCCATCTCTCTCCCTGACTTACCCTGTTTCCCTTTTACTCCCTTACATTTGCTTCCAGAAGAAATAAATGAATAAACCCCATGCATCGGAAGCCCTGTCTCAGGCTCTGCTTCCAGAGGAATCAAACTAAAATACCATGGTTTGGTGGAGTGCGGTGACTCACGCCTGTAATCCCAGCACTTTGGGAGGCCGAGGTGGGTGGATCACTTGAGGTCAGGAGTTTGAAACCAGCCTGGCCAACATGGCGAAACCCCACCTCTATTAAAAATACAAAAATTAGGCCGGGTGCGGTGGCTCATGCCTGTAATCCCAGCACTTTGGGAGGCCAAGGCTGGTGGATCACAAGGTCAGAAGTTTGAGACCAGCCTGGACAACATGGTGAAACCTGGTCTCTACTAAAAATACAGAAATTAGCTGGGCATGGTGACATGTGCCTGTAATCCCAGCTACTTGGGAGGCTGAGGCAGGATAATTGCTTGACCTCGGGAGGCAGAGGTTGCAGTGAGCCAAATCGTGCCACTGCACTCTAGCCTGGGCGACAGAGCAAGACTCTGTCTCAAAAAAAAAAAAAAAAAATGATTCTCCCACCTCAACCTCCCCGGTAGCTGGGATTACAGGTACAAACCACCACACCCAGCTAATTTTTGTATTTTTAAGAGACATGGGGTTTCACTATGTTGGCCGGGTTGGTCTTGAACTCCTGACCTCAAGTGATCTGCCCACCTCCACCTCCCAAAGTGCTGGGATTACAGGCATGAGTCACTGTGCCTGGCCTTTTTTTTCCTCTTCTATCTTCTCCATCTACACACTTTTCCTTGGCTGACAATAGGGACATGGTTTTAGACTTCGGGATCTTGAATCTTGCTCTTGGCTTGCGAAATGCTATTTTAGGAAACAATCAGTGCTTTGATTTTAAGCAGCTGCAATGGTCATCTTTAGTTCTGATATTTGCTTGTATTTTCTAAATTTGGGGGTGTGTAACTGGTCCTGAGATATCCTTGTGAGTTCTATTGACTTCTAGAACTTCGGAATGGTGAGACATGCACGACTCTGGCTGAAGTAAATAACCCAATTCTCAGGCCTTGAAGAACCCACATGATCCACCGACCTATCTGAGTGAGCTCTTTCAGTCTATCAAGATGGACCAAGTGCAGTGTCTGACACCTGTAATCCCAGCACTTTGGGAGGCCAAGGTGGGAGGACTGCTTGAGCCCAGGAGTTCAAGACGAACCTGGGCAACATAGCAAGATCTTATCTCTGCTTAAAAAAAAAAAAAAAAAAAAAGGCTGAGCATGGAGGTACACACCTGTAGTCCCAGCTACTCAGGGGGCTGAGGTGGGAGGATTGCTTGAGCTAGAGAGGATAAGACCAACATGAGGACAATGATCACTATCGCACTCCAGCCTGGGCAACAGAGCGAGACCCTGTTTTAAAAAAAAAAAAAAGAAAAAAGAAAAAACTGAGATGGTGAAGAATGACAGATGGTAGAGAAGAATAATAACAGGCCAAGTGTGTGGTGGCTCATGCCTGTAATCCCAGCACTTTGGGAGGCCGAGGTGGGTGGATCACTTGAGGTCAGGAGTTTGAGACCAGCCTGGCCAACATGACGAAACCCTGTCTCTACTAAAAATACAAAAATTAGCCGGGCATGGTGGTGCATGTCTGTAATCCCAGCTACTCGAGAGGCTAAGGAGGGAGAACCATTTGAATCCAGGAGATGGAGGCTGCAGTGAGCCGAGATTGTGCCACTTGCACTCCAGCCTGGGTGAGAAAGCGAGACACCATCTCAAAAAAAAAAAAAAAGAAAAAAGAAAAGAAAACCCAAAACCCAACAAAACAAAAACAGTAACAGTAGTAACAGTAATAGTAACAACAATAAGAGTAAAGATACAGGGTGTTTGACATGAGCCAAGCACTGTACAAAGAGCCTCACAACAATCCTACAAGGTAATTACTACTATTATCCCCATTTCATCTATGACAAAATTGAGTCACAGAAAAGGTTCAGAGAAGTATAGAGTTAACTTTCCCTAGACACACAACTTAGAAGCTAAATTATAGAACCAGGCGCCGGGCACAGTGGCTCATGCCTATAATCCCAGGCTTTGGGAGGCTGAGGGAGGCGGATCACAAGGTCAGGAGATTGAGACCATCCTGGCCAACATGGTGAAACCCTGTCTCTACTAAAAATACTAAAATTAGCTGGGTGTGGTGGCGTACACCTGTAATCCCAGCTACTTGGGAGACTGAGGCAGGAGAATCACTTGAACCTGGGAGGCAGAGATTGAAGTGAAGCCAAGATAGCACCTCTGCACTCCAGCCTGGTGACAGGGCGAGGCTCTGTCTCAAACAAACAAAAAAATAAGGTATAAAACCAGGCAGACCTGGTCTCAAAAAAAAAAAAAAAAAAAAAAAAAAGTACCAGGGCCTGGCATGGTGGCTCACACCTGTAATCCCAGCACTTTGGGAGGCTGAGGGGGGAGGATTACCTGAGCCCAGTAGTTCGAGACTAGCCTGGGCAACATGGTGAGACCCTGTGTTTAAAAAGAAAAATAAATAAAAAAATAAAATAAAGAGCCAGGCTTTGAACCTTGGCATATCTGACTTCAAATCCGAAGTTTTTAACCTCCATGCTATATTGTGTTTCAGAGAAAATCCTTTGCACACATTCTGTTTTTCTTTCTTTTCCCTAGGACGGAATGATATTGCTGTGAGTTTTAGACCTCAGTGGAAGCAGGAAACTGATGATAATAGTGGTAACATTTGCAGGGTGGTGGCTTACTTCGGATCATGGAATTGTCTACTTACGCTCTGGGATTATCCTGGGTGCATTGCCTAATCCTGCAGTCCAGATCCCAGGTCTGGGTGGATCCCCTCATAGAACATTGTTTGAAATGGGAACTGGATTGGAGGGGAGTTCTTGGCCATGTGTCATAGTGTGGCTGAAACTGAAGCAATGAGCTCACTTACTTTAGAAGTCTTTGGAAACAACAGTAAAGATGGCTGGGCACAGTGGCTCACACCTGTAACCCCAGCACTTTTGGGAGGTCGAGGCAGGCAGATCACCTGAGGTCAGGAGTTCAAGACCAGCCTGGCCAACATGGTGAAATCCTGTCATTACCAAAAATACAAAAATTAGCCAGGCGTGGTGGCGGGCGCCTGTAATTCCGGCTACTTAGGAGGCTGAGTTAGGAGAATGGTGTCAACTTGGGAGGCAGATTGCAGTGAGCTAAGATTGTGCCATTGCACTCCAGCCTGGGTGACAGAGTGAGACTCCGTCTGAAAACGAAACAAAACAAAAAAACGAACTAAAGAGACATTTGTAAAGTCCTCAAGGGTCTGCCTGTGGGTTTTGTCAGAACTCACAGTAGCTCTCTGGACTATGGCCAGAATAGTTCTATTCTGGCAACTCCTCCTTGCAACTCTCGCTCTCTGGCTGACAAGAGGTTTGGCTTTTGTTTTGTTTGTTTTGAGACAAGGTCTTGTTCTGTCAAGGCTGGAGTGCAGTGGCACTGCACACTTGGCTGACTGCAAACTCTGCCTACTGGGTTCAGGCGATTCTCTTGCCTCAGCCTGCTGAGTAGCTGAAATTACAGGCACCTGCCACCACGCCCTGCTAATTTTTGTATTTTTATTTTTATTTATTTATTTATTTATTTATTTTTTTTNGCCATTCTCCTGCCTCCGCCTCCCAAGTAGCTGGGACTACAGGCGCCCGCCTCGTCGCCCGGCTAGTTTTTTGTATTCTTTAGTAGAGACGGGGTTTCACCGTATTAGCCAGGATGGTCTCGATCTCCTGACCTTATGATCCGCCCGTCTCGGCCTCCCAAAGTGCTGGGATTACAGGCTTGAGCCACCGCGCCCGGCCATTTTTGTATTTTTAATAGAAAACGGGTCTCACCATGTTGGCTAGGCTGGTCTCGAACTCTTGACCTCAGGTTATCTGCCTGCCTCGGCCTCCCAAAGTGTTGGGATTACAGGCGTGAGCCACTGTGCTCAGCCTTGTTTTGTTTTTTTTTGAGACAGGGTCTCGCTTTGTGCCATAGGCTGGAGTGCAGTGGGATGATCACACCTCACTCCAGCCTCGACCTCCTGGGCTCAAACCATACTCCCGCTTCAGCCTCCCAAGTAGCTGAGACTACAGGTGCACACCATCAGGCTTGGCTAATTTTTGTATTTTTTTTTGGTAGAGGCAGGGTCTCGCTATGTTGCCCAGGCTGATCTTGAACTCCTGGACTCAAGCAATCCTCCCACCTCGGTCTCCCGAAGTGCTGGGATTATAGGCATTAGCCACCATTCCTGGCCAGAGGCTTGGTGTTAAGTCTCTTAGTTACCTGGGGAAAGGGTGAGGGGGAATCTTGGCCTCTAGGGAAGACCCCTTTCCATCCATGGCCTCCTGAGGGGGCATTCAAGGTGTTAGGGAAAGTTTGGACTCTGGCCCGATAGTTTCGTTTTTGTTTTTTCTCTTTCACAACTTTGAAAGGTTGCTCTCTTCTCTCTCGAGGCCAGTGTGGCAGAAAGATCTGAGGCTGCTTCCTGCTGTGTGTGTGTGTGTGTGTGTGTGTGTGTGTGTGTGTGTGTGTGTGGTTTAGAAGGGTTTGGTTCTAAGTAGATCTTTGGAAAATCTTTCCTCATTAAATTTGTGACATTAACCCAGAGGAGCCAATTAAAGGCCTAATGCAAAACCTGCTTCCAGCAGGGGGCAGTAGAGTGTAGCAGTTAAACATGTGGGCTTAGCTTCTGTATTTGGGTTTGAAACTGGCTTTAACCAGTAGTTGCCACGCATTTGTGACTACAAGCCTCTTTCAGTGAGAAAATTTTGAACCTGCACCCTCAAATAGATATACATATATGTATAATCATTTATAAGTTGTATGCATAATTCTGGTCCTATTTGTTATAAAACAAAACAAAATTGAAATTTAAAAATGAAAAAATAAAATTAACTCTTAAAATGCTTTATTGAGGCATAATTGACAATGAATTGCACATATAAAAGAGCATGATTTGAGAAGTTTTGACATATATATAGGCCACCACACCCAGCATATAGAGATTTGTCTTTATGTCCTGGATGCTAGTTTTTTTTCTTTTACATTGGAATAATTTTTAAAAATTTAATTAATTAATTTTTTTTTTTGACGGAGTCTCGCTCTGTTGCCAGGCTGGAGTGCAGTGGTGCAATCTCGGCTCATTGCAACCTCTCTGCCTCCAGGGTTCAAGCGATTCTCCCTCCTCAGCCTCCCGAGTAGCTGGGACTACAGGCACCCGCCACTATGCCCAGCAAATTTTTGTATTTTTAGTAGAGATGGGGTTTCCCCATGTTGGCCAGGATGGTCTCCATCTCCTGACCTCGAGATTCACCCACCTCGACCTCCCAAAGTGCTGGGATTACAGGCATGAGCCACCGCACACGACCTAATTTAATTTTTAAGTAAGTAATACATTCACATGGTTTCAAACCTAACCATATGAAAACATATAAAGTGTATACCCTTTAACTGTTGCTCCCTATTCATCTAAATGCACCATGCCCTCCCACATTCCAAAATAAGTTTCTTAGGCATCTTCTGGATGTATTTATGCAAATATATACACATATGTATGTATATATAGATATGCACTTTCTTGGGATTCTCTTCTTGTATTCTCCGTTTTTTTTTTTTTTGAGACTGAGTCTCACTCAGTCACCCAGGCTGGAGTGCAGTGGCATGATCTCGGCTCACTGCAAGCTCCGCCTCCCAGGTTCACACCATTCTCCTGCCTCAGCCTCCCGAGTAGCTAGGACTACAGGCACCCGCCACCATGCCCAGCTAATTTTTTTATTTTTAGTAGAGACGGGGTTTCACCATGTTAACCAGGATGGTCTCGATCTCCTGACCTCGTGATCCGCCCGCCTCGGCCTCCCAAAGTGCTGGGATTACAGGCGTGAGCCACCGCGCCCGGCCTTTTTTTTTTGAAATGGAGTCTCACTGTGTCACTCAGGCTGGAGTGCAGTGGTGTGATCCTGGGTAACTGCAGCCTTTGCCTCCCATGCTCAAGCGATTCTCCTGCCTCAGCCTCCCGAGTAGCTGGGATTACAAGTATGCACCACCAGGCCCTGCTAATTTTTGTATTTTAGTAGAGATGGGGTTTCACTATGTTGGCCAGGCTGGTCTTGAACTCCTGACCTCAAGTGATCCACCTTCCCTGGCCTCCCAAAGTGCTGAGAATACAGGTGTGAGCCACCGCACCTGGCCACATTCTGTTGTATTTTTAACAGAAAAGATAGTATATTATTCACAATCATGCATGTTGTTCTACAACTAGCTTTTTTCATGTGATATGTCTTGGAGATCTTCCTATATGAGTTTGTAGAAAGGTTTCTCCCTTCCTTCTTTCCTGCCTTTCTTTCCCTCCCTCCCTCCCTCCCTCTTTCCTTCCTTCCTTCCTTCCTTCCTTCCTTCCTTCCTTCCTTCCTTCTCTCTCCCTCCCTCTTTCTTACAGCTTCATTGTGTTTCATGGTACTGTACTTTATTTAACCTGATGGGCACTTGGATGGTTTCTGTTTCATTTTTTTCTTTTTCTTTTTTTTTTTGCTAGGTCAAAAACCAATGTTGCATCAAATAACCCTGTGCACACGTCATTTTACAAACATGCAAGTGTTTCTGTAGGGTGAATTCTTAGAAGCTGGATTGCTGGGTCTAGGAGTCCATATAATATATTTGGGATTTTAATGGATAGTATCCACATGACCTCTGCAGGAGTTATACCAATGAACACATCCCTCTACAGGGAGAAACTGAAATGGGAGTGCCTAGGTCCTGAGAGTCTCACCACCAGTATATTTTTCCAACTTCAGAATGTTTTCCTATTCTCAAAATTAAAATGGTATCTCCGTGTAATTTTAATTTGTGTTTCTCTTAAGGCTGAAGTTGAATTAGATGCTTCGTTGTATGTATGTATGTATGTATTTGTTTACTTACTTATTTTTGAGACAGAGTCTTTCTCTATCACCCAGGCTGGAGTGCACTGGTGCAATCTCGTCTCACTGCAACCTTTGCTTCCTGGGTTCAAGTGATTCTCGTGCATTAGCGTCCCGAGTAGTTGGGATTACAGGCGTGCGCCACCACATCCAGCTAATTTTTTGTATTTTTAGTACAGACAGGGTTTTGCTATGTTGGCCAGACTGGTCTTGAACTCCTGGACTCTGCTAATTGGACCAGGCGTGGACACTTGACCCCAGCTAAGCCAAGTAGATCTATTCTCTTTAAAATCTGAATTGACAGCAGGAGGGTTTGGGAACCCTGGAGTTGTAAGATACTGTAGGATCTGGGTCAGAGTTGACACTGGGGAACCCAAAGTCAAGGGCAACTCTATTTTTATTTTTTAGAGATGGGATCTCACTGTCGCCCAGGCTGTTCTCAAACTCCTAGCCTCAAGGGATTCTCCTGCTTCGGCTTCCCAAAGTACTGGGATCACAGGCATGAACCACTGCACCCAGCCCCAAAGTCAAGGGCAAGTCCAAGTTACGGAGGAGACAGACTCTGGGAGCCTTTTAGAGGACACTGACTTGGGAAGAGGGGAGAGGGAGAGAGAGAGAGAGAGAGAGAGAGAGAGAGAGAGAGAGAGAGAGAGAGGAGAGAGGGGGGGAAAAAAGAGAGAGAGAGAGAGAGAGAGAGAGAGAGAGAGAGAGAGAGAGAGAAGAGAGAGAAGGGGAAACAAGAGAGAGCCAGAGTGCCAGGTGGCTGGTTAGCTGAACTTCTTGCTCTAGGTTTCCATGAAATTCCTCTGATCCTTATACTAAAATACCTTCTTTGTAATGTATTTCATTTCCTTCAACAAATCCCCAGCATTTGGATGAGAAATATATAGAAAGCATGCATATACATTGCTAGTGGAAGTGTAAAATCATGTAAATACTTTGGAAAACAGTTGGGCATTGTCTCTTCAAGTTGAATACAGCCACCCTCCATATCTGTGGGTTCTGTATCTGTGGTTTCAACCAACCTTGGATTGAAAATATTTGGAAGAAAAAAACTCATAAAAAATAACAACAATAAAAAATAATACAAAGAGGTGAGGCACGGTGGCTCAGGCCTGTAATCCCAGCACTTTGGGAGGCCAAGGTGGGTGGATCACTTGAGGTCAGGAGTTCGAAACCAGCCTGGCCAACATGGTGAAACCCTGTCTCTACTAAAAATACAAAAATTAGCTGGGCATGGTGGCTCATGCTTGTAATTCCAGTTACTTGAGAGGCTGGGGCTGCAGAATCATTTGAACCTGGGAGGCAGGGCTGCAGTGGGCCAAGATCGTGCCACTACACTCAAGCGACAGAGCCAGACTCTGTCTTTAAAAAACAAACAAACAAACAAAATAAAAAAGCAATCAGGATAAAAATGTGCCTTTTTTTTTTTGATGGTCTCACTCTGTCGCCCAGGCTGGAGTGCAGTGATATGAACATAGCTCACTGTAACTTTAAATTCCTGGTCTCAAGAACTCAAACAATCATTTCACCTCGGCTTCCCTAGTCACTGGAACCACAGGTACACCACCATGCCTGGTCAATTTTAGATTTTTTTTTTTTTTTTTTTGTATGGATGGGGTCTCATTATGTTGCCTGGGCTATTCTTGAACTCCTTGACCTTAAAGGATCTTCCTGCTTCTGCCTTCCAAAGTGCTGGGATTACAAGTGTGAGCCACCACGCCTGGTCTAAAATATGCACTTCTAAGGAATATGTATAAAATGAGCTAAACATAAATAGGAAAGCAAGCGAATGATGAATATGGGATTCAGGATGATGGCTCCCTACTTGGGGGAACCATGTGGTTAGAGGTTGGCTACTGCCAAGTTCCTGGCTTTTGTTTTGGGTGAGTGGTTTTGCAGATGCTGAATACCTTATTAAAAACTGCTAACTAACAACATAAAGGCAGGCCATACACAAAACACTGAGAAGAGTATGCCTTGAGCCAAGGGTATTCATTATTATGAATAATCCAATTCTGTGCACCTGATGTTCAAATAAAACAAGAAATATAAAAGAGACTGATTTTTAACAATCTTTAATAAATTTTATTAGTGGTTAAAGTACAAAACTGTTGACATGTGTTAACTCTTATATCCTCTTCTCCAATTTGATATTTCATGATGGTTGCTATTGAAAAGCAATGCAGGCTGGGAGAAGTGGCTCACTCCTGTAATCCCAGCACTTTGGGAGGCCGAGGCAGGCAGATCACTTGAGGTCAGGAGTTAGAAACCAGCCTGGCTAACATGGTGAAACCCCATCTCTACTAAAAATACAAAAATTAGCGGGACGTGGTGGTGTGTCTGTAGTCCTGGCTACTCAGGAGGCTGAGGCAGGAGAATTGCTTGAACCCGGGAGATGGAGGTTGCAGTGAGTTGAGATCATGTCATTGCATTCCAGCCTGGGCAACAGAGCAAGACTCTATCTCAAAAAAAAAAAAAAGGCAATGCAGAGTGGTATCAAACAACAGCCATAGTGACAGCTTTCATTATTTAAGTGCATGCTGTGTACCAGATGCTGTGATAAGCCAATCACAGGCATTTATGTCATTTACTCCTGAACACATTCTTAGGTACCAGCTACTATTTTTCCCCTCCATTTACAATACATTAAGGAAACTAAAGTTCAGAGAGATTTAGTGAATTGCCCAAGGCTAAATGACATATGGACCAACACCTTATTAATTACAGGCAATTTTTTAATTTTATTTTATTTTTTATTTATTTA
>NW_016808764.1:6320388-6338885 GCF_001698545.2 Rhinopithecus bieti
TTTTTTTTTGCTGTTGTTGAGATAATTGCCATGTGTTTTGTGCCAGGGTTAGAGACACTGAGTACTTTTGAAGGAGATTCTTGGAGTGAATATTTCTTTCTTCCCAAAGAACTAACAAATGCCAGTTCATGAAAACCGTATAGTCACCGTAGCATTGTGGAATGTTGATAAGTGGCTTTGTTTCTAATGCAAACTATTGTATCTATCTATATATATATTTTTAAGAGACAGGGTTTCACTCTGTAACCCAGGCTGGAGTACAGTAGCATGATCATAGTTCACTGCAGCCTTGACCTCCTGGGCTCAAGTGATCCTCCCACTTTAGCCTCCCAAGTAGCTGGGACTACAGGTGCACACCACCATGCCCGGCTAATTTTTTTTGTTTGTTTGTTTGCTTGTTTGTTTGTTTTTGAGACGGAGTCTCGCTCTGTCACCCAGGCTGGAGTGCAGTGGCCGGATCTCAGCTCACTGCAAGCTCTGCCTCCCGGGTTGACGTCATTCTCCTGCCTCAGCCTCCTGAGTAGCTGGGACTACAGGCGCCCGCCACCACGCCCGGCTAATTTTTGTTTGTTTGTTTGTTTGTTTGTTTTTGAGACGGAGTCTTGCTCTGTCGCCCAGGCTGGAGTTCAGTGGCCGGATCTCCTCTCACTGCAAGCTCTGCCTCCCGGGTTGACGCCATTCTCCTGCCTCAGCCTCCTGAGTAGCTGGAACTACAGGTGCCCACCACCTCGCCTGGCTAGTTTTTGTATTTTTTAGTAGAGACGGGGTTTCACCGTGTTAGCCAGGATAGTCTCGATCTCCTGACCTCGTGATCCGCCTGTCCCGGCCTCCCAAAGTGCTGGGATTACAGGCTTGAGCCACCGCGCCCAGCCAACCCGGCTAATTTTTAAACATTTTTTGTAGAGATGAGGTCTTGCTGTGTTACCCAGACTGGCCTTGAACTCCTGGCCTCAAGCAATCCTCCCTCCTTGGCCTCCCAAAGTGCTGGGACTACAGGTGTGAGCCACCACACCAGGCTCATATCACAGCTCTTAAGATAGTGCCTGGCATAGAGTAGGTGCTTGGTAAATCTTTGTTACTAAATAAATGACTGAATGTATTTAATGTCTACCTCCTCCATCGGACTCAGCTCTATGGGTCTGGGACTATGTCTCTTTTGTTCATTGCTCTAATCTCAGCATCCAGCACATTCCTTCAATACATGTTTCTTAAATGAATAAGTAGAAAGAACAGAGTTGAGGACCTGCCCTTTGCGTCCACCAGAGGATGGCGACATAGTTGCTTTTTCTCCTTTCTATCCTCTCACTCCTCCTTTTCCCCACCTGTTTTGTTCTTCTCTTCCACTTCGCTTCTTCCCCTCCCCACCCTTTTTCTTTTTCTGCAGGGGATGACCTGGTTTTAGTTTTCGGTCTTGCTGCTAATTGTCACTGTCTCTGAACCCTTTGACTCAGCCTCTGCTTTAATTGGTCTGAGATTGGGCTCCCATATCTCATATTTTTTAAACATACCAAATGATTCTCGTGTTGCACATTTTCTTGCTCACGATTGCTTTTACATGAGCGTGTGAGGAAACCTCCACAAACGAGGGGCAAGGGGAGGTCTTTTGGGAGAGACTTCTGGAAAAGATTCCTTTTCTTAGGAAGCATCCCTATATCTTTTATTTTCTGTTTTCTTTTCTTTTTTCTTTTTTTCTTTCTTCTTCTTTTTTGTTTTAGATGGAGTCTTGCTCTGTGGCTAGGCTGGAGTGCAGTGGTGTGATGTCAGTTCACTGTAATGTCTGCCCTCCAGGTTCAAGTGTCTCAGTCTCCCAAGTAACTGGGCTTACAGGTGCCTGCCACCACGCTGTTCTATGCGGGAAATGCACAAAGGGAAAAGAAAAGATACACACAATACCTTTAAGAGTAAACAACCTTTACCCCACATGAATGGCAATGCAGATATGATAAGCAAATGATATAAAAATAAGCAAATTGATATAATAAGCAAATTGCAATGGGAAGAAGAGAAGGGAAAAGATACATATATTTACACTCACCAGACTATAGAGGATTCATCACCAGACGGGGAAGCAACAGCCTGGGCTCCAGAGTCGGCCACTCATCTATGCACAGATGAGGAGAGGCAAATCACAGTGGGAAAGGGAGAGGGCCGATATCTATATCTGTATGTCTATATATCTATATATCTATACATTCATCAGACTATGGAGGAATCACCAGACTGGGAAGCAGCAGCCTGGGCTCCAGAGTCGGCCACCTGTCTGTGCACAGGTGAGGAGAGGTCTCATGAAGCTTCGGTGCAGTCTGGGACCCTATCTCTTTTTGTAACGAGTTGTTTGGCATGAGGCCCAGTCACGAGGGCCCTTTGCGACTGGACTCAAGGAACACAGAAAGATCAACTTGGTTTTGCAATTGTCTGTTGTTTTTCAATAACTGACATATAAGATTAGGTTGAAATAGAGATTTTTCCGAAACAGCGCTGGATGAACGCATCAAGGGGCTCATACAACCTGTTCTGGGACTTGGTGACCATTGTTTGTGTCCACTTCCAACTGAGTTCAAATGTGATATTTAACTTTTCCTCCACACACGCCTGGCTAATTTTTGTATTTTTAGTAGAGGCAGGGTTTCGCCGTGCTGGCCATGCTGGTTTCGAACTCCTGACCTCAAGTGATCTGTGCGCCTCAGCCTCCCGAAGTGCTGGGATTACAGGAGTGAGCCATTGTGCCCAGCCTCCTTTTATATTTTCTTGCATATGTATGAAAAACTCTGGAAGATGCACTGAAAAAGAAGGGGCAACAGTGGTTCCAATAGGAATGAGGATTGGTAAACAGGATGCAAAAAAGGAGACTTCACCTCCCCCGCCACAAGGGTGAGTGTAAGACCCCAGCTGGCCCCTCAGTGATGGATTTAGAGGTGGGTATGTGAGTTCCTTTTCAGGGACTCTTTCGATCCTGATGGAGAGAGAGAGACACTTCTTACTCTCTGAGATCCAAGGTACTGAGGACCAGTTTCGCCTGGAGATGTTGGGCACCATCTTTATATGCAGGTGGAGAGTCTGTCTGAAGATGAGAAAACCACAGCCAATGGAGAGAGAAAGTGAGACAGCAACCTGATGGTGTTGTTTGAACACCTGAATCTAGCTGTGCCTGAGGTCCATCCCCCTAGAATTCCCTTTGACTTGAGCTCATCTGTGCTCTCCTTTCCTTAATCTAGGTTGAGGTTGGTTTCTGCCTCTGGAACCCAAAAGTTTCCTAACTTAAGAACCACTGGCCATTGTGAAATTATTTCACTTATTTAGAAAATCGTCAGGCTGCCCTGTAGAGAATAGACAGGGGAAGAGAGAGGGCAAGGGAAGGGAAGGGAAGGGAAAGCAAGGGATAATGTTTGGAGGTGTTTTTTTTTGTTGTTGTTGTTGTCGAGACAGTCTTGCTCTGTCTCCCAGGCTGCAGTTTAGTGGTGTGATCTCAGCTCACTGCAACCTCCACCTCCCGGGTTCAAGTGATTCTTCTGCTTCAGCCTCCCGAGTAGCTGGGATTACAGGTATGCACCACCACGCCTGCCTAATTTTTTGTATCTTTAGTAGAGATGGAGTTTCACCACGTTGGCCAGGTTGGTCTCGAACTCCTGACCTTGTGATCTGCCTGCTTCGGCCTCCCAAAGTGCTAGGTTTACAGGTGTGAACCACCATGCCTGGCCAGCCTTGGAGGTGTTCTTAAGCCCAATTTAGATGTCTAATAGCTACCTCACCTGGAATGCATCTGCTATGGTCTGAATGTTCATGTTGCCTCAGCAAAACTCATATGTTGAAACCTAATCCCCAATGTGGTGTTATCAGGAGGTGGAGCTTTGGGGAGGTAATTAGATTGTGAAGGTGGAGTGATCACGAATGAGACTTTTGCCCTTATAAAAAAGATCCGAGGAAGCTGTTGGTTATTTCCACTGTTGGCTGTTATGAATAATGCTACTGTAAACATCCGTGTACAAGTTTTTGTGTGACTATATGTTTTTATTTCTTTCTATGTACCTAAGAGGGAATTGCTGGGTCAGCCAGGTCATTCTTGCACTGTTCCTGTGATGACTCCTGCTGTCAAGCTCCCTCAAAACTGTCCTAGTTCGTGCTTTTTGCAAACCTGATTCTCCAGTCTTCTTCACAAAAAAACAGTTTGTTTTAGTTCAGGAATTCCTTTCCTTCCCAGATGGGCAAAGTTCTGGAGATCTAGAAGAACGATGACTTGGTACTACTGGGGTATGGCCAGTTTTTTGTGTTGCCATCCTATTAGGCCTTGAGACACTCTGGACAGCATGCCCCACTGGGTTCTGGTTTATACCAGTCTCGATGCAAAATTCTAGCTTTCCTGGAGAGCTCTGAAGAGAAAACATATCAGTCTTTTACTGAGTACAGCCCTACGGAGAATGCAACCCTTGATGGAACCAACCCCACCACTGCCCTGTAGCACCCAGCTTGGCATTAGTAAGTGAAAGGGAGATGGATGTTTTCAGTCCTCATTTGGAAAACCACATCATACACATGATCCCAGAAATTACCATGATTGTCCATATTTGAGCCATAAACTACAAGTTATGGATTTTGTATTGACTTTTATTACCAGGCTGGTGTTCTTTACTGAGCTGAAAAACCACACACCTGATTTTCCTCCTGTCACTGGCCATTTTTTCTCAGGCTCCTTTGGCAACTCCTTCTCCTCTTCCCAACTTTTTGATGTTAGAGGGTCATCAGAACTTAATCCTAGGACTTCTCTCTTCACTGACATCCCAGGTGATCTTGTCCAGTCCCATAGTTTTAATACCAACTATACAACGATAACTCCCACATGTGTATAGCTTTGTCAATTCACCAAGAAGAGATGACAATTATAAACGTATGTGCACCAAACAACAGAGCCCCAAAATCTATGAAGCAAATATTGGCAGAATTGAAGGGAGAAAGAGACAGCTCTACAATAATGGTTAGAGACTTCAATGCCCCACTTTCAAAATTAAATAGAACATCTAGACAAAATAATCAATAAGTAAATAGGGAGCTTGAGCAACACTACAAAGCTACTAGAACTAACCGACATACATAAAATACATAAAACAGGCTATCCAACAACAGCAGAACATACATTCTTCTCAAGTGCACATGGAACATTCTCCAGAATAATCCACATGTTAAACCACAAAATAAGTCTCAATATATTTAAAGATACTGAGATCATACAATGTATCTTTTCTTCAATGGAATGAAATTAGAAATCAATAAAAGAAGGAGAAGTATAAAATCCACAAATATGTAGAAATTAAACAACACACTCTTAAACAACCAGTGGATCAATGAAGAAGTTACAAGGAAATTAGAAAATACTTTGAGATAAATGAAAACAGAAACACAACTTACAAAATATATAGCTCTTGTTCCAACTTCTCTCTTGAAGCCAATACTCCCATATACCATAATCTACTTCTATCTTTATTGGAATGTGTAACAGGGAGCTCAAGGATTTTTTAAAACTCTCCCCTTGAAATGTGCTCCTTCTGCTCTCTTCACCATCTTAGCAAACGGCAACTTCCAGTTGTTTAGGACCAAAATCTTGGAGTCATCCGTGATTTCTTTCTCTCACAGCCTACATTCCATATATGAACAAATCTTGCAGGCTGTTCTTTCAAAATAGGATCCATATTTGACCATTTCTCACCGCTCCACTGCTGGCACCCTGGTCCAATCCACCATCATCTTTCACCTTAATTATTGCAATAGTCTCCCAGCTTTCATCTTGCCCAGTGAAGTCTACATACAGCAGCTGGTGTGATTCTTGTGATGCTATTAAAACAGAAATTGGAGCCAGGCACCGTGACTCATGCCCCAAATCCCAACACTTTGAGAGGCTGGGGCAGGAGGATTGCTTGAGGCCAGGAATTCAAGATCAACTTGGGCAACATAACAAGACACAATTTCTACAAAAAATAAGAAAATTAGCTGGGTGTGATGGTGTGCACCTGTAGTTCTAGCTACCCAGGAGGCTGAGACAGGAGGAGTACTTGAGCCCAGGAGTTTGAGGCTGCAAGTGAGCTGAGAAGATGCCACTGCACTCCTGCCTGAGTGACAGAGTGAAATCCCATCTCTAACACAATAACAACAGCAAAACAGAAATTGCATTATCTCATCCTTCAAAGCGGGTGGATCACGAGGTCAGGAGATCGAGACCATCCTGGCTAACACGGTGAAACCCCATCTCTACTAAAAATACAAAAAATTAGCTGGGCGTGGTGGCGGGCGCCTATAGTCTCAGCTACTTGGGAGGCTGAGGCAGGAGAATGGTGTGAACCTGGGAGGTGGCGCTTGCAGTGAGCTGAGATTGTGCCACTGCACTCCAGCCTGGGTGACTGGCGCGAGACTCCATCTCAAAAAACAAAACAAACAAACAAAAAAACAACCCTACTACTGTGTCCTATCATACTTTCGGTCTAAAAGACCCTACGAGATGACTCTCGCTTGCTTGTTTTGAACATGTCAAAGATAGTAATAGTCCCTTGTTTCAGTTTGTATTTTAGACTTTGTATGGTTAAGGATCTTTTTATCCTTATTGGCCATTTCTCTTTTACATCTTATCCCAATTATTTTTCCTATTGGGTTGTCTTTTATCTTTTACATATACGTATTTTTATGTATGTACATACGTATATACATGTGTATATATACATATGTGCATATATATATACGTAGCCATGCAGAGGTTTTAATTTTCATGTAGTTCAAATTCGTCAAACTTTTAATTAATGAATTAATTGAGACAGGGTCTCACTCCATTGCTCAGGCTGGAGTGCAGTGGTGTGATCACAGCTCACTGCAGCCTCAAACTCTCTGGCTCAAGTGATCCTCCTGCCTCAGCCTCCCGAGTAGCTGAAACTACAGGCGAGTGCCAGCATCCTCGGCTAATTTTTGTATTTTTTGTAGAGACAGGGTCTCCCCATGTTGCCCAGGCTGGTCTGGAACTCTTGGGCTCAAGTAATCCACTCTCCTTGGCCTCCGAGAGTACTGGGATTACAGGTGTGAGCCACTGCGCCTGGCCATGTCAATCTTTTCTTTATGATTTCTTTGTTCTGTTTCATGTTTAGAAGACCTTCTTCTGTTTAATATGATCAGAACAGCTACCCAAGATTTTTTCTAGAATTACGTGGTTTCATTTTGCATTTAAATCTCTATTCTATCTGGATTTATTATATTTTAGTATAAAAAGGTAAAGTACAGCCTTATTTTTTTCTCCCAAAAGACAGAGGACCCAAATGACATTTTCGAATGTCACTAATTTGAAATGTTACTTTTATCAAATGCCAAATTCCTATATATATTTGGGTCTATTTCTGACTTTCTCCCTTCCTTCCTTCCTTCCTTCCTTCCTTCCTCCCTTCCTTCCTTCCTTCCTCCTTCTTCCTTTCTTCCTTTCTTCCTTTCTTTCCTTCTTCTTTCTTTCTTTCTTTCACACGGAAAAGGGTCTGGCTCTGTCATCCAGGCTGGAGTGCAGTGGCGCGATCTCGGCTCACTGCAACCTCCACCTCCCGGGCTCAAGAATTCTCCCGCCTCAGCCTCCTGAGTAGCTGGGACTACAGGCTGTGCACCATCATGCCCAGCTAATTTTTGTATTTTTTATAGAGACAGGGTTTTGCCATGTCGCTCAGGCTGGTCTTGAACTCTTGGGCTCAAGTGATCCACCTGCCTCAGCCTCCCAAAGTGTGCTGGGATTACAGGTGTGAGCCACTACACAAGGCCTCTTGTCTGTATTTTTTTTTTTTTTTTTTTTTTTTTTTTTTTTTTTTTTGAGATGGAATCTCGCTCTGTTGCCAGACGGGGGTGCAGTGGTGTGATCTCAGCTCACTGCAACCTCTGCCTCCTGGGTTCAAGTAAGCAATTCTCCTGCCTCAGCCTCCTGAGTAGCTGGGATTACACACACCCACAACCACACCTGGATAGTTTTTATATTTTTAGTACAGACGGGGTTTCACCATGTTGGCCAGGTTGGTCTCGAACTCCTGACTTCATGATCTGCCTGCCTCAGCCTCCCAAAGTGCTGGGATTACCACGCCCGGCCCTTTATTCTTATTTCTTACCTCTCTATTCCTGGTAGAGGAATTTGTATTTCCCTGATGACTAATGATGCTGATGTCACCCACCCTCATTACTTTTTGTCCAAGAGTTTTCCTGGCTATTCTCTTTTAATTTTAATGTTTTGTTTGCTTACTTTTTTCCTTTCAAAATTTTTTTGTTTTATAGTTTGTTTTTAAGAAGACAAGAAGATCCCTCTGTAGGTTCACCTACAGAAATCTTGTTGCAACTTTTATTTCCTCTAGAGAGTCAAGTTTGACTGTCTTCTCTGTGCTGTTCTCTTTTAAAAAAAGTTTTAATGAGATATAATTCACATACCATACAATTTGCCCATTTAAAGCATACAATGCAATAGATTTTATTACATTCACAGATACGTGCAACCAAACTGTCACCAGAGTCGATTGTAGAACATAGTCATCACCTCAAAAAGAAATCCTGGGACCAGGTGTGGTGGCTCACACCTGTAATCCCAGCACTTTGGGAAGCAGAGGCGGGTGGATCACTTGAGCCCAGGACAGCCTGGGGAGCAAAGTGAGATCTCATCTCTGGGGAAAAAAAAAAAAGGCCAGTTTAGATGGCATGTGCCTATAGTCCTAGCTACTCAGGAGGCTGAGGTGGGAGGATCATCTGAGCCCAGGAAGTTGAGGCTGTGGTGAGCCATGATCACTCCACTGAACTCCATCCTGGGTGACAGAAGGAGACCCTGTCTCAAGAAAAAAAAAGAAAAAAGAAGAAACCCTGTACACTTTAGCTATCATCCCTGGCTCCCACCTACCTCCCTTAGCCCTTGGCAATCACTAATCTACTTTCTGTCTCTATAGGTTTGCCTATTCTTAACATTTTATTTAAGTACAATCATATAATACGTGATCTTTTGTGACTGGTTTATTTTACTTAGCATAGTGTTTTCAAGATTCTTCCATGCTGTGGCATATATAATACTTCATTACTTTTTATGGCCAAATGATATTCCTTTGTATCAATATACCATGTTTTACTTATGCATTCATCAGTCAAACATTTGGCTTATTTCCACTTTTTGGCTATTGTGAATAGTGTCACTATGAACATTCACCACAGGTTTTTGTTTAAGCCCCTATTTTCTTTCTTTCTTTCTTTCTTTTTTTTTTTTTAGCCCGAGTTTCGCTCTCTTGCCTAGGTTGGAGTGCAGTGGCGCAATCTCGGCTCACTGCAACCTCCACCTCCTGGGTTCAACTGATTCTCCTGCTTCAACCTCCCAAGTAGCTGGGATTAGAGACACGTGCCACCATGCCTGGCTAATTTTTTTTGTATTTTTAGCAGAGACGGTGTATCATTATGTTGGCCAGGCTGGTCTTGAACTCCTGACCTCAAGTAATCTGCCCACCTCCGCCTCCCAAAGAGCTGTGATTACAGGTGTGAGCCACTGTGCTGGGCCTGAGCCCCTATTTTCAATTCTTTTGGGTGTATACCTAGGAGCAGAATTGCTGGATCACATGGTAATTTTGTTTAATGTATTGAGAAACCTTCAAACTATTTTCCACAGCAACTGCACTGTTTTACATTTCCACCAGCAATGAATGAGGCTTCCAAGTTCTTCATAGCCTCATTAAGATTTGTTTTTGTTTGTTTTAATTCCAGCCATCCTAGTGGGTATGAAGTAATATTTCATTGTGGTTGGTTTGTATTTCCCTGATGATGAATGATGTGGGGAATCTTTTCATGTACTTATTGGCTAAACATATATGTTTTTTTGGAGAAATGTCTATTCAAGTCCTTTGCCCATTTAAAAAATTGGGTCATTTATCTTTTTATTATTGTGTACTAATTGTTCTGTATTTTCCTGACTATTCCTGGATGTTCATTTTTCTAGTTGAACCTTCGTCAAGAATGACTAGCAGCCAGGCATGGTGGCTCACGCCTATAATCCTAGCACTTTGGGAGGCTGAAGAGGGCAGATCACTTGAGGTCAGGAGTTCAAGACCAGCGTGGCCAACATGGTGAAACCCCGTCTCTACTAAAAATACAAAAATTAGCCAGGTGTGGTGGTGCATGCGTGTAATCCCAGCTACTAGGGAAGCTGAGGCAGGTGAATCACTTGAGGCCAGGAGGCAGAGGTTGCAGTGATCTGAGATGGCGCCACTGTACTCTAGCCTGGGCAACAGAGTGAGACTCTGTCTCAAAAAACTAAAAAAGAAAAAAAAAATCACTAGCAACTTTTACATAGCCAAAAAGCAAAAACCAAATATTCACCCTGACTCTAGTCTAACAGATTCTGCAGATAAAATTTTCCTCAAAGCATCTTCCAGCTTAAATGACCTAAAAAAACCGTGAAGTTGATTTAAATCTCACTTGTGTACATGAAACAGAAATGAGCTCTAGCATAGCCCGCTCTCTCTCTGTTTTTTGTTTGTTTGTTTGTTTGTTTTTTTGAGATGGAGTCTTGCTCTGTTACCCAGGATGGAGTGCAGTGCAGTGGTGTGATCTTGGCTCACTGCAACATCCGCCTCCCGGGTTCAAGCGATTCTCCTGCTTCAGCCTCCCAAATAGCTGGGATTACAGGCGCCCGCCACCACACCCAGCTAATTTTTTGTATTTTTAGTAGAGACGGGGTTTCACCGTGTTAGCCAGGATGGTCTTGATCTCCTGACCTCGTGATCTGCCCACCTCGACCTCCCAAAGTGTTCAGATGATAGGCGTGAGCCACCGCACCTGGCCCAGCCCTCTCTTAAAAGCTTGTGTGTGATATGCGCATGGGAGTTCCTAATTACTCTCCAGCCTAATTTACTTTGGTGTAGCACTGACTCCAAGATTAAGGCTGCAGAAACCCTTTTCAAGATCAGCATCCCAAGCTGGCCTGACATGCTTATCACAGCCTCTTGGGGGCTCTCATCTCCTCCTGGGTTCAGAACTGAACCCAAACTACAGGCACAGCCTGACTCACAGCTGTGGGTTGCAGTGATTGCTGGGTTTCATTAGGGAGGAGTGTGGTTTCCCGCATGCTTAGTCTTTGGGGGGAGTCTGAAGAGAATCAAGCACTCCTCATGCCAGTTGCTTAATCCTTGGGGGTATCTGAAAGAGAAGCAAGCACTTCTTAGATCAATATTTTCAAGGCTCATCTGATGCAGGCCTCTGCCTGGGGCTGGAGGAGAGACTTTCTCCAGCTGCTCTCTCTCCAGGGTGGATACAAACTTAAGTCCTTGTAATGAACTCCTTGCATGTTTTCCCCCTGGGAAATTTGTGTATGTAAGTGCAATTATGATGGGGGAAAGGGTTTAAAGATAGTTTCAAAAGTGGACACTTCTGGTGTTTGTCCCTTGGCAAATTAGTTTCTCAACCTGTGTGTTTTTTTTTTTTTCATTATCAATACCTCCCCGAGTCTTTTTAATTTCCCCACCCTCACCTCTCACCCATGAAATTTTCTTTTCTTTTCTTGTTTTTGTGTTTTTTAGACCAAGTTTCGATCTTGTTGCCCAGGCTGGAGTGCAATGGCGCGATCTCGGCTCACCTCAATCTCTACCTCCCGGGTTCAAGCGATTCTCCTGCGTCAGCCTCCCGAGTAGCTGGAATTACAGGCATGCACCACCATGTCCAGCTAATTTTGTTTTTTTAGTAGAGACGGGGTTTCTCCATTTTGGTCAGGCTGGTCTTGAACTCCTGACCTCAGGTGATCTGCCGTTCTTGGCCTCCCAAAGTGCTGGGATTACAGTCATGAGCCACTGTGCCCGACCTCTTTTCTTTTCTTTTTTTCTTTCGTTTTCGAGACAGGGTCTCACTCTGTCACCCAGGCTGGAGTGTAATGGCGCAATCATGGCTCACTGCAGCCTCAACCTCCTGAGCTCAAGTGATCCTGCTGTCTCAGACTCCCAAGTAGGTGGGACCACAGCCATGCTCCACGACACCTGGTTAATTTTTTTTTTTTTTTTTTTTTTTTTTGGTGGAGATAGGGTCTCACTATGTTGCCTAGGCTGGTCTTGAGCTCCTGGGCTCAAGCAGTCCTCCTGCCTCTCCCTCCCAAAGTACTGGGATTACAGGCATGAGCCACCACATCTGCCCTGAAATTTCAATATCACAGCTATACTGTATATCTGTTTATGTGTTGTATGTATGCTGTGCTTTACACATAAAAAATTTGTTTTATTTTTTGCCCCGTTGGAGTGTGATAGAGACTGTACTGAGAATGCACACTTTACATAATTAGTTCACAACTTGCCCCGGGCAGCCTCCATCACATAAAATCAGAAGAAGTCAGCCCAGCAGGGCCTACAAGGAATGTGTGAACGGATGCACATAAAGTGCTTAGCAAAGCGTGGTAAACAAGAGCCCTTGTTGTTGTCATTCTTGCTTTAAGCCCAGTCCCAGTGATGTCTGTAACCCTCTCTGGGGCCAAGGAGTCCCGTGGCTCTGGAGGGCTGGTCAGAGGACTAAGTATTCCCTGTCTGGAGCTCTAGGGGGTCAGTAGGTACCTAAGGGAGTGAACTGGGCTTGGAGGGACTGTGGCCAGAAGACAGCTCTGGGCCCGGTGGTGACAGAACTTCTGATTTCTCAGGAAAAGCCAAGAATATGGATTTTGGGTTAAATCTCCTGAATTTTAAGCATTGGCTCAATTAAACAACGATAAGGCATCGTGGACCGAACAAAAGGGATGAAACCAAGATTTACTGACTTTCCCAGAGTCAGGGGCACGGCTGGGATTCCAATAAGGACTCCTAAACCAGTGCTCTTTCCAGTTAACCTAACGCACACCCTTCATCTCACCGTCCCTCCCCACTTCTCAGTCTTCGGGAGTCCTTCGATGCCTCTCCTCCCACCCCCAGGATTCCCTCCCCATAGGCCACCCGCCTTCCAGCAGGGCGTGGTCTCTACAGAGGAGGTCAGGTCTCCCAGGCTTCCTCAGCATCGACGCCGGGGAGCGCCCTGAGGTTGGGAGCGCCCGGGGCCCGCAAAGGAGGAGGTGGCTCAGGAGTCGGGGCAGACCGTGGGAACCGGCCCCGGGGGAGGCGTGGAAAGGCGGAGCGCGGGACTCAACCAGTCTCTCCCGCGCCGATCGCAAAATCTCGGAACTGAAACAGCCAGTTGTTCGCAGCTTCCCTCTGACCCGCCACCCTGGACATTGTTTTCCATTCGCCCGGGTCGCGGGTGGGAGGCGAGGCACGCCGGGGTTCTGGAGCTTGGCCGCGCGCCAGGCTTGTGGCCTTCGTCCCCTGGGGCCACTGGGGCGGCCACGCCTCTCCCGCAGGAGGAGAGAACGCGTGGGTCTGGGTGGCTGCTCCGGCCCTCCCGCCTCCAGCTCGGCCATGGGGTCGCGCAGCTCCCACGCGGCCATTCCCGACGCGGACAGTATTCGGCGAGAGACCGGCTGTGAGTGCGCCTGCACCGGCGGCTGCGGAGGGGACCGGGCGAACCCAGGCGTCCGGGGCTAGGGAAGGGGTTGAGTTGAAGGATGGACGAACTTACAAGTCCGGGATCCGGGGCTCCCTGGAGCTGGAAGACCAAGACCCCAGCGCCTGGGATCTCTGGGCTCGGGGCGGGTTAACCTAGGGGTCCCAGCCTCCAAGTTTGGGGAGGATCCGGGTTCACGGGGTTGGAGTCCAGATAAATCCAGGCACACAGGTGTCCTCGAGCCTGGATCGAAGCTGAAGGCAGAGCTGACGGCGGATGGAAGGGATGGCTTTGGTACTTTGGTTTTCGGGAGGTTGCGAGCCGCCCGGGTCTCCAACCTGGATCTTCGCGGGGTCACGTCACTCTCCCTCCACCCCGGCCAGCTCCACCCCTGATTCCTCGGGATGATCGCCCCATCCAGCCAGCCCCCGCTGTCCCTGGCCCATCTTCCCGGCCTATTGAGGCGGGTTTCTGGAGCGGGCCCCGCAGCGTCACACACCACCCCTTTCTCCTTCCCGCAGTCTCCCAAGCCAGCCTGCTCCGCCTGCACCACCGGTTCCGGGCACTGGACAGGAACAAGAAGGGCTACCTGAGGTGAGGGGGAGCCGACCTCATGACTTCTGTCCTCTGTCTCTCTGACTCCACGTCCCTCTTTGACTCTCCATCTAGCATCTCTGCCTTACCCTCTTTGAACTTTGGCTTTGCAGCCGCATGGATCTCCAGCAGATAGGGGCGCTCGCCGTGAACCCCCTGGGAGACCGCATTATAGAAAGCTTCTTCCCCGACGGGTGAGGCCTGCTGGGCATGGGGAGGTGGAGGCGGGAAAACCAGCGTGTGAGTGGGTGGGAGGGGAGTTTAGAGATTGAGGCAGAGTGATGACTAAGGTGACCACCACCTCTTTCCATTCTGCCCCCTGTCTCCCCAGGAGCCAGCAAGTGGATTTCCCAGGCTTTGTCAGGGTCCTGGCTCATTTTCGCCCTGTAGAAGATGAGGACACAGAAACCCAAGACCCCAAGAAACCTGAACCTCTCAACAGCAGAAGGAACAAACTTCACTGTGAGTTTGTGAGGACCTGCCCAAGTGAGAATGCAGATGTACCCACACCAGGGACAGGCTCCAGGAATCTCCCATTCCCTTCCTGAGCCCATTGACAACCTCCCCCCTCCTCCAGGGTGGCCTTCTGCTGGAAGAGAGCCAGGGAAGACCTACCTTCCTTTCCCCCTCCCACCCTCTCCCCAGATGCATTTCAGCTCTATGACCTGGATCGTGATGGGAAGATCTCCAGGCATGAGATGCTGCAGGTTAGCAGAAAGCGAGAGCAAGAGATGTGATGTGTGAAGGATGGGATGGTTAAATGCAATGGTGTGAGAGATGGGGTGGGATGATTGGGGAACTGGGGTGCAGATAATTGGGGTATTGGTTGGGAAATGGGAATGGGTGGAGTTGGAGTGTGGGTTTGTTGGGAGATTGAGTGGGGAGCAGTTGACTATGAGGTTGGGAATAGATCAGTGATTCTCAACTGGGGGTGATTTTGCTCCCTGAGTGAACATCTGGCAATATCTGGAGATGCTTTTTGTTGTCACAAAGGGGGAGAGAGTGTGCTACTGGCATCTAGTGGGTAGAGGTCAGGAATGTGGCTCTATATCATGCAACACCCAGGAGAGCCTCCTCCAACAAGGAGTTATCTGGCTCCAAATGTCAATAGTGCCAAGATCGATAAACTCTGGAAAAGATGTGATGGAATGAGGATGGTATTAGAAACCCTTAGTGGTTGAGGTGGATAATGGTGTGGAGGATGGATGGAGGTTGGGTGATAAAGTTGGGTAATGAGTTTGAGCATATTCTGAGGGTAGTGTGGGATGGTGAGGGAGAGATAGGAGATTGGTTGTTGAAGCAGTAGGGAAAATTATTGGGGGGATATGGTGAAAAATGGATGAAGGATGGATTATAAAATTAGTAATAGCTTTTGGGATGAGGTGGGCAAGGTTTAGGGGATGGGGGAGTAGCAGCCTTCGTGCCCCTCTTTTTGGCTGCCTCTTCACTTGTCTCCCAGGTTCTCCGTCTGATGGTCGGGGTACAGGTGACAGAAGAGCAGCTGGAGAACATAGCTGACCGCACAGTGCAGGAGGCTGATGAAGATGGGGATGGGGCTGTGTCCTTCGTGGAGTTCACCAAGGTCAGAGTGCCCTTGGGGACTGGGGAGTTGAGATCAGGAGTCCCTGGGGCAGACAGACATGGGAAATGTTCAACGGAGGAGGGTGGAAAGATAGGGGTTCCCTGGGAATGATGGAGTCTCTGGAATGGGTAGAATCCTGGGGGAGGAGGTTGGGAGCATGGAGAGTTGAGAGTCTCCATTCGTCTGCCTGTCATTCGTTTCCCCCTCAGTCCTTAGAGAAGATGGACGTTGAGCAAAAAATGAGCATCAGGATCCTAAAGTGACTCCGTTTGTGCCTTGGGCTTGCTCCTGCAACCAGTATCTCCTTGGAATTCATCCAAAGCCCACATGGACGCAGGATGCCAATAAACTGTATTCTTGCTTCTACCTCTATTTAGGGCCAAGGGAAGAAAGCTGGAAGGATGTGTACTAAAGTCTAGCTTGGCAGTCCCCAGCCTTTTTGGCATCGGGGACAATTTTTCCACGGATGGGTGACAGGGGATGGTTTTGGGATGATTCAAGTGCATTACATTTATTGTGCACTTTATTTCTGTTATGATTACTGTGGGGAAAAGAACGAGAGATCAGCTTGTTACCATCTGTTAACCATGATCTATATAGAAGGAAGTAGACATAAAAGCTCCATTTAGTTCTGTATTTAAGATGCTGCTTAATCGTGACCTACCTTCAAACTTTGTCCTTGCAAGAGACATGTGCGAAGGTGATTTCAGGTTAAAAGGATTTTTGGGCTGTGCAGATTGTGCTTGTTAAACAAGTGCTAAAAGGCTGCTTGTGGTTAAAGTCATTCACCTTCCCTTAAAGTCTCAAGAAAGGAAAAACCATTTGTCTCCTGCCCCTCCCTCTGGGGCAATGGACCATCTCGGGTAATACCCATTGTGTGCTTGTTTTACTGAGTGAGGAGAAACCGCCTTTAGAATAAGGTGGGACTTGCTGGAGGCTAATACTGTAAAAGGTTATGGAGATTTCGCATTTATATATCTCAAGGCACAGCATTTTCTGTTAATTATTTCATTATTACAAGGATTTTTTCATGTGTTTGCTGCTGATGTCCTCCCACCATAATTCCTATTGTCCGGCCCACTCCCCTTATCCTTTTAATGACTAAGGATAATTCTCAATAATACCAGGAACTCAGAGGGGCCGGTGCCGGCGTGGGTCCTCTGTAAGCATGTAGCCGGCCGTGTCCCTGGCCCCGCATTTCTTCTCTACCCTTTTGTTCTGTGTTTTATTCCTTTTCTCAAGTCTTTGTTTCCACCTAACGGAGTGATTAGGCCCCACAAGTGTGGAAGCCACCCCTTCAGATTACATTGTAATATATAATGAAATAATTATACAACCCACCATAATGAAGAATCAGCGGGAGCCCCGAGCTTGTTTTCCTGCAACTAGATGGTTCCATCTGGGAGTGATTGGAGACAGTGACAGATCATCAGGCATTAGATTCTCATAGGGAGCGCACAACCTAGATCCCCTGGGTGTGAAGTTCACAGTAGGATTTGGGCTCCTATGAGAATCTAATGCCACTGCTGATCTGACAGGAGGCAGAGCTCAGGCTGTAATGTGAGCAATAGGGAGTGGCTGTAAATACAGATGAAGCTTCAGCTTGCCTGCCACTCACCTTGTGCTGTGCGGCCCGGTTCCTAAAAGACCAAAGACCTGATGCCAGGTCCAGCTCATTTGGTCTCAGAGCTGAGAATCAGCCAGTCATCTTTTGGTTGTAAATCACTGAAAACCCAACTCAAAGTGATTTAAGTCAGAAAGAAATTTTAAGAGCTCATGTAATTAAAAAGTCTGGAAATATCCTACTTTAGGCACAGCTGGACCCAAGGGCACAAATGATGTCATCAGACCCCAGTTATTCTCCATCTCCCAGCTCAGCTTTTTCTGTCCATAAGCCTCATTTTCAGGAAGGCTCTTTCCTAGTGGTGGAGATGACTACTATCAGCTCCAGGCTTCTATCCTGCTAACCCAGTAACCCAGTGGGAAGAGATTTTCTTATTCCAATAATTCCAAGTGGAGAGAGTCATTGACCTGGTTGGGGTCTCATCCCTACTTCTAGGGGAATGGAATGCTCTGAGTGTTCACAGGCCAGGCCTGTGTCATGTACTAATCCCTAGAGCCAGGGAAACAAAGTCTGAGGATTCAGGATGGGGTGGAAGTGGTTGCTTAAAGGAAAATGAAATACAATTAGCAGAATAAGGAGAAATGAGTGGTCTGCTCTGCTTGGGCAAAACAAGAGATGCCCATTACTGTGAAGGACCCTTGAAGTCTGGACTCTTAAATGGGTTTTTGCTGATTTCCTGGGTGCATGCTAGGATGATCGGGCTTGATGGGGTAGGGAAGAGTTGATGTAAAAATAATAAACAATACATACCTTCCTAGAGTGTGAATGCGTTCGAAGAGTCTAAGAGTAAGCTTGTTTTCATGGTAAGACGTTCAAACATTGATATAAGACGGAATGGAGTAGGATGTCCCATAAAACCATGAGACTGTCTGCAGCAGAGCGCTCTGGTTGCACTTGTGGGAGACACTGTAATTGCCTTGCTGTTTTTCTTCCTCCCAGAGCTGGTCTTTGGTTGTCTTGTATCAACACATGAGAACCAGCTGAGCTTATAACATCTCAACTCTGCTTTCAATGATGTGTTAGTAGCTTGAAACTGGCTATAGTGGGAATATTTTACACCACAGACATTGGTAAATGCAACAGGTTAAGGCTTTTTCCTCCAGGAAAGCCAGTTGTTAAACATTTATCTGCACACCATCTGATAGACATTTGCCATTACTTAGCATGCCAATGGTTTCTTCCTTTTTTCTTCTTTCTCTTTCTTTCTTCCTTCCTTCCTTCCTTCCTTCC
>NW_016808764.1:6341510-6349076 GCF_001698545.2 Rhinopithecus bieti
AAAAAAACAAAAGAAGTTTGAGGTCATGTAAATATGATGCACCTTGAGGCCCTAGGAACCTGGAATTGTCTGGGGTTAACCATAATGTGAAATGTGGATTAACCACATTTCAACTTTTAACATTTATTATTATTATTTGAGATGGGGTCTCACTTTGTAGCCCAGGCTGGAGTGCAGTGGTGGGTTCTCAGCTCACTGCAACCTCTGCCTCCTGAGTTCAAGCGATTCTCCTGCATCAGCCTCCTGAATAGCTGGGACTAGAGGTGTGTGTCCCCCCCCCCGGCTAATTTTTTTTTTTTTTTTTTTTTTTTTGAGATGGAGTCTTGCTCTGTCACCAAGGGTGGAGTGCAGTGGTGTGATCTTGGCTCACTGCAACCTCCGCCTCCTGGGTTCAAGCAATTCTGCATCAGCCTCCCGAGTAGCTGGGACTAAAGGTGTGCACCACCATGCCTGGCTAATTTTTGTTTTTTTGGAGATGGAGTCTTGCTCTGTCACCAAAGTTGGAGTGCAGTGGTGTGATCTTGACTCACTGCAACCTCAGCCTTCTGGGTTCAAATGATTCTCCTGCCTTAGCCTCCTGAGTAGCTGGGACTACAGGTGTGCACCACCATGCCCAGCTAATTTTTGTATTTTTAGTAGAGACAGGGTTTCGCCATGTTGGCCAGGCTGCTCTTGAACTCCTGACCTCAAGTGATCTGCCCGCCTTGGCCTCCCAAAGTGCTGGGATTACAGGCATGAGCCACCACACCTGACCTGAACCCCCTTTTTTGGCCCTCCCAAAATACTGGGATTATAGGCATGAGACACTGTGGCCAACCCAGATCTATATATTTTTAAATAAGGGATTTCGATATCAGAAGATGAAGGAAAAATTTTTTGAAAACATTGACCTAAAGCTTCCAGCCAGGCTCCTAGTGACTGCTCTCTATAAGAAGGTCTCCAACAGCCATAAGGCACTGAGCATAGCGCCAGGCCCATAAGCTCTAAAGAAAGATCTCCCCATCTATTCATGCCCACACCTTCTCTAGGAACTCAGTACCACTCACTGGTGCTCCTCATCTCATAAGAGTTACTAGAGGGCCTGAGGGATCCCCAGGACTCCACTCACTGTTCTGGTGGTTGGAGGCACAAACCACTCTCAGCACGAAACCCCCAGATTCCACCCAACCTCAGGAGGGGAGGCTTTTGCCATGCAGGTGAGGGGCTGCAGTCTGGCTGCTGGGCAGAAACTGCTGAACCCCATCCTCTGGATGTCAAGTCTGGCAGACGCCTGTGGATTTGTTCTAGAGGGGTCCTGATGAGGAGCCCCTCTCCTACGAGCAGCAGTTGACAATTTTTAGTGATTTGTTTACCATCTTCATTATTGTTGCTGTACAGCATCTGTGTCCTGTACTGTTACTCATTGTCTATAAACAGACTCACTTAAAATTTATGCATTTGAGTTTATACAAGAAATTTCATTTACTCCTATAAATTTTATTTTCTTTTTAAAGTATATTTTCTGCATCCAATCATTCATTATCACTCCTATAAAATAAAAGCAGCATCAATGACTATAAATAAGATAACTACACAAATATAGTACATGCAAAGAAACAAACAAAAAATACACATATAAGGGAATATCAACACAAATAAATGATAAATGTTTGAGGTGAAGAATATACTAATTACCCTCATTTGAGAATTATACATTGTATACATGTATCAAAATATCACACTGAGCTGGGCGCAGTGGCTCATGCCTCTAATCCCAGCACTTTGGGAGGCTGAGGTGGGCAGATCACCTGAGGTCAGGAGTTTGAGACCAGCCTGGCCAACATGGCGAGACCCTGTCTCTACTAAAATACAAAATTAGCCAGGCATGGTGGCAGGCACCTATAATCCCAGCTACTTGGGAGGCTGAGGCAGGAGAATCGCTTGAACCCAGAATCACTGCCCAGGCTGCAGTGAGCCGAGATTGCGCCACTGCACTCCAGCCTGGGCAACAGAGCAAGACTCTATCTCAAAACATAAACACAAACAAAAACAAAAACATCAACTGTATTCTGTAAATATGTATGATCATTGTATGTCAATCAAAATAATACTATTTTACAGGGAGAAGATTAACAAGTGTTAATTTAACAAGTGTTAAACAAGATTTAACAAGTGTTAAGGAGTTTTAAAAGATAAACCTGCCTAAAACAGAGATTTCTCTTTGGTGATCTGAAAACTGCAAAAAAGAATTGAGAAGGGTATAAATTTTTTTTCTTTTTTTGAGACTGGATCTTGCTCTGTCACCAAGGCTGGAGTGCAGTGGTGTGATCTTGGCACACTGCAGCCTCTACTTCTGGTGCTCAACTGATCCTCTCACCTTAACCTCTTGAATAGTTGAGATCACAGGTACATGCCACTACACCTGGTTAATTTTGCTATTTTTTTGTAGAGATAGGGTCTTGCTATATTGCCTGGGCTGGAATTACAAGTGTGAGCTACTGCACCTGGTTAGAAATGACCTTTTCACTGTGTGATTCAGTGTTATTGAGCTGTGTTGTTACTACCCAGAATCATCTTGTGTATGTGAATGGTGCGCTTCCCATACCTTGGGAACCACTGCCTGGAGGAGACTATGAGGAAATCAACTTGGGTTGAATCTTCACTTTCTGTCCCTTCAGGGACCATCTGGAGGCAGCCATCAGTGGGATGGACAGCGTGATGCTCAGGTTGGCCGCTGGTCAGGTTGGGTTTGGTAGAGGTTGGCCATCATAGCGGAATTCACTCATCAGGCCAGGTCCAGGGACAAGTAACAGGACATTACGACACATGCTTGGTGGAGTTGGAAATATTAAAAGCAACAGCCCTCTGCTGACATTCGTCTCCAGAACCTGGTAAGACTTGTAAGTTTGGAGACATGGCCCATGAACTTGCCCACTTGCTGGGCTAAGATGGCAGAGTCCCCAAGGGAGAAACTGGAGGTGGCTTTAGTCCTGGTGCTTGCGATCCTCATTTGAGATGGAGGGTGCTTCCCAGCCAGGAGTGGGATGGGCACTGGAGGGGTCCCAGCTTGTTCCACTGAGGGTGCTGGGAAGGGCCTTGGCTATCCTGGAATTTTCTAGAAGAACCCATCTACGTATCTCAAAGAGGAGATGGCAGTTCCAGAAGAAGTACCTCTCTTTGCCAAGGAGACAAAACTTGAGACGGTGAGTAGGGAGCTCTCGGAAGAGAAACAAGTACAATCGTGTTTCGCCTAGCAACTAGGAAATGAAATGTGTTGTTGGTGTTTTCATCATTGTATGAACATCATAAAGTGTATTTACACAAACCTAGATGGTGTAGCCTACTGTACACCTAGGCGATACGGTATAGCTGATTGCTATCAGGTGAGAAACCTGCACGGCATGTTACTGCATTAAGTACTGTAGGCAACTGCAACATAATGGTAAGTATTTGTGTATCTAAAGATAACTAAACATAGGCACATTACAGTAAAACTGTGGTATTACAGTCCTATGGGACCATCGTCATATATGTGGTCTGTCATTGACCAAAACGTCATAATGCAGCGCATGGCTGTAGAAGGACATAGGTAGTGATGTTGGGCAGACCTGGTTATGCTGTCATTGCCCCTTGCTAACCGATCAGGAAAATAGTTAGGAATTCTGACCTAGTCCTCAGCCCTACCTAAGCAACACCAATAAAACTCTTTTTTTTTGAGATGGAATCTCACTCTGTTGCCCAGGCTGGAGTGCAGTGGCAGGATCTCAGCTTACTGAAACCTCTGCCTCCCAGGTTTAAGTGATTCTCCTGCCTCAGCCAACTGAGTAGCTGGGATTACAGGCACCCACCACCATGCCTGGCTAATTTTTGTATTTTTAGTAGAGATGGGGTTTTGCCATGTTGGCTAGGTTGGTCTTGAACTCCTGACCTCAGGGGATCCACCTGCCTTGGCCTCCTAAAGTGCTGGGATTACAGGTGTGAGCCACCACGCCCAGCTCCAATAAAACTCTTAATGTTTAAGAGGCAACATACAGTCTTGATTCCTGGTAGAGCCCTACCCTGAGAATTAATGTGGTTTAGTAAAACCACACTGGCGATATGGTATAGCTGAGTCTTGTTAGGCCTGGGTTTGAATTTGGACCCTTATAATGAGCTGCCGTACAACCTTAGGTAAGTGATTTTAACCCTCGGGGCCTTAGCTTCGTCATCTGTGACAGAGAGAGATACTAGCAGCTGCCCTCCGGAGCTGTATCTTATCCTTTCTCTCTCCCCCTCTCCCTCAAACCTACTTATTTTAGCTGAGGCCCTTGGCCTCATTTATAAGCCTGGACTCTGGCCTGCACCAGTCAGGATTCTTCAGTTGTTAACTGGCTAATAAAATAATAGAAATTTATTGGTTCATATAGCTGAAAGAAAAGTCCAAAGGTACACCAGGCAAAGGTGAGTCCCAAAGGCTCAATGATATTACCAGAAATTAGTCTTTCATTTCTCAACTCTGCTGTCCTCTGTGTTGGTTCATTCATTCATTCGTTCATTCATTCATTCATTCATTCATTCTTTTTTTTTTCTTTAGACAGGTCTCATTCTGTTGCCCAGGCTGGAGGGCAGTGGAGTGATGTTGGCTCACTGCAACTTCTGCCTCCTGGGTTCAAGGGAACCTCTTGCCTCAGTCTCACAAGTAGCTGAGATTACAGGCCTGTGCCACCACACTGGGCTAATGTTTGTATTTTTAGTAGGGACGGGGTTTCACCATGTTGGCCATGCTGATCTTGAACTCCTGACCTCAAGTGATCCACCCACCTCAGTCTCCTAAAGTGCTGGGATTACAGGTGTGAGCCACCGTGCCCAGCCAATGTGTTGGTTTCATTCTTAAGCAGGAAAATAAAATACCAGTAAAAAGAGAGCCTCTCTCTCTTTTTAAAAAAATTTTATCTTAAGTTCAGGGGTACAAGTGCAGGTTTGTTACACAGGTAAACTTGTGTAATGGGAGGTGGCTGCACAGATTATTTAGTCACCCAGGTATTAAGCCTACTACCCATTAGTTATTTTTCCTGATCCTCTCTTTCCTTCCACCCTCCATCCTCCAAAAGACCCCAGTGTGTGTTGTTCCCCTCTGTGTGTCCATGTGTTCTCATCATTTAGCTCCCACTTATAAGTGAAAACATGTGGTATTTGGTTTTCTGTTTCTGTGTTACTTTGCTAAGGATAATGAGTCTCTCTTTTCCAACAGTTCTGTCAAAAGTCCCAGAACAAAATCTCATTGGCCCATCCATTGTAGCCAGGTAAATGCAACACTCTGGTTATCCAGACCTGTTCACAGCTTGTCCCAGTACTACGGACTGAAGTCAATCCCACTTGAACCAAATGCAATGTGTGTGTGTGTGTGTGTGTGTGTGTGTGTTGATTCCCTAAAGGAATATCAGAATGTTGTTATGGGAAGAAGGAGGCTGCATGTTGAACAGGCAAAATCAACAGATAACTATATACTAGTTAGTTTGTTTTTGGTTACAAATAACAAAATTACCAGCTAACAGTGGCTTAAATAATTAAAACAATTATCTCACATTATAAGATGTCTCTGGTGGTAGGCAGTCTTAGAGTTACTGAATGATTAAACAATGTAATTGAGACTCCAAGATGTTTTATCCTTCTATTCCTTAGTATGTTGGCTTTTAATGCTCAGGTGTATTGACTCATGGTTACAAAATGACTGCCATAGCTCTAGCCATTCACATCCTCACAGGAACAGTGTCTAGAAAAGGCTTCCAGAGAGCGTGTCCTAGGAAACAGGAAGTGGAAGATGCCAGTGTCTTAAAGCCTGAGAAAGCGGCACAATGTCACTTCTGTTATAACGTATTGAGACAAAACAGGCCAGGAATGGTGGCTCATTCCTGTAATCCTAGCACTTTGGGAGGCCGAGGTCAGGAGTTCGAGACCAGCCTGGTCAACGTGGTGAAACCCTATCTCTACTAAAAATACAAAAATTACCCAGGTATGGTGGCAGGTGCCTGTAATCCCAGCTACACAGGAGGCTGAGGCAGGAGAATCGCTTGAACGTGGGAGATGGAGGTTGCAGAGAGCTGTGACTGGGCCACTGCACTCCAGCCTGGGTGACAAAGTGAGACTCTGTCTCAAAAGAAAAAAAAAAAGAATTGGGACAAAACAGTCCTAGAGCACACAGAAGAGGAAATCTAGACTCCATCTCTGGATGGCAGGAGTGCTGATAAATTTATAGTCATCTTTAATCTGACATTGTGGCTACAGGTGGGGGTGCATAATTTTCTTGCAGGGAAGGAAAGTAGACATTTAAAAAAATTAATAATAATATGGGCCTTATCTTACTAGTTAACATCGATCATTTATCATGAAACCAAAATAAATAAAATGGTTGATTTGGGAAGCCTCTAAAGTTTAGGCAACTCTGTGTAGACTGCTTTATGAATGGATTTTTCTCATACTTATTAATGCAAAGCACTAAATAGGTAGATGTAAAAGAGCTTTGTGTATATAAATAATGTGAAGTATCTAGTTAACTATTACAGTATTAAAAAAAAATACACTTTGGGAGGTTGAGATGGGAGGATCGCTTGAGGCTAGGAGTTTGAGACCAGCTGGGCAACATAGTGAGATCATGTCTCTAAAAAAAAAAAAATTAGCTGGTGGTGCACACCTGTAGTCCTAGCTACTTAGGAGACTGAGGCAGGAGGATCACTTGAGCCGAGGAGGTCCAGGCTGCAGTGAGCTGTGATCATGCCTTGCACTCCAGCCTGGGCAACGGAGTAAGAATCCATCTCTAGGCCGGGTGTGGTGGCTCACGCCTGTAATCCCAACACTTTGGGAGGTCGAGGTGGGCGGATCACGAGGTCAGGAGATCGAGACCATCCTGGCTAACATGATCAAACCCCGTCTCTACTAAAAATAGAAAAAATCAGCCAGGCATGGTGGTGGGCCCCTATAGTCCCAGCTACTGGGGAGGCTGAGCCAGGAGAATGGCAAGAACCTGGAAGGCGGAGCTTGCAGTGAGCCGAGATCATGCCACTGCACTCCAGCCTGGGTGACAGAGAGATACTCCGTCTCAAAAAAAAAAAAAAAAAAAAGAAAAGAAAGAAAAGGAGTATAACAGCACTTTAGAAGGCTGAGTGGGAGGATCACTTGAGCTCAGGAGTTCAAGACTAGCCTGGACAATATAATGAGACCCTGTTTCTACAAAAAATACAAAAATTAGCCGAGTGTGGTGGTGTACACCTATAGTCCCAGACACTTAGGAGACTGAGGCGGGAGAATTGCTTGAACCCAGCAGTTTGAGGCTGCAGTGGAGTGAGCTGTAATCACACCACTGCACTCCAGCCTGGGTGACAGAGAGAGATCCTGTCTGTTAAAAAAAAAAATGAAGAAAGAAAGAAAGAAAAGAAAAAAAAAGAAAGAAAAAAGGTGTGATTTTTAATGTATTAATGTAATCCTGAGGTGCGGAGGCTTTCCTAAGAAGAATCATAAAGAAAATATTAATAGTGTTGACTACTTAAAACTTAAAAAAATTAAAGGTAAAAGACAAACTGGAGAATTATTATTATTATTATTATTATTATT
>NW_016808764.1:6351305-6372647 GCF_001698545.2 Rhinopithecus bieti
GCTGGAGTGCAGTGGCCGGATCTCAGCTCACTGCAAGCTCCGCTTCCCGGGCTCACGCCATTCTCCTGCCTCAGCCTCCCGAGTAGCTGGGACTACAGGCGCCTGCCACCTCGCCCGGCTAGTTTTTTGGAGGTTTTAGTAGAGACAGGGTTTCACCGTGTTAGCCAGGATGGTCTTGATCTCCTGACCTTGTGATCCGCCCGTCTCGGCCTCCCAAAGTGCTGGGATTACAGGCTTGAGCCACCGCGCCCGGCCTGGAGAATTATTTGAATCATGCATATCAGACAACGGGTTGCAATATTTTGCATATAAGTAGCTCTTTCGAGGGCATTGTGGCTCATGTCTGTAATCCCAGCGCTCTGGGAGGCCAAGGCAGGTGGATCACCTGAGGTCAGGAGTTCAAGACCAGCCTGGCCAACATGGCAAAACCCTGTCTCTACTGAAAAATACAAAAATTAGCTGGGCTTGGTGATGGGCGCCTGTAATCCCAGCTACTCAGGAAACTGAAGCGGGAGAATTGCTTGAACCCAGCAGACGGAGGTTGCAGTGAGTCGAGATCGTGCCCCTGTACTCTAGCCTGGACAACAGAGCGAGACCCCATCTCCAAAAAAAAGAAAGAAAGAAAGAAAGAAATATAAATGTCTAAATGCATATGAAACCATTCAACCTCAATGTTGATTAAAATCTGATTAAAACCACAACTCTTCTGAGGCCCAGTCTAGTTTTAGATATCAAAAGCCCTAAAAACGGGGAGATTATTCGTCCCAGATCCTCATTTCTAGGCAAGTATCCTAAGCAAATAATTAAGGATGCGCAAAAAGATATGACCTACCAGATTGTTCACTTAAGTCTTGTTTATAACAAACAAAGTGGATTATCAGAGTCATCCAACTGTGCACCAGCACGGGTGGGGCAGCTCTAGGGTGTGCCATTCGGGTCTACTTGCCCTTCAGCTGTGAGGAATGCTGGGAGCTGACAGATTCCAGCTATTTTTATTTTTCTATTTTCGAGGCATGGGCCTTACTGTGTCGCCCAGGCTGGAGTGCAGTGGTGCAATGACAGCTCACTGCAGCTTTGACCTGGGCTCAAGTGATCCTCCCACCTCAGCCTCCTGAGTAGCTGGGACTATAGGTGTGCGCCACTACACTCAGCTAATTTACTTTTTAAATTTTTATCAGAGATGATGTCTCACTATGTTGCCCTGGCTGGTGTTGAACTCCTGGGCTCAAGTGACCCTCCCACCTCAGCCTCCCAAAGTGCTGGGATTGCAGGTGTGAGCCACTGCACCTGGCCTCTGCCTCACCTGTTAAGCTGAGGTTGTGCTGTTCTCAGGCAGCCCTAGTGAAGGACTGAGCAAGGCACTGAGACTAGTGATTATAGCTCACTGTGGGATTCCTTTGGTGGGAAATCTTTGCTCCAGAACTCCCCACTGGGTTGGTTAAACGTTTTCCAGATCTGAATCTCCATCTGAGGTTCTCCCTGGCCAATCCTCCTTCTTCACCATTTTATCTTTCATGGATGTTACTCCCAATAAACCTGATACTACCCCAGAGAACCCAACTAACACACTGCATTAGTGTTCAATTGGAGTTTGATCAGAAGGGCAGAACCACTATGGCTGACATGCAATGAGAGACTTATTGCATGCAGGGATTAGTCCTCATGCAACTGTGGGAGCAAGTTATCAGTCTATGTGAGGCGGTGGCTCTTCTGAATCTAATGTTGGACCTGAAGTCATCAGGGCCAGCAGCTGGGCAGGAAAAAATGTACATGAAGTAGGGGATGCAAAGACCAACAGGAACCTACAAGGACAAGGTGGAACATGAGTCTATTGCCACCTCCAATCTTGATGATGTGAGTGACTGGCAGGAGGAGCCAGGCACCTGGTCTAGGCTTTGGAGAAGCTGAAGGAGACCTGGAGTAGCGGGAGGCACCACAGGCCTGGCTGCTGCCTCACACCCACAGGTAGAGCTTCAGCTTAGCTGCAAATTGTGTGAGTGTCAAAAATGCCACGCACTATGCTCAGAGCATAGAAATTGCAGCAACTTCAGTCCCATCTGCCAAATCTTTTTTTTTTTTTTAAGTGACAGAGTCTCACTCTGTCACCTAGGCTGGAGTGAAGTGGTAATCACAGCTCACAGCAGCATCAAACCCCTAGACTCAGGTTATCCTCCTGCCTCAGCCTCCTGAGTAACTGGGACCACAGGCCCATGTCACCATGCCTGGCTTCTTTCTTTCTTTCTTTATATTTATTTACTTATTTATTTATTTATTTTTTTGTAGAGATGGGGGATCTTGTTATGTTGCCCAGATTGGTCTTGAACTCCTGGGCTCAAGTGATCCTCCAGTCTCAGCCTTCCAAAGTGTTGGGATTACAGGCCTGAGCCACTGCACCCAGCCAGTCTGTCAAATCTTGCAAACGTTTTTCTTACGGCCAACAATAACATCGACCATAGAGAAGGGATTTCTTGGAAATATCGTTCCAGTTTTGCTAAGTTAAATAAAATTAAATAAACCTACCACAATAGGATCGGTTAAAAATAAAATGATATATTTATAAAATGAAATGGTATTCAGCCATTTAAAATGATTTCATAGATGAATATTATCATCGTTAAGAAAACAATATAAACAGCATAAACTAATTTGTAAACATGTATATAAACATATAAAGAAAAGTATTTTGAGGGGTTATGTTCTAAGATGTTACATTTTTAAGTAAAAACAAGTCAATCTGGGGCACTTCTCTTCTTTAAACTCTTTTTTAGAGACACGGTCTTACTCTGCTGCCAGGATGGAGTGGAGTGGCACAATACAGCTCACTGCAACCTCAACCTCCTGGGCTCAAATAATCCTCCCACTTCAGCCTCCCAAGTATCAGGGACTACGGGTGTGTGTCACCATACTGGGCTAAGTTTTCTTCCATTCTTTTTTTTTTTTTTTTTTTGTAGAGATAGGGTCTTGCTGTGTTGCTTAGGTTGGTTTTGACTTCCTGGTCTCAAGTAATCCTCCTGCCTCAACCTTCCTAATCTCCTTTAAATTCTTAAATAGTACTTTGGGAGACCAAGGCGGGTGGATCACCCGAGGTCAGGAGTTTGAGACCAGCCTGACCAACATAGTGAAACCCCATCTCCACTAAAAATACAAAAATTAGCTGGGCGTGGTGGCGGGTGCCTGTAATCCCAGCTACTCGTGAGGCTGAGGCAGGAGAATCGCTTGAACCCAGGAGGTGGAGATTGCAGTGAGCTGAGATCACACCGTTGTACTCCATCTTAAAAAAAAAAAAAAAAAGGACCGAGGGCCGCGGGCTGGCTCAAGCCTGTATCCCAGCCACTTTGGGGGAGGGCCAAGACGGGGCCCCGGATCACGAGCGTCAGCCAAGCATCGAGATCATTTCCTCTGGGCTAACACGCGGTGAACCCCGTCTCTACTAAAAAAAATACAAAAAACTAGGGCGGGCGAGGCTGGCGGCGGCCTGTAGTTCCAGCCCACGATAGGGAGGCTGAGGCAGGAGAATGGCCGTAAACCCGGGAGGCGAGCTTGCAGTGAGCCTGAGATCCGGCCTGCCACTCCAGCCTGAGCGGCATAGAGCGCAGACTCTGTCTCAAAAAAAAAAAAAAAATTCTTAAATAGTTTCACACAATTGATCAAATGCAAGTATTTTCATAGCTTCCAGGTCCTCCGCAATGTAGATGACGTATGCAGTCTTTCCAGTTTCATCTCTGACTCCCACGTGCGTGTCATTTCATGTTCTAGGAATGCCAAACTGTTTGAGGTTCTTCCTCTCTATGCTCTGATGTTTCTCAATGACTTTGGCTTTTCTCTTTGGATGGACCGTCTTTCACCCCAACCTTTGCCTGATTAGTTCCTCCTTATTATTCAATAATAATTTTCTGGTAGTGCTTTATTGAGCCATTTGCAGCTCAATAGTTCCCCAAACTAATGATTTTGAACATCAAAATAGATTACCTGGGAAATTTACAAAAATACTGATACTTGGGCTTCACTATAGATCTTCTACATTATAATTTCCAGAGGCAGGACCTGCAAGTCTGCATATTATTTTGAATATGGACTTGTCTGCATATGACTGAGATCCACGGGTTCTGTGGTGAATTTCCATAGTTTTATGTTGCCTTGGTACCCATTTTGAATGTAAGTTAGACTTTCTCACATCAGACGCAGGGCCCAGTCACCCTGGACACAGTTCTTCACCTCTTCCCAGTTCCTCAATGTGGTTGATCCAGATACCTGCCTTATATCTCCTCCTGGGGTAGATACAACCTACTTGTCTCACCCCATCTACTTGACTCACCCTTCTGGCCCCTACACCTTGCATAGGTTGCACAGATATGCTACAGTGACTACCTCTAAGTCACAGTGTGACTTTGCAGAGCTCCTGCCTGTTTACTCTAAACCCACCAATTAGAACTTCTTGGGGGAAATCTGCTGGGATAATACTCAAGACCTTTTTTTTGTGTGTGTGAGACGGGGCTGGAGTGCAGTGGCGTGATCTAAGCTCACCAGAGCCTCTGCCTTCCGGTTTTAAGCAATTCTCCTGCCTCAGCCTCCTGAGTAACTGGGATTACAGGCACCCACCACCACGCCCAGCTAATTTTTGTATTTTTAGCAGAGACAGCGTTTCCCCATGTTGGCCAGGCTGGTCTCAAACTCCCAACCTCGTGATCTGCCCACCTCAGCCTCCCAAAGTTCTGAGATTACAGCCATGAGCCACCGCGCCCGGCCGTACCAAGGACCTTAATAAAGGCTTTGACCCACAGGTCTCTCTCTTTCTCTCTTGCTTTCCACTTACAGGTTCAACACACTGCTGTCTCCAGACTTTCCATCAGCCCTTGTAAGCACTCCTGGCCTGATGACCAAAGTTTTAAAATAGCTTTATTGCTTTAAATGGTTCCATTTTAAATGTGAAATATATATATATATATATGTATGTATTTTAACCAAATTTTAATGATAAAGGCATAATGGTAATGGTCACTTCCTATTGAGCTAAATAAACCCTACACAAACATAACCTCCTTTAGTTCTAACAATAAACCCTTGAGTTAGGTATTTTTAGTAACCCCACATTATTAATATGAAGTAATATTCTCAAGGTCATGCAGTCAGTAAGTGGTGAAGTGCTTGCTTTTAGTCATTAAGCTTTTCGAGAAATTGCTGGTTTCCAATCACATACATTTTTCTTTTAATTAAACATTCCCTCTGATTTTCCCACAATTTTGTGTATGAATTTTCATAACTAGACTTCAGTGTATACTAATTTGATATTTAAGAGGTCTGTTTGTCGCTTCCTAGCATGAAAATAATTCACAAAAGATATTTAATTTAATACTCGGATGATCAACTTCTCATTTTAAGCCCTACCAAACTCTTTCCCAACTCTGAGCAATATTTTCAGATTCTGTTTTGAGCAAATGATTAATTAATACATAATTAATATTCATGAACACTTTGGCATGCCAGACACGGAGCTAAATAAAAGCAGGTATCACAGGGATAAGCAAGACAGACAACCCCATTGCCATGGAGTTTATATTCTAGAGAGGTAGGCAGGTAACACAATAAATAAATGTATGACAAAGTAAGTTCAGGCTGGACAGTGTGGCTCATGTAATCCCAGTGTTTTGGGAGGCTGAGATGGGAGGACTGCTTGAGCCTAGGAATTCAAGACCAGCCTGGGCAACGTAGTGAGACTCTGTCTCTACAAAAAATTAAAAAAATTAGCGGGGTGTGGTGGTACACATCTGTGGTCCTAGGCACTTGGGAGGTTGAGGTGGAAGAATGGCTTGAATCCAGGAGTTGGAGGCTGCAATGAGTATGATTGCATCACGACACTCCAGCCTGGGCAGCAGAGCAAGACTCTGTCTATGAAACGGAAATAACATTTATTTTTTAAAAAAGCAGGATGAGAAAGACTAGGTGGAGGCTATGGCAATAGTTTAGGTAGGGAGGAGGGTGGTGACAGCAGGGGTTAGATTTAGAAAGACATGGGACATATTTTGGAGGTCGAGTCAAGAAAACATGCTCATGGTTTGTACGTGGGGCTAAAGTAAAAGAAGAATCAGAGATGGTTTGTAGGTTATTGGTTTGAGCATGTGGTTGGAGAATGGTAGCATTTCTAGAGCTGAGGATTTCTAGGGATCAATATGTTTGGAAAAATGAAGAGTTTTGTGCCTAATGAAGCAAAGTAATTTTTTTTGAGTGAGTGCCCATTGCAGAGACTGCTAGTTGTCTACTGTAGCCTATTCATTCCCCTCTTTTTTTTTTTAAATAAAGGAAAGCCAATTTTACTTGGGGTAAAGTGGCGAAAAGATAACATTTCTTAGTTTCCTTTGTAGCTAACCTCTTTTGCTTCTCCATTACGTGAGCTCCATATACATAATGTGAACGTGAATAACCTTGAGTTTTGAAATTACATGCTTAGACTAAGAGAAGGAGCCTGAATCCCAAATAACTTTGTGGAGTTGCCATATCGGTTCTAGCCTTTTTTTTTTTCTTTTTTCTTTTTCTTTTCTTTTCTTTCTTTTTTTTTTTTTGAGACAGGGTCTCACCCTCTCACCCAGGCTGAAGTGCAGTAGCGTGATCTCAGCTTACTGTAACCTCTGCCTCCCAGGTTCAAGCGATTCTCCCGCCTCAGCCTCCTGTATAGCTGGGGCTACAGGTGCACACCACCACACTTGGCTAATTTTTGTACTTTTTGGTACAGACAGGATTTCATCATGTTAGCCAGGCTGTTCTCAAACTCCTGACCTCAAGTGATCCACTCTCCTCAGTCTCCCAAAGTGTGGGATTACAGGCGTGATCCAACTGCACCCAGCCGGTTCTAGCCTTTTATATCAGAGAACAAACCCTAAATTGTTTAATCTACAATAATTGGAGCCCTGTTACTAGTAGTTGAATACAATTCCTGTCTGATACCATACCAATTCTAGAAAAAAATTATTACGCTATAATTTCCAGACTTTGTCCCTGCATTCCCATTCTCCTCCAAGCAGAACATGAAGAAGTTGCCCAGAAATAATTTATCTGTGGTATGCAAATCCGGTGTATTAGAAAATATTTTCTGAATCTACTTTTGGTTCCGTTATCCTCAACCAACATATGTCAGCAAAATAAAACAAGCATTTGTATTTTTAGTATGTCACTGTTGTGCAGTCTCCTAAATTTTGATGTTTTAAGCACTATGCCTTTAACATTAGCTAAAGCTGATAACATGGAAGAGGTTGATTATGGTTCTCTGGGTGCCAAGAATTACACTGGTTTCTGTTCCAATGTTGAGGACAGAAATCCTTCAGTGCAGATGGAAACATGGTTGGATTCTGTAGATATATTTCTTATTCACACAACAGAGAGTCTAGTAGGGACTGGACGTTATTACTTTTCTGAAACCTTTACAAATGGTCACTTAAAAAGTTACAAGCATTATATGCAGATACTTTTTTTTTTTTTTTTTTTGAGACAACGTCTCATTCTGCTACCCAGGCTGGAGTGCAGTGGTTTGATCTCTGCTCACTGCAACCTCTACATCCTGGGTTCAAGCGATACTTGTGCCTCAGCCTCCTGAGTAGCTGGGACTATAGGCAGTTGGCATCAAGCCTGCCTAATTTTTGTATTTTTAGTAGAGATGGGGTTTCACCATGTTGGCCAGGCTGGTCTTGAACTCCTGACCTTGGCCTCTCAAAGTCCTGGGACTACAGGCCTGAGCCACTGTGCCTGGCTCATTATTACTTTTATTTTTAAAAAAGTAGATGTGGGTTCTGTCATTTAGGGTGGAGGCTTAGGTTTGTGCATGGAGTACACAGTTCCTTTCTTTTGGGAAAGGCCATCTGGCTGAGCTCTTTCGCTTTGGGCAGGGACAAGGCAAGGACAAATCCCATGTTTATAGGGGACACTTTTGCTCTCTTTCCAAGTTTGGGGCTGGAAGCAATTTCTGGGCCTAGTGGGATGGGGAGGCCAGCTCCTGGCATGTGGAGTCTGAGGCTGGGGGCTGTGCCCCTTGGAATAGCTGAACTGGACAGTATGTCTTGTGACCTGAGGGTGTCTAAGTGGGTCTAATCAGAGGCTTAGAGAGTGACAAGTCTCCTGAAGGCCACAGATTGCAGAGGCCTAAGTGTGGTAAGTAAGACAGAGACTGAATACAAAAGCCCAGTTATGCTTCAAACTCAACCCAGAAACCAGCAGTCCTTGCCACACTCTCTTCCTCCCCAGTTCCAGCCTAGAGAGGCAACCTGTATAATTTTTTTTTTTCTGTTGAGACAGAGTCTTGCTCTGTTGCCCAGGCTGGAGTTCAGTGCCACGATCTCGACTCACTGCAAACTCTGCCGCCCTGGTTCAAGTGATTCTCCTGCCTCGGCCTTCTGAGTAGCTGGGATTACAGGTGTGCACCTCCACACTTGGCTAATTTTTGTATTTTCAGTAGAGACGGGATTGTGTCATGTTGGCCAGGCTGGTCTTAAACTCCTGACCTCAAGTGATCCACCCGCCTCGGCCTCCCAGAGTGCTGGTATTACAGGTATGAGCCACCGTGCCTGGTTGCAACCTCTATGAATTCTTTTAGCCATTTCTTCTCTAATTCACCTCCATATTTATAAACATACATCTGTCTTTCCCCTTACGGACATTATTTGCTGACTTCTTACTATGGAGGGTGAGAATTCGACTCTTTCACACTCCCTTCCAATTTCCTTTCTCATCTTTGACCTAACCACATTACAAGGTTTGGTTAAATCCATATTCAGTGTTTGCATTACTGTGACTTTGTAAATGCTATGTAAGCTGAGCCAAGTTGTGTACCATGATTACCTTTCCTTCTTGCATAAGCTTTTGTTTTCTCGAGTGAATAATTCCTTTATTTTACTTTATTAGTTTTCCACATATTTGTCTTAGTCTGTTTGGGCAGTAAAACCAAGATATGATAGACAGGGTAGCTGATAAACAACAGAAATGCATTTCTTGGCTGGGCGCAGTGACTCACACCTGTATTCCCAGCACTTTGGGAGGCCAAGGCAGGCAGATCACTTGAAGTTAGGAGTTTTGAGACCAGACTGGACAGCATGGTGAAACCCCGTCTCTACTAAAAATACAAAAATTAGCTGGGTGTGGTGGTGCACACCTGTAATCGTCAGCTACTTGGGATGCTGAGGCACAAGAATTGCTTGAACCTAGGAGGTGGAGGTTGTAGTGAGCTGAGCCCGTGCCACAATATTCCAGTCTGGGCTACAGAGTGAGACTCTGTCTCAAAAGATAAAATAAAATAAAAACACAAAGGCAGAAACTATTCTTCTTCCCTTGAACCTCAGTGGAATTTTGTGATGCTTCAACAAATAGGCGGTGGAAATGATACTGTGGTTTTTGAAGCTAGGACATAAAAGATAGCATGTCATCTACTTGACTGTCTCTCTCTCTCAGGGCTCCTAACCTTAGAACCCAGTCACTGCTGTTGAGAAAGCCCAAACTAGCCCACATGGACAGAGTGCACAGTGAGGAACTGAGGCCCTCAACTGACAGCCAGCATCAACCACCAGACCTGTGGGTAAACAATCTTTCCAATGATTCCAGCCCCCAGTCTTTGAGTCTTCTAGTTGAGGTTCCAGACACTGGGTAGCAGAGACAAGCCATCCCTTCTGCGCTCTAAATTCCAGACCCACAAAACCCATGAGCATAATAAGTGATAGTTTTTCACCACTAGGGTGTTTTTTGTTTTGTTTTGGTTTTTGTTTGTTTTGTTTTTTGAGACAGAGTCTTGCTCTGTTGTCCAGGCTGGACTGCAGTGTTGTGATCATGGCTCACTGCAGCCTCAAGCTCCTAGGCTGAAGCGATCCTCTTGTCTCAGTCTCCTGAGTAGCTGGGAATACAGGCACATGCCAACACACCTGGCTAATTTTTTATTTTTATTTTTGTAGAGTTGGGGGTCTTACTATATTGCCCAGGTTGGTCTTGAACTCTTGGCCTCAAGTGATGTTCCTGCCTTGGCTTCCCAAAGTGTTGGAATTACAGGCATAAGCCACTGCAATCCAGCCAATTTCACCAGTAGGTTTTGCTACACTGCTGTAATAACTGGAATACCTTTGTGGTAGGCAGCCACAAAGATGATCCCCCCAGAGATCCCTGTTTCCTGTTACTCACACCCTGTGTAGTCCTCTCCAACCTTATACCAGGGTTCATCTCTGTTGACCAGCAGAATAGACCAGAAGGGAGGGCATATTAGTTCTAAGATTAGAATATAAGAGACATTGTAACTTCTGTCTTGGTCTTTGCTTCATCTTCATCTCTATTTGATTATTCACTCTAGAGGGAGCCGACTGCCATATGGAGCAGCCCCGTGGAGAGGCCCAGGTGGTAAGTAATTGAGGGATCTTGCCAGCAGTTATGTGAATGAATAGATCTTTCAGCCCCTGTCAAGCCTTTAGATGACTTCAGCCTCCACTTGACTGCAACTTCATGAAAGACTGCAACTTCATGAAAGACTGAACCAGAGGCTGCTCCCTGATTTTTGACCCTTAGAGTGTGTGAGATGATATTTATTTGTTGTTTTAAGCTACTAACTTTTGGGGTGTCATTTGTTACACAGCAATAGCTAACTGATACAACCTCCTATTTGGATCCCATCTCATTGCTTCAGTCTGAACAGACCTGCTGTACCTTCTGGGCCACTTTTTACTCTCATCCTAGGGATTCCCTTTCCTTTCTCCTGCTTCCACTGCTTCCTGGACCCCCTGTTTTCCTCTTTATAGCTTTAATTTCTCATTTTAATAGAGCAGACTGTCTAGTAGCCTCCTAAGAAAGAATGCATTGGTGACCAGGTGCGGTGGCTCATGTCTGTAATCCCAGCACTTTGGGAGGCTGAGGTGAGTGGATCACATGAGGTCAGGAGTTCGAGACCAACCTGGCCAACATGGTGAAACCCCGTCTCTACTAAAAACACAAAAATTAGTCAGGTATGGTGGCAGGTTCCTGTAATCCCAGCTATATGGGAGGCTGAGGCAGGAGAATCACTTGAACCTGGGAGGTGGAGGTTGCAGTGAGCTGAGATGATTGCACCACTGCACTCCGGGCTGGGTGACAGAGCAAGACTACATTAAAAAAAAAAAAAAAAAAGAGTGCATTGGTGAAAAATATTTGAGAGCTTACATGATTTGTAATGTCTTTATTCTGCCATTATGCTTGATGGTTAGGTGTCAGAGTCTAGAATTTTAGGTTGAAAATATCCTTTCTCTCAAAAAAAAAAAAAAAAAAAAAAAGAAAAGGAAAGTATTGCTTCATTTTTCTTCTAGCTTCTTATGATGCTCTGGAAGAGTATTAGTTTTTGTATATGCCTATTTTGTTTCTTTCCTCCACTCCTGAAAACTTCTAGGTGCCACTGTTGGTGGCAGTTAAGTGTGCAAACTCTAGAACCAGACTACCTGGGTTCAAATCTCAGTTCCAACAATCATTGGTTATGTGACTCTGGGAAATTAGTTTAACTGCTCTGTGCCTCAGTTTCCCCATCTATAAAGTGAAGATAATAATAGTACCTACCTCATAGAGTTGCTTTGAGGATCAAATGATCCCTCACCTTTCTGTACTCCTCTGTATCTGTTGATGTAAACCTTCCTCAAGTTGGGTTCTTTCCACAGATCATTTCTGGAGAGGGGTAGGGTCTAGAACAAGGCGGGCAAGCTTTACCCATAAAAGAGCAGATAGTAGGCTGGCTGTGGTGGCTCATATTTGTAATCCCAGCATGTTGGAAGGCTGGGGCGGGAGGATCACCTCAGGTCAGGAGTTCGAGACCAGCCTGGCCAACATGGTGAAACCCTGTCGCTACTAAAAAAACAAACAAACAAACAAACAAACAAAATTAGCCAGTCATGGCAGCACATGCCTGTAATCCCAGCTACTTGTGGGGCTGAGGCAGGAGAATCACTTGAACCCGGGAGGCAGAGGTTGCAGTGAGCCGAGATCACGCCATTGCACTCCAGCCTGGGCGACAAGAACAAAACTCCATCTGAAAAAAAAAAAAAAAAAAAAGCAGATAGTAAATAGTTTTGACTTTGAGAGCTATAAAGCTAGTGTTTCAGCTATTGAACTTTACCACTGTAGGGCAAAAACTGCCATAGACAAAATAAAAGTGAATGAGCCTGGCTGTGTTCCAATAAATCTTTTGTTTATACAGCTGCAGGCAGATTTGGCTCACTGACCACAGGCATCTGACTGTGAAACACTATCCTCTCCTTTTTGTACTTACTTTATCTGACCCTTCTTAGAGGTATAGAGACGCCTCCTAGTTGGAGATATCTCAGACTAAAAACTGACTACCTTATGCTATAACTTCTCCACAATGCACTAAGTGGTCCAATGATTCAGTTGCATCAAATGCAGGGTTTCAGCTGCAACATTAATGAAATAGCCTGGGTAAACCTTTCATGATGACAAGAGCCAGCCACCAATTATCTTATCCCTGGATTGGCATTATTGTAAGCCACAAAGCCCCAAGGTTTCCTTGTGCTTAAACCGATGAGGAAAATGCTTGACTCTTTTTTTTTTTTTTGAGACAGAGTCTCGCTCTGTCACCCATGCTGGAGTGCAGTGGCATGAACATGGCTCACTGAATCCTTGACCTCCTGGGTTCAGGTGAGCCTTTCACCTCAGCCTCCCAAGTAGGTGGAACTACAGGTGCAAGCCACCATACAGGCTGATTTAAAAAATTATTTCTAGATATGAGGTCTTACTATGTTGCCCAGGCTGGTTTTGAACTCCTGGGCTCAAGTGATCCTCCTGCCTCAGCCTCCCAAGGTGCTGGGTTTGCAGGCGTGAACCACCATGCCTGCCCAGCCAACTCTTTCTTTATAACATCTTTATACAAATAAAAACAGCCATGCTATGGCACTTTTATTCATTAATTCTAGGTCAAGTAACTTGCTGGGACTGGAAAGATGAAAATCACTGTGTCACCCTCAAAGGTTTGGGTAAGCAAGCAATTTAGATAGGACATCCCCTGTGTCACAATAAAGTCCTTTCCGCCAATCAGATTAGCAAAGACTAAAAAACAAAACAAAAGATACAATCAATGCTTGTTAGGACATGATGAAAAGGGCACTTTGTAGATTTCTGATGTTAAGTAAATTGGAACCCAGCCTGACTACATTTAACTCTGTGCTGTTATCTCATCCCTGTTTTCTTTGTCGTTTCTTTCTTCTCTCTCTCTCTTTTTTTTTTTTTTGAGACAGGGTCTTGCTCTGTCACTCAGGCTGGAGCACAGTGGCATAATCTTGGCTCACTGCAACTTCTGCCTCCTGGGCTCAAGCAATTCTCCTGCCTCAGCCTCCCGAGTTGCTGGGACTACAGGTGCACACCACCATACCTGACTAATTTTTTAGTAGAGATGGGGTTTTGCAATGTTGTCCAAGCTGGTCTTGAACTCCTGAGCTCAGGTGGATCCACCCAGCTCGACCCTCCAAAGTGCAGGGATTACAGGCGTGAGGGACCACACCCGGCCCCAACTCTGTTTTCTGCTCTGCCCTGTGTGTCTTGCCTTGGGGGTATGGGTGGGTAGATGGGGGGCAGTTTCCTCTTTGTTTGCCACTGACTTTTTTTTTTTTTTTTTAAGATTATCTATTTATTTAGAGATGGAGTTCTCACTAGGTTGCCCAGGCTGGTCTGGAACTTCTGAGCTCAAACAATCCTTGCACCTCAGCCTCCTGAGTAACTAAGATTACTGGTGACCCAGTTGACTCTTGGGGAAGGCAGCTCCAAGTGAGTTGACAACAAAAGTGCCTCCTTAGCCTGGAGGGCCAGTGAGACCCCAAATATCATCCCCCTCCCTTCACCTGGTTTTTCCTGGCCATCTTTACCTGACCATTGGTCACTGGAGGAGCCTCTTACAACTTCTAACCGGGAACTACTGCTGCTATTGTATTTTCACCCACCTACCCAGTTACTGGACCACAGCATCTCCTACCACGCTCTCACTTCCCACATTGTCAGTTCACCCATCCCCAGTCCTTGCCTGCCAAATTCCCTCATCTGTCATCAACACCACCTCCCACCATAGATTTTCTTTCCCCTTCCATCGACAAAAACCACGTTTCCCTTCTCCCAATGTTATTATGCTAGTATTGGTTAACTCTGAGCTATTTGCATTTATTTGCTTCATTTGAAATTTTCAAATGCATTCATGCTCCTTGTAAAAATTAAAGTAATTCAGAAGTACAGGAAGTAAAAAGGTGAGAATCCCTCCTTCACTCAACTCATCTCAGTGCCCAGAAATAACCACTGTTAGTAGTTTTGCTTTCCTCTTTCCAAAGCTATTTTGCAAAATTCAATTTGGACTAATGGGGTTTTAGTGCTGATATGCATAATTTATAGAAAATGGTGGATTCAGAAAATCACATCTCTGGGAACGGGCTGATTCAATCGATCTACATCTCATATGACTTTGCTGCATTTCGACATTGGCCAAACTGGTTTTGTTTGTTTTGTTTTGTTTTTGAGATGGAGCTTTGCTCTGTTGCCCAGGCTGGAGTGCAGTGGGGCAATCTCGGCTCACTGAACCCTCTGCCTCCCAGGTTCAAGCAGTTCTCCTGCCTCAGCCTCCCAAGTAGCTGGGACTATAGGTGTGCACCATCACATCTGGATTATATATATGTATATATATTTGTATTTTTAATGGAGATGGGGTTTCACCATGTTGGCCAGGTTGGTCTTGAACTCCTGACCTCAAGTGATCTGCCCGCCTTAGCCTCCCAAAGTGCTGGGATTACAAACATAAGCCACTGCGCCCGACCAAGGCCAAACTGTACTTTTTTTTTTTTTTTTTTTTTTTGAGACAGAGTCTTGCTGTGTCGCCCAGGCTGGCCAAACTGTTTTTGAGACTTGACTCCTTCTAGGCTTCCTGAGCACCATTCCCTGGCTGCTCTTTCTCGTTTCCTTGGAGGCGTTCTCTTATCTGTTTCTCCCCTAAATGCTGGTGTTTCTCAGGGCTCTGTTCTCATCACTCTTGGTTGATGAGGCATAGAACAAATCATCCCTTCTTTAGACTTGCAAATTCACGTCTACTAGTGAAATACGCATTGAGCAGGCAGCACACGGTGGCTCGTGCCTGTAATCCCAACACTCTGGGAGGCTGAGGTGGGAGCATTGCTTGGGTCTGGGAGTTTGAGAGCAGCCTGGGCAACATCATGAGACTCTGTCTCTACAGAAAATTTAAAAATTTAGCCAGGGGTGGTGGCACACACCTGTGGTCCCAGCTACTTGGAAGGCTGAGGCAGGAGGATGGCTTGAACCCAGGAGATCAAGGCTGCAGTGAGCCGTGTTCATACCACTGCTCTCCAGCCTGGGTGACAGAGTGAGACCCTGTCTCTGAGCTAAGGCTGAGAAGGAACCAAGGGTGACTGGAAGTTCAGCTTAAGACATATAAGTAAATTCTAGATTTGTTTCAACCTGGGTCAATATCCAAGCAGAATGCTGCAACTACTACTGTGATGACTAATACTATTACCAGCATGCTGGCTGGCAGAAGTAGATATTAGACTTCTTAGTATAAATACCTACTTTCCACTCCATCCACCACCATTATCAATATGCATTTGCATCCAGTGATGGTCATGGAGCTATTGTTGCATAACTGGAATAGAACGGAGGTATCAGGGCTGGGTGTGGTGGCTCATGCCTGTAATCCCAGCACTTTGGAGGCCAAGGTGGGAGGATCACTTGAGGTAAGGAGTTTGAGATCAACCTGGCCAACATGGCAAAACCCCATCTCTACTAAAACTACAAAAATTAGCTGGATTTGGTGGCACATTCTTGTAATCCCAGCTACTTGGGAGGCTGAGGCACGAGAATTGCTTGAATCCTGGAGGTGGAGGTTGCAGTGAGCTGACATCTTGCCACTGCACTCCAGCCTGGGCGACAGAGTGAGATTTTGGCACAAAAAGAAAAGACAAGACAAGAAAAGAAAAGAAAAGAAAAGAAAAGTGTAGAGGACAGATACTATAGAATTGTTTCTAAAAGTGTTTTCTTTTGGAGGTGGGTGGGAGTATATAACATTTATATAGAAAAATACATCAAACATAAGTGGACAGCATAAAGAATTGCTATAAAGCAAACACCCATGTAGGTAACCATCACCCGAGCCAAGAAAGGGAACATCATCAGGGCCCCAGGAAGCACTTGGATATTCCTTCACTTTCAAAACCTTTCCTTTACCCCAAAAGGAAACCAAGCTCCTAGTATTTAGTAATCACTCTCTTGCTTTTTAAATATCTTTTTATCACCTTAGAATACATCCCTAAACCATGCCATTTGACTTACTCTGGTTTTTTTCTGTTGTTGTTGTTTGTTTGTTTTTAAAACATAATATAGGTTGATTCAAAAAAAAAAAATTTTTTTTTTTGGCTAGGAAAGGTACTTACACCTGTAATCTCAGCATTTGGGGAGGCCAAGGTGGGTAGATCACCTGAGGTCAGGGAGTTGGAGACGCAGCCTGCCAATATGGTGACAACCTCATCTCTACAAACAATTTAAAAAATCAACCTGGGCATGGTTTTGGCATGCCTGTAGTTTCCAGAATACTTGGGAGGCTGAGGCAGGATGGATCACTTGAGCATAGGAGGTAGAAGACTGGATGATCGTGCTGTGATCATGCACTTACTCCAGACCAGGCAGCAGAGAAAGACTCTGTCTCAAAAAAAAAAAAACAAAATAAAACAAAACAACAACAAACAAAAACAAACCCAAATAACCAAGCCAAACAAACAAAATATTTTAAATGAGTGTTTTCTTTCACTTAACTTTATAATCTGTGGAAATTCATTGCAGTTATTGTGTGGAGTGTTTGTGCATTTTCACTGTTCTGTGTATTAACATTATGTGAATAAATGACAATTTAAAAAACTCATTTGCATTGTTTCCAATGTTTTGGCTTTTATAAACAATGCTGTCTGCAGAACTGTTTTGGATGAGAGGATTTTGTGATTGAGGGGAAGATTGATGCAGCGATGGGAGAAGACTGGTCCCCTGTGCAGATCCACCTCAACTGGGGCAGCCCCGGAACTGGTCATTGTGGACATTGGGAGATGGTACTCAATACCATCACAGGCATCCTCAGAGAGACACTCTCAGCTGTGGCTAGTTTATGTGGCTTCCTGCACCTCCAATCTGAAGCCAGAGAGAGAAAGAACTTGGCAATTTTTTGTGTTTTTAGATTGGCGTGGAAACTGGTGGTGAGTGCATATGAGGTTGCTTTTTAAAGTAGGAATGGGGTGCAGGTGGAGGCTCAGAGCATTGTAATTCAGGAATACATATAAATGTCCATATATGAATCCACTGGAACCAATAATCCATAGCCTGCTGACTATGGGGAGGGGCTGGGGCCACCTGGGGTGGCGGTGGGAATGTTTCTCACTGGGTCTGGCATGAGCAGTGACAGGTTTTTGTTTGGTTTACTGCAGTAGAAGGGATTGCTTCTTTCCACTGGCTAACTCTGAGTAGCTGTTGCTCCACTAAAAATGGTGTTTGGAATGAGATACTCATGATCTGTGCAGATCAGATGACTAATGGTGCTTTGAAGGTCTGGAGTCCCTCCCTTGGGGAGGGAACCAGACTTCGGAACCAGACCTATGGGGTTGGCAAAAATTAAGTATAATTTCTTTCTGTACGTGCTCTGCTTCAGCAGAGATCACCCTGGAAGGTTCCTAGTATCCTTGAGCTTCACAGATCAAATGATGTGATCAACATTGAATACTTATTATGGTATTTAGGCCACGGTTGAAGCACCTTATATTACATTTAAACTCAACATCAGGAAAACAACAGATGCTGGAGAGGATGTGGAGAAATAGGAACACTTTTACACTGTTGGTGGGTTGTAAACTAGCTCAACCAATTGTGGAAAAACAGTATGGCAATTCCTCAAGATCTAGAACATAGAAGTAACCATATGACCCAGCATCCCATTAACTGGGTATATACCCAAAGGATTATAAATCATGCTGCTATAAAGACACATGCACACGGTATGTTTATTGCAGCACTATTCACATACAAAGACTTGGAACAACCCAAATGTCCATCAGTGACAGACCTGGATTAAGAAAATGTGGCACATATACACCATGGAGTACTAAAAAAGAATGAGTTTGTGTCCTTTGTAGAGACATGGATGCAGCTGGAAACCGTCATTCTCAGCAAACTATCACAAGAACAGAAAACCAAACACCGCATGTTCTCACTCATAGGTGGGAACTGAACAATGACATCACTTGGACTCGGAAAGGGGAACATCACACACCAGGGCCTATCATGGGGAGGGGTAGGGGGGGAGGGATTGCACTGGGAGTTATACCTGATGTAAATGACGAGTTGATGGGTGCTGACGAGTTGATGGGTGCAGCACACCAACATGGCACAAGTATACATATGTAACAAACCTGCACATTATGCACATGTACCCTAGAACTTAAAGTATAATAATAATAAAAAAAAAAACTCAAACATCACTATGATTGGGGCAATGTGTATCAGTTAGCTTTTGCTGTGTAACAAACCTCCCCAAGTTTAAGTGTCTTAAAACAACAAACATCATTTTATTTTTATTGAGACAGAGTCTTGCTCTGTTGCCCAGGCTGGAGTGCAGTGCTGTGAACATGGCTCACTGCAGCCTCAACCTCCTGGGTTCAAGTGATCCTCCTGCTTTGGCCTCCTGAGTAGCTGGGACCACAGACACATGCCACCATGCCCAGATAATTTTTAAATTTTTGTAGATACAGGGTTCCACTATGTTGCCCAGGCTGTCTTGAACTCCTGGGCTCAAGTGATCTCCCACCTCAGCCTCCCAAAGTGCTGGGCTTTCAGGCATGAGCCTCTGTGCCTGGCATTATTTAATCTTTTATTGAATTTTTATTTTTTTATTATTTTTTAGAGATGGGGTCTTGCTGTATTGACCTGGCTGGTCTTGAATTCCTGGGCCCAAGCAATACTCCCTCCTCAGCTTCCTGAGTAGTTGAGACTATAAGCATAGCCACTGCAATTGACTAAGCAATAGACATTATTATTTCTCACAGTTCTGTGAATTTTCTGCGAGTTTGTTCTGATCTGGGCTAGCTTGGCTGCAACTGAATGGCCTAGGATTGTCTTGCTCACATATCTGGCAATTGGCTCAATGTCAGTTGGGGCGACAGCCATGTGTCTGTCAGTATTAGCCCACACTGGTTCACATGATGGTAGGAAAGTTCTCAGCAGCAAGAGAGTAAATCCTAATGTGCAAGAAGGCTTCCAGCCTCTGCTTGCATCGCATTGGTTAATGTCCCATTGGTCAAAGCAAGTCACATGACTAACACCAGATTATACATAGAAGTGACCTTCTCAAGATATGGATACAGGGTGGGGGTGGATTACGGTAGTCATCTTATAAACAACCAGCTGCATACTCTTATTATCCTCATTTTGCTGGTGATGGTTAGATAAGTTAAGGATCTTGTTCCAGGTCACACAGCTGCTACAGGGCAGAGCTCAGCCTCAACTTTAGGTCTATATGGTGATGAAGCCTGTGCCTGAAGTCTTGTGCTGCTTGTATTGCTTCCTTCTTCAGACCTGGACTGTTGTGTCAGCCCAGGGAAGAGGGGAGATGAGACACTTAACCAGCCTCCTCCAGGGAGCACTCATCATAGAGCCTAACGATTGCTTGTGCAGCCAGCCGGACTTAGCAGCCCCTGCAATGCTGAAGGGAATAATTCTCATGAATCGAACAATTCCGCCATTGCACTGGATTCTGTACCTTCAGATTCGTACTGGAGATCTCATTCCATAGACTGTAGGAAATAGATGGAAAGCATAATGGATGGCAGCAGAAATAGGGCCCCACATTTGCTTCATGGGCAATCATTAAGCACCTAATGTGTCTGGGCTAGATTGTGGTTATTCAGGCAAAGTGCAGGATGGGGAACAGTTGCTCTCTAAAGTACGTTTTCAACAAGGGAACATGTTGACATAAGGGACGTTAAAGACTGAGATGAAAGGCACTTAGAAGCTGCAAGACAGTAAGACCTTGAGATTTGTAGGGAAGAGGGGAGGAGAAGACATCTCTTAATAATAACCAGCTGCTTTACCAGTGCTGGTGCAGACACCACCCCCTCTCACCAGGTGGTTATAGAAACTGCACCATCTTCTATCCAATTTCAAGCCCACCATCTCTTTTAAATTTAAGGTCTTCAAAAGAGCAGTTTTTGATGACACTGGGAAGAGGCTTAGCAGGCAGATTTGGGGTGGGAATTGAAGGAATCAAATCCCAAACCCCATTTTAGATTTGCAGTCAAGCTGAAACTCTCAGCACCCCCAGAGTATGCCTTTAAAAGGAATTAAAAAAAGGCTATTTGTAAGAAACAAAGACCGAGGTTTGCATCTGCTTGGAGTGCCAATCAGCACTCATTAGTGGGAACACAATGCGGCCCCATTAGCAGGAAAGGAGCTTTGGCAATTGCTCATTAGCTTTGTAGATTCAAATAATTATTTTAAGGGATGCTTGGGTGTTTGATGAGATCCAGCAGTGTCAATGATATGCCACTTCTCTCCCCAAAGAAAGGGAATGTTCCCAGGAGTAATTGTACCCGCTTATCCCCCTCCCTTCTCACTCACACCTCAATGCTTCTCTATATACTCCCGGGGGTACAGGATCTCAACAAAGGGCTGGAAGGTGGATAGAAACTCCTCCATCAAGACATTACTGATGGGAAAACTGTGGTCCCGAGAGTACAGGAACGCAAAAGTAGTTATCTGAAGAGCTGGGAGAATCTGTTTATTACACGCACTCCCTTCTCTCATTGAGGGGAGGGAATCTCGATGGGCTGGGGGAAGCATAGAAACATTGCAGTAGGCTTTGAGTACATACTCAAGAGAGAGGATTGTGGACATACCAAGAGAAGGAATATTCATGAAAATTCCTGGAAAAAGGTGGAGATTTCCCAGAGCTATGGTGCCACCAATTTTTACATCAAATATGGGTGCTCCTGAAACTGTCCTGGCACTGGTGGGTGTGTGATTAAGAATGTTAATGAGCATATAGGCTGGGTACAGTGGCTCATGCTTGTAATCCCAGCACTTTGGGAGGCTGAGGCTGGCAGATCACCTGAGGTCAGGAGTTCGAGCCCAGCCTGGCCAACATGGTGAAACCCTGTCTCTACTAGAAATACAAAAGTTAGCCAGGTGTGAAGGTGGGCGCCTGTAATCCCAGCTACTTGGGAGGCTGAAGCAGGAGAATCGCTTGAACCCAGGAGGCAGAGGCTGCAGTGAGCTGAGATCACGCCCTTGCACTCCAGCCTGAGTGACAAGAATGAAACTCCATCTCAAAAA
>NW_016808764.1:6372686-6401650 GCF_001698545.2 Rhinopithecus bieti
CCAACATGGTGAAACCCTGTCTCTACTAGAAATACAAAAGTTAGCCAGGTGTGAAGGTGGGCGCCTGTAATCCCAGCTACTTGGGAGGCTGAAGCAGGAGAATCGCTTGAACCCAGGAGGCAGAGGCTGCAGTGAGCTGAGATCACGCCATTGCACTCCAGCCTGAGTGACAAGAATGAAACTCCATCTCAAAAAAAAAAAAAAAAAAAAAAAAAAAAAAAAAGGTTAATGAGCATACAATGAGGTCCTAGGTGAAACCTAGGTCAAATCCAGTGCTAATTAAGTTCAATTGGTTTTAGCCAGCTTAGTCCACACCCTGGTTTTTCAGGGTCTTATCAGCCCCTAGCTTTTGCAGCTATTTCAACATTTGCCTTTTGCCTAGCTATGCGAAAGTGCTGCCTGGAATTTTTTGTTCTCCTGTGACCACCCTGTATTATTCCTGTCTCACTTTGATGAGAATTTCAAAGATCAGACCTCTGTCCAAGGGGCTAGAAAATTGGGGTGGGCACAACTTTTTTTGTTTTGGCTGGAAGGAACATTCTGGAGGATAAGGTAGGTCACAGGAGACCTATGAAGGGGAACTTCTTAGGCCTAATTCTGCTGTAGGCATTAAGGGAGTGCTCCTAGAGCAGTGCTTGGCATAGGGTAAGAGCTCAATAAGACAATGGTTAAAAGCCCAGGTGTTAAAATAGGTGGATTTAGGCTCAAGTTCCATCATTCCCAGAGATCTGCCCTTTCACCAAACTTCTGGGGTGATTCTTATGCACATTATTGTTTGAGAACTGCTGAGACAGACAGCACTATTTCTGATAATTAATGCTGGTCCTCTGGAGATTGTATTTGGGGAGGAAGAAGGATGAATCCCACTGTGAAGTCCACTTCTGTGGTTAGAATGTGGCAAAAACTTGGTTTCCTCTTCCTCTTTCCCAATAAAACCTCCATTTAATTTTTTGCTGTCTACTGTCCTCCACGTGGTCATGTTCTTTACAGGAAGTGGACTCTGACTCAGGAAGTTAATAGTAATTGGTCTAAACCAACCATGTTTTCCTATTTCCCTTGCTTAGTGATAGGCTTAGCATGGGCACATGAGATAATTCTGGTCAATGAGACATGAGTGGGGAGTGTATTGGAGTTTCTGGCAAAGGTCTTCCTTAATGATTGAAAGGAGATTGATTGAAAGAGGGAAGAAACAGTCCCTTTACTCTGGATATTTGAGAACATTCTGACTGGAGCTTGGGCAGCCATCTTGTGGCCATGAGGGGGCTGACAGGTCAAGGATGACAGTGGAAATCCACAAAGAAGTGGGCCTTTACTAATGGAATTGAGCTGCCAAATCAATCAACCATGAAGCTTCCCCATTTTATTATGTGAGATAATAACATTTCTTCAGTGTTTAAGACCAGATCAGTCGTAGGCTCTGTTTCTTGCTTCTGAAAGTTTTCTGAAGAGGAGGGATGGAGATGTATACTGAGAAGGCCTGAAGAAGGAGGGACTGAATAGAGGGAGAACCCTGAGAATGGCTAGGAACTGGAGGGCATCTTTAAAGAGAAGCCCTATGAGTGGCCCAGCCTTTACTGCAGCACAGTGCCTAGAATCAAGGACTTTAAAATCTGAATGTCTTGGTTCAAATTCTACCTCCACTACTTATTACTTCTATTACCTTGGGTAAATTACTTACCTCAGTTTCATTGTCTGTAAAACAGGATCATGGTGGTATTAACCTCATAGGGTTTAAGAAGGTAAGTAGGACTGGGCACAGTGGCTCACACCTGTAATCCTAGCAGTTTGGGAGGCAAAGGCAGGGGGATCACTTGAGCTCAGGAGTTTAAGACCAGCCTGGGCAACATGGCGAAATTCATCTCTGCAAATAAATACAAAATAATTAGCCAGGCATGGTGGCACATACCTATAGTTTCAGCTACTTGGGAGGCTGAGGTGACAGGATGGCTTGAGCCCAGGAGGCTGAGGTTGCAGGGAACAGAGATCACACCACTGCACTCCAGCCTGGGTAACACAGACAGACCCTGTCTCAAGAAAAAAAAAAAAAAAAAAAGATTAATTAATAATGTAAAGTACCTAGTGTAGTGTGATCTGAGAGACCTACATGTAGTGTGATCAGAGACCAAAGCAGACACCCCTTTATCAACTAAGACAGGCCCAAGGTTAAGGAAACAAAATTTACCTACCTATAGGTCAAGGGTTCGGGTCCTGGCTGGCATGGCAAATTTCTCAATTCCTATAGCTATAAGAAAAACCAGCTGGGTGCTGTGGCTCATGCCTGTAATCCCAGCACTTTGGCATACCGAGGAGGGCAGGCTGCCTGAGTCCAGGAGTTTGAGACCAGCCTTGACAACATGGCAAAATCTCATTTCTACAAAAATTGCAAAAATTAGTCAGGTGTGAGCATATCTGTAGGCCCAGCTACTCAGGAGGCTGTGGGAGGATTGCTTGAGCCTGGGAGGTCAAGGCTGCAGTGAGCCGTGTTTGCGCCACTGCACTCCAGCCTGGGTGACAAAGCGAGACCCTGTCTCAAAAAAGAAAAAGGAAAAAAAAAAAAAGTAAAACCACGGCCTTGCTAAACTCCCTAACCAAGGAGCTGTATCAGGCAAATTTACAGCCCAAACTGCTACAGCTCTGGACAGGGACTGGTCTTATAAACACTCTTTTGTTAGAAGGAACTGCAGACCTTAAGCCAGTTTCAGCAGCTTACAGAGGCTGCGCACAAACTGTCTTTGTGTCCTGTAGGTCACCTTTTGACGTAATGAGCCAAATTCCACCTCATTTTAATGCTAAAACCTGGCCCCAAAGTGAACATGGGATGTATGTTACATCACGTGTGTGTGTGATTAAGAATGTTAACAAGCAGCCTGGTGCGGTGGCTCAAGCCTGTAATCCCAGCACTTTGGGAGGCCGAGACGGGCGGATCACGAGGTCAGGAGATCGAGACCATCCTGGTGAACACGGTGAAACCCCGTCTCTACTAAAAATACAGAAAACAAGCCGGGCGAGGTGGCGGGCGCCTGTAGTCCCAGCTACTCGGGAGGCTGAGGCAGGAGAATGGCGTAAAGCTGGGAGGCGGAGCTTGCAGTGAGCTGAGATCCGGCCACTGCACTCCAGCCTGGGCGACAGAGCGAGACTCCGTCTCACACACACACACACACTTACGCACACACAAAAATGTTAACAAGCATATAGGCTGGGTGCGGTGGCTCATTCCACTGCGGGTTCCCCTTCCTGCGCTTTGCCTGAATAACCAGAATCTAGCCCAGACACGGTAGGTGCTTAATGATTGCCCGTGAAGCAAATGTGGGGCCCTATTTCTGCTGCCAGTGTTTACCCATTGCTCATGCACTTGGCTCCTCTCATAAATATGTATAGCTTTCTCCCAAACCTGCTGAATATGCATGATTATTGTGTAACAAGAGCTTGTGTGGCATAAAACCCAACCTGCCCTTTCTCTCTTCAAAGCTGAGTGTGGTGGCTTACGCCTGTAATTCCAGCACTTTGGGAGGCTGAGGTAGCCAGATGGCTTGAGCCTAGGAATTTGAGACCAGCCTGGGCAACACGGTGAAACCTTGTCTCTGCAAAGAAAATACAAAAATTAGCCAGGTGTGGTGGGGGCATGCCTGTAGTTCACTGTAGACTCGAATTCCTGGGCTCAAGTGATCCTCCTGCCTCAGCCTCCTGAGTAGCTAGGACTATGATGTGTGCCACCATACTTGACTATCTTTTTTTTCCTTTTTGTACAGATGAGGGTCTTTGTATATTTCCCAGGCTGGTCTTAAACTCCTGTCCTCAAGCGGTCCTTGGCCTCCCAAAGTGCTGGGATTACAGGTATAAGCCAGCATGCCCAGCCTCAACCCATTTTAGACAACCAATAAATTTTATTTTTTATTTTTAAATTTTATTTTTGGAGACAGAGTCTTGCTGTGTTGCCCAGGCTGGAATGTAGTGGCGTGATCATGGCTCACTATAGACTCCACCTCTTGGGTTCAAGCAATCCTACTGCCTCAGCCTGCCAAGTAGCTGGGACTACAGGCACGTGCCACCACACCCGGCTGATTTTTTTTCTTATTTTTATAGGGACGAGATCTTACTATGTTTCCCAGGCTTTTATCGAACTCCTGGGTTCAAGCGATTCTCCTGCCTTGGCCTCTCAAATTGCTGGGATAATAGGTGTGAGCTACAATGTCCAGCCCTAATAAATTTTAATAGCCGGTTCCACTTCTGTTGGAGAATATCTCTTTGTCCATTGCTGGACATTCCAGCCTGTACAGTGTGCCCCTTGGTCTGAAGAAATGACAGTTGGCTGCCCAAATCCATGTACTATTTTTGGTCCTGTCTTTTAACGGCATCGTGAACAGTTGCATTTTCCACTGGGTAAGCAAGGCACAGCGCAGAGTCAGTGTCTATTATTGTCAAGAGCCACTTGTGGTTCCCCAGGGCTACCAGCATCGGTCTCACTTGCCAGCTACGTTCAGGGTCTTCCCACCAAGGAATCTTTCCCATAGCCCTCAGCAGCTTCTGTCTCTCTCGCTGACAGACAGAACAGTGTCACTGGCGTTTTTTACCTCAGAGGGCACAAGAGGAATATGTCTAGATTCAGCCCCTCTCTGCACTGCTGCAGTGCCCCTGTCTCATAGACCCAGGTGGCCCCTACAAGGGAGCACATGGGGATATCTGCTTGTCAGTTCCAATCACCTTCCAAACCCGGAAGAAGGTTCTTCTGATGGGCAGCCCATGACTTACTTTAACGCACTCTCACGTTTCCATACGGCTGTGCCCTATAAGGGCATCTCTTTAATAGGCCAGGTTTCCATGCCCTCCTACCTGAGTATGGCTAGGCCACTGGCCACTGCCTATGAGTTAGTAAAAACCCAAACACAAAGACTTTTTATCACTGTTCAATCTTTCCAGCACTGCTCGGAAACCACCATGCAATTCAGCCCATTGAGCTGATTTGCTTTTACCCTCTTTGATCAGAGTGGCATCTTTCCAAATAAGATGTTGTCTGTTCATCTTGGAACTTGGAACTGTCACCCACACTCTATGCGGGGTTTTTTTTTTTTTTTTTTTTTGAGACAGGGTCTCACTCTGTCATCCAGACACCCAGGCTGGAGTGCAGTGGCATGAATATGGCTCATTGCAACCTTGAACTCCTGGGCTCAAGTGATCCTCCCACCTCAGCCTTCTGAGTAGCTGGCACCACAGGCATGCACCTGGTTAATTTTTAAATTGTTTGTAGAGAGGGAGTCTCACCGTGTTGCCCAGGCTGGTCTCCAACTTCTGGGCTCAAACAATCTCCTGCCTCAGCCTCCCAAAGTGTTGGGATTACCAGAGTGAGCCACTATGCCCAGCCCCAACCAGCTGTCGGTTGAGAACTGTTCATAGGGCACTATTCAAGTGACAATAGAATCCAGCAACCCCTCCCACAGTTCCAAAGTCTATCTGAGGGGAAAAGAGGCTCTCTGCGTGTATTTCCTCCTCGCATTCCCCAGGTAGGATGATCCTGCTAAACCATTTCCATTTCATCATGGATCTCCGCTGTGCAGTGTCATACTCATTCCAGTGTTTCTCTGACATCACTCGAGTCATCGAGCGTGTTTTCCACCTTCCTGGGGTGAATCCTTTGACTCTCTTGTCTGCCTTTCCCCATTCTCTTATTCATTAATCTGTTTTATTTTTTTTCTTTTTTTTTGAGACTGAGTCTCTCTCTGTCACCCAGGCTGGAGTGCAGTGGCATGATCTCGGCTCACTGCAACCTCTGCCTCCCAGGTTCAAGTGATTTTCCTGCATCAGCTTCCTGAAACTACAGGCATGTGCCACCACGCCGTGCTAATTTTTCTTTATATTTTCTTTGTAGAGATGGGGTTTCACCATGTTGGCCAGGCTGGTCTCGAACTCCTGACCTCAAGTGATTTGCTTACTTAGGCCTCCCAAAGTGCTGGGATTACAGGCGTAAGCCACCATGACTGGCCCAGAAAATGTGATAAGGCTTCTTGAACTACCTTGTGATTTTGCAGCAGCAAGGTTATACGGGGCATCCACATTACAGGGGTGCCCTTAACCACAGCATTTACTATGACCTTGGCAATGAGCACATTCAGCTGGTGAATATCCTGATCCTCATAAAGCCAGGACCACATGACTTGCATACAAAACACATCAGCTGCTTCTTCCGAGGTGCTCTACTGGGTATTTATAGGAGGAGACAGCGTCCCCCTTCTCAGGGAGAGCAGATCTTACAGTGGCTTTTTTTTTTTTTTCTTTTTGAGACAGGGTCTCACTCTGCCACCAAAGCTGGATGCAGTGGCGTGATCTTGGCGTACTGTAACCTCTGCCTCCTAGGCTCAAGTGATCCTTGCACCTCAGCCTCCCACATAGCTTGGACTTCAGGTGTGCACCACCATGGCTGGCTAATTTTCTTTTTCTTTTGGAAGGGATGGAGTCTGGCCACATTGCCCAGGCTGGTCTCAAACTCCTGGGCTCAAGTGATCCACCCACTTCTGCCTCCCGAAGTGTTGGGAGTACAGGCATGAGGCACAATATCCAGCCTACAGTGGCTTTTATCCAGTCCATCAGGCTGGCTGTTTTCTTGGACATAACCCTCGTGTGTCTGCCTCCCATATAACCATTTGTGATTATTTCATAGTGAGCTGTGCGTCAACCCAAACATGCTCTTTCACTGCAGTATTTAAAACTAAAGACATAGGCCGGGCGCAGTGGCTCAAGTCTGTAATGCCAGCACTTTGGGATGCTGAGGTGGGCGGATCACTTGAGGCCAGGACAAGCCTGGCCAACATGGCAAAACCCCGTCTCTTACTAAAAATACAAAAATTAGCCGGGTGTGGTGGTGGGCGTCCGTCATCTCAGTTACTCAGGAGGCTGAGGCACAAGAATCGTTTGACTCCAGGAGGTGGAGGTTGCAGTGAGCCGAGATCGTGCCACTGTCCTCTAAGGATTCTAAGCATTTTAGGAGTTGTATGCCAGGAAATGGGGTCCAAGACCAAATATAATTTTACAATATCACAAGTTGTTTCCAGTGATTGCCTATTAGGAGTAAAGCTGCGATAAACATTCATATAGAGGTTTTTGTGTGAATATAAATTTTTATTTCTCTTGGATGAATATTTAAGAATGCAATTGCTGGGTCGCAGAAAAGTTTCATGTTCAGTCTGCGTAGATTATGACAATGAGACAGTGAGAGAAGTCTAACATGGCTGACTCCATCCTCACAGGCTGGATGTCTGCTCATTCCTGGGCATAGGCCAAGCTAACCATGGGAAGAGTTTACTTTACAGCTTAACCTTGAAGCAAGGATGAAGATAGTCTTACCCTAAAATGGATCCTTTCCTTGTTCAGGGGCTGAAACCGTCTTTGTAAGGTTAATAAAACACCACAAGATTAAGATTATGGGAGGGGCCTAAATTTTAAAATGTAGGTACAGTTTTTATAATCCTTTTACTGCTCTGGTATCACGTAACCAGAGGCCACGAGATTTGAGGCTTTGCTAATTGCTCCTGTAGATGATAACACTATTTGTAGAATCTAAGGTTGATTTTTTTTTTCTTTTGGGACAGAGTCTCACTGCATCACCTAAGCTGGAGTGCAGTCGTGCAATCTTGGCTCACTGCAACCTCTGCCTCCTAAGCTCAAGCAATTCTCATGCTTCAGCCTCCCCACTAGCTGGGACTATAGGCATGTGCCACTGCACCCAGCCATATATATGTGTGTGTGTGTGTGTGTGTGTGTGTGTGTGTGTGTGTGTGTATGTATTTTAAGTAGAGATGGGGTTTTACTATGTTGGTCAGGAAGCTCTTGAACGCCCAGCCTCAAGTGATCAGTTTGCCTCGGCCTTCCAAAGTGCTGGAATTATAGGCATGAGCCACTGCACCTGGCCAAGATTGATCTTTTGAGATGTTTTTTTAGGCTTTTACATTCTGAGTAAAGAATGGATTGACTCCTACTGAACCCATGACTCATGACTCAATCAGTCCTGTGACCCCTACCCAGAGGCAGACTCAGTGCACAAGGGCCATTTTCCACACACCTGTGATTGCGCTTCCAGCCCATCAACAGGACCCATATTCCCTAATCGCCCACCCACCAATCTATGCTTGAAAAACCCTAACCTCCGAGCCTGTGGAGAGACTGATTTGAGTGAGAACTCCAGTTCTCCCACATGGCCGACCTCACATTAATTAAACCATTTCTTTACTGCAATATCACAGTCTCAGTGAACTGTTTTTTTCTGTGCAGTGCACAGGAAGAGCCCGATAGGCAATTATGCATGGATAGCAAAAGTTGGGGATCCCCATTACTTCTGGGCAAGAGGGCCATTTCTTGCTCCCCACTAGGCCTCCACGGATACCTTCCTGGAAAGGGCAGGAATGGCTTCATACTGCTTCCCACATGGCTTTTACTGACATCGTGGACCAGGGGTGGGGTGGGGAGATAGGAGAGTAGAGGGTTGGGGGGATAGGAAGTTGGGGGATGGGTGGGTTTGTTCCCATGACTGCTGGGAGGCCATAAAAATCCTAACTTTCCACAAGACCTACTATGACCCCGCCCAGCAGAGAGGGAGAAGACCTTGCTACTGCCTTGTGGAGATAAAAGCCCCAGCTCCCTACCTGCCCTTCTCTGACACCACTTCTATACCTCTCATTACAGCCTAGGGAGGGTGGAATTCTAGGCTATTCACTCAGCTTTGCTGCGTGGGTGTGGGTACATTCCGTTTTTTTTTCCCCCCCTGTGGCATTTCCTGGAGAAGAGTAATTATCATTTAAAAGTTTTCTATCTTGCTAGGCTGCCTCTTCCTGCTCCCTCTGCTAGAGAGAACACTTTTGGAAGAGCATATTTATCTGCACTTCTTGGCATTTCTGGGTTGCTGGCTTCTCCAGCTCCCAATCTAGGCTATATCAGGCAAAAAGAAAACCCAGAGAGCTCAGCAATATGTCATTCCTTGAGTCCTGAGGTTCTTAACTGGCCTGTCTTCTCTCTGCCTCTCAGAGTCTTTTTTTTTCCTTCTGAAACAGGGTCTCATTCTGTTACCCAGATTGTAGTGCAGTGGCATGATCACAGCTCACTGCAGCCTCTTCCACCTGAGCTCAGGCAATCCTCCCACCTCAGCCTCCAGAGTAGTTGGGACTACAGGCGAGTGCCATCACCCCCGACTAATTTTTGTATTTTTTTTTGTAGAGATAGGGTCTCATTATATCGCCCAGGCTGGTCTCAACCTCCTGGGCTCAAATGATCCTCCCGCCTTGGCTTCCGTAAGTGCTGGGATTACAGGCATGAGCCACCATGCCTGGCCAGCTTTTTTCTTTGTTCCACTGAAAATTGTAATGTGCCAAGTTGTCAAGAATGGGTCATGACTTGTGTAGGCCAACCATTGCTATCCTATTCCCCTTTGCCAGATACCCATGTTCTCAGCCTCCCTTGCACCTAAGGGTGGCCGTGTGACCCAGTTCTGAGAAATGATATGTAAAAGAAAATCTTTCTGGAGTCTTTTATGAGCATTTTTGCATTTTCATTGTCTTCTTTTCTGCTGGGGACAAAAAGAGAGAGGGCATGAAGGCTGGAGGTGCAGCAGCAATCTGGTGACCTTGAGGTGATAAGCCTAAGAGAAAGGCCGAGCGAATGGTTACAGATGATCTCCCAGAGACTGCAGCCATGCATAAGCTGCTGATTAGACTCATTACCTAGCTCCAGGTTCTCACTGAGAAAACCAGAAATGTCTTCACAGTCTAAATCTTCGCTAGTTGGGGTTTTTTTTTTTTTTTTTTTTGGTTGTTGTTACTTGCAACCAGACATATTTTGATTGATTTGGGGGGGAGGAGCTTATGATGCAGGGAAATAGCTGCTAATAAATTAATTACACAGTGGATGTGACACAAACTGATGTTCCTCAAGTATTTCAAAGGAAAATGATTCTTGAAAGGGAAGGAGGGAAGCTGGAACTAGGGTTTTGGATCGTAAACACTTAATAAATTATATGTTTTCAAAGTAATAGACGTGAGCCAGCAATCCAGGGTGGAAAGGGACATTGGAGTGAAAGAAGCCACTTGAGCTCTCTCTGGCCTTAAGGGTCTGGAACTGGGAGTTATTTCTAGTGAAAGCTCCCATTTGAGAGGGCCCTGAGGAGCTACCCATGGGAGAACTCTGTCTTAGCAGCAGTCACAGGAGATGCAAAAAAGTGGTCAGGGGTAAATAAAGATGGACACTCTTCAGGATTTGGTAAACTATCGAGGGAAGAAAAGGATGCTTCTTGATTTCCAACAATAAGGACATTTTTGATCTCAAATAATAACTCAAGAAGTAGACAGCTCTGGGTTTGTTCGGAGAATACCTAGACCACCAGGAACATCAAGGTTGTGTGACCGGTTGCCTGCCATCCACATGGAAAACCCAGCTTGGGAAATGGACTCTGTCTCTCAGTCAATACAGTCACTCAATACAAGTGCTCCTGGGTCAAAGAAAGAAAAGAGGCTCTGGAACATGGCTGGGTGCAGTGGCTCACGCATGTAATCCCAGCAGGGAATTAGCTGCTGGGAGGCCAAGGCAGGTAGGTCATTTGAGGTCAGGAGTTTGAGACTAGTCTGACCAACATGGTGAAACCCCGTCTCTATTAAAAATACAAAAAAATTAGTAGGATGTGGTGGCACATGCCTGTAGTCCCAGCTACTTGGGAGGCTGAGGCAGGAGAATTGCTGGAACCCGAGAGGCAGAGGTTGCAGTGAGCCAAGACAGTGCCATTGCACTCCAGCCTGGGCGACAGAGTGAGACTCCGTCTGAAAAAAAAAAAAAAAAAAAAAAAAGACACTCTGGAACATTCTGGAAAGGGGAAATTTAAAAGATTATTATTATTTTAGAGACAGGTCTTGGCCTGTCATCCAGGCTGGAGTGCAATCATAGCTTACTGCAGCCTTGAACTCTTGGGTTCAAGCAATCCTCAACCTTCCAAGTAACTGGGAATACAGATGTGCCCCATCACAGTGGACTATATTTTTTTTTTTTTGGTAGAGATGGGGTCTTGCTATGTTGCTCAGGCTGGTCTTGAACTCCTGGGTTCAAGCAATTCTCCTGCCTCAGTTTCCCAAAGTGTTGGTATTACAGGTGTGAGCCACTGTGTGTGACATTAACAGTTTAAAATAGAGTTGGTGGAACTAGAGGAAAGAAGGAAATGTTGGGAAAGGTGTCGTGGCTCAAGGGATGACCCTTGCAGATTTGCAAACGTTACTTCTCAGAGGTGATATCTCTGGAAATGAAGATTTCTGTAAAGTGGGAGGGTAATTGTTCACCAGGATACGAAATATTTCCAAAGGAGAAATAATGTCACATTTAATATTTTTTTCCTTCCAATAATAATGTTTTTCTCTCCTTATAAAATTAGGGCATGTCCTTAAAGAGAATGTAGAAAGTACAAGTACAACAAAAAAAAAGAAGAAGAATAAATCACTCATATTTCTGCTACACTAACAAAGCCGCTTCCTATGTTGATTATGTTTATTTTACATTATTTTTAAAGCCATAGGCTGGGCGTGGTGGCTCAAGCCTATAATCCCGGTCCTTTTGGGGGCTGAGGTGAGCAGATCACTTGAGGCCAGGAGTTCAAGACCAGCTTGGCCACCATAGTGAAACCCATCTCTACTGAAAATACAAATATTGGCTGGGTGTGGTGGCGCATGCCTGTAATCCCAGCTACTCATGAGGCTGAGGCAGGAGAATCGCTTGAACCCAGGAGGTGGAGGTTGCAGTGAGAGATTGCACCATTGCACTCCAGCCTGGGCAACAGGAATAAAAAATCAAAAACAAAAACAAAACCATGCTACAAAACTTGATATTTTGTGTCCTGCTTTCTTTTTACTTTTCCATTTCCATTATATTGTGATCAGCATTCCTTATTATTATTACAGACTTTTGGCCAATATCATTTTTAATGCTGCTTACTAATATATGAAGTGCATGTACTGTAATTTCCTGAAAAAATCTTTTCCATTAGCTGGACAATTAGGTTGTTTCCAGTTTCTCTCTATTAAAATTGATGTTTTGGTGAAAATTGCCATGAGAATGCCCACTGTCACTGCTCACCAAGCACTTACTGTGCTGCGTGGCTTCCATTCCACATTTATCTCATCTTCACAACAACCCAATGAGGCAGATGCTATTGTGGTTTATTTCCTTTTCTTTTTATTAAATTAGGAAAATAAAATGTATCTCTGCAAAAGCAATTCAAGCAGAACCAAAGCAGCCTAAAGGGAAAGACTAAGCACTTCCTCCCCTTTCCCTCCAATCTCACCACTGCAACTCCCCAGCGATAACACTCATACATTTCTCAAATATCCTTCCAGAAATTTTTTGTGCATATACAAACACATTGGGAAATGAACTCTGTACTGGCATTTCATGGCATGTGTTTGACTCTGAAACTTCCTATTAGTATGAGTGACATATCTCAAATGTCCTTTTTTTTTTTTTTCTGAGACGGAGTCTCGCTCTGTCATCCAGGCTAGAGTGCAGTGGTGCAATCTCGGCTCACTGCAACCTCTGCCTCCTGGGCTCAAGCGGTTCTCATGTCTCAGTCTCCCAAGTAGCTGGGACTACAGGTGTGCACCACAGCACCCTGCTAATTTTTGTATTTTTAGTGGAGACTGGTTTTTGCCCTGTTGACCAGGCTGGTCTCAAACTCCTGACCTCGTGATCTGCCTGCCTTAGCCTCCCTAAGTGCTGGGTTTACAGGTGTGAGCCACCACGCCTGGCCCCAAGTGTCTTTCTATGTCAGAATATTTCAATCCTGTGAGCTGGCTATAATTATTTTCATTTTACACTTGACTAAATGAAGCCTTAGGGGGTGAAGGACTATGCTGTTGAATTGCATTTTGTGCCCACAAAAAGACAGGTTGATGTTCTATCCCCCAGCACCCCAGAATGTGAGCTTATTTAGAAATAGAGTCATTGAGGTAATTAGTTAAAATGAGGTTGTACAGGAGTCGTGTGGGCCATAATCCAATGTGACTGGAGTGCTTATAAAAAGGGGCAATGTGGACACAAAAAGAGACAGGCATAGGAGGAAGATGTCGTAAGAGATACAGAGAGAAGGCCACGTGAAGATGGAAGATTGAAGTGATACATCTACAGCCAAGGAGAGATTGCTGGAAACCACCAGAAACTGGGAAGAAGCAAAGGAGTCCCCTGCAGGTTTCAGAGAAGGCATGACCTGGCTGACACCTTGATTTCAGATTTCTTGCCTCCAAAACTGAAACAATACTTATTTATTTATTTATTTTTGGTAGAGATAGGGTCTTGCTATGTTGCCCAGGCTGGTCGTGAATTCCTGGGCTCAAGTGATCCTCCTGTCTCCAATTCCCAAAGCACTGGGATTACAGGTGTGAGCCACCACACCCAGCTCTTTTTTTTTTTTGAAATGGAGTCTCCCTCTGTCGCCTGGGCTGGAGTACAGTGGTACAATCTCAGCCCACTGCAACCTCTGCCTCCTGGGCTCAAGCGATTCTCCTGCCTCAGCCTCTCAAGTAGCTGAGATTCCAGGTGCCCGCCACTACGCCCAGCTAATTTTTGTAGTTTTAGTAGAGATAGAGTTTCTCCACGCTGGCCAGGCTGGTTTCGAACTCCTGACCTCAAGTGATTGGCCTGCTTTGTCCTCCCAAAGTGCTGGGATTACAGGTGTGAATCACCGCGCCTGGCTCAGCTCATTTTTTAAAAACCACCCAGTTTGTGTTACTTTGTTAAGGCAGCCCTAAGAAACCCAAACACATGTCAAAGTTTCAAAACTAGTATGTAGCAGAGCTGGAGTTTGAACTCAGGTAGATGTGATCCTAAGGCCAATGCATTTAAACGAACAGGATCTATTTTCTTTCTCTCTCTCTCTCTCCCTCCCTCCCTCCCTCCCTCTCTCTCTCTCTCTCTCTCTCTCTCTCTCTCTCTCTCTCTCTCTCTCTCTCTCTTTTGAGCAAACCCCTATATATAGTGCTTAGCCTGTGCCAGGCTCTGGTCTAAGCACTTGACATGTATCTCTCCGAAATTGGCATTTCGCCTTCTGGGCAGTGCAGTACTTTCCTCCTTGAGGTTGTCTGGAGACTTCCACCAGGGGGCAGACCTGGGCTTTCGTGCGCAGGCGGAAAAATAACACACAAGACTGAATTTCTTTCTTTCTTTCTTTCTTTCTTTCTCTCTCTCTCTCTCTTTCTTTCTTTCCTTCCTTCTTTCTCTTTCTTTCTTTTCTTTCTTTCTTTCTTTCTTTCTTTCTTTCTTTCTTTCTTTCTTTCTTTCTTTCTTTCTTTCTTTCTTTCTTTCTTTCTTTCTTTCTTTCTTTCTTTCTTTCTTTCTTTCTCTCTCTCTCTCTCTTTCTTTCTTTCCTTCCTTCTTTCTCTTTCTTTCTTTTCTTTCTTTCTTTCTTTCTTTCTTTCTTTCTTTCTTTCTTTCTTTCTCTCTCTCTCTTTCTTTCTTTCCTTCCTTCTTTCTCTTTCTTTTTTTTCTTTCTTTCTTTCTTTCTTTCTTTCTTTCTTTCTTTCTTTCTTTCTTTCTTTCTTTCTTTCTTTCTTTCTTTTTTTTCTTTCTTTTTTTTCTCTCTCTCTCTCTTTCTTTTTCTTTCTGCTTCTTTCTTCTCTCTCTCTCTCTCTCCCTTCCTGCCTTCCTGCCTCCCTCCCCCTTCCTTCCTTCCTTCTTTCTTTCATTTTTTCTTTCTTTCTTTCTTTTTTTTTTGACAGAGTCTTGCTCTGTCGCCTAGGCTAGAGTGTAGTGGCGCTATCTTGGCTCACTGCAACCTCTGTTTCCTGGGTTAAAGTGATTCTCCACCTTAGCCTCCTGAGCAGCTGGGATTACAGGCGTCTGCCACCACACGTGGCCAATTTTTGTCTTTTTAGTAGAGACAGAGTTTCACCATGTTGGCCAGGCTGGTCTTGAACTCCTGACCTCATGATCCACCCACCTTGGCCTCCCAAAGTGTTGGGATTACAGGTGTGAGCCACCGTGCCCGGCCAGGAGGTAGACTTTCTGGCAGTTCTCTCTGCAGGGGTTGTCTGTAGGTTTGGTTTACCAAAGCAAAGACCACACTGAAAAAAAAAAAAAAAAAATAGAGAGGATTGACCCAGATGATTGAGTGCAAATAAACTTCCATGTTGTCTGAGGGAGAGAGAGCCAAGCCCAGGGTGTACAGGCAGTCTGATTTCCAGAGAGGGACGCTTTATCATGGATGTGATGGGAGACATGATATCTGCTTTTTCTCCAAACAGATCCTGAACCCATTCTCACTCAACAAGCTTCTGATGAAAAAACAATGAACATTTGTGTCACAGGCACAGTTCTGGAGATGGTGGTACAGTAATTAATCTTGCCAGGTGTGGTGGCTCACGCCTATAACCCCAGCACTTTGGGAAGCCGAGGCAGGAGGATCTCTTGAGTCCAAGAGTTCGAGACCAGCCCGGGGAAAAAAACAAAATCCAGTCTCTAAAAAAAAAAAAAAAAAAAAAAAAAAATTAAAAAATTAGCCAGATATGGTGGTGCATGCCTGTAGTCTCGGCTACTTGGGAGGCTGAATTGTGAGGATCACTTGAGTCCTGTAGTTTGAGGCTGCAGTGAGCTATGATCATGCCACTGCCCTCCAACCTGGGCAACAAAGCCAGACCTTGTCCCTAAAAAACAAATGAAAAATTAATTTGCCTTTTTGTGCAACTGTCTCAGCAGCAGCAACCATGTCTATACCACATGACCTTATATCCCTGGCCAAAGCAGAGCTTAAGGTTTTGACATGAGAGATGTAGAAGCTGCCCCTTATGAGGAAGTTTGCACAATCCTGCTGCTGGGTTTCTGCAGCTTCCTTGGTTGCTGGCCCTGCTAAGCCCTGGTTGTTCAGTCCTTCCTTGGATTCTGATAATACACCCCAGTATCCACACCATAATCTTTCCTTTTACAATGCCTTTTAAGCGAGTCGTAGTTTCAATTACTTGCAAAAGCACACACACACAAAAACCCCTGAATTTATATGAATAAGAATAGAAAAAAATAAAGGAGTAAGTATATTATTTAAAGCCATGCAGGCAATTAAAAAGTCATATATAATAAAATCATTAGAACAACCAGCACCCAGAAAAGAGCTTACTGTGTGGAGGTTCTCAGTAAATATTTATTCACTGACTGCAGGAATTTACCCACAATAATATCAAACAAAACTGATGTAGAAACAAGGGAAAAGGGGATAGTGAGGCTGAACTAAATTTCACTCTTTTCAATGGAGACAATATGGTTTTAAGTTGATCAATCAAGACACAGAAGCACAATCATGTTATTTAGAATTATAGTGTGAACGCCAGAGTTAAAACAAGAAAACGTTTTCTGAGGAGTGGGAGAGTGTTTTTCTGTCTCCTTCTAAACACCTCCTTCTAAACTCTCAACCCTTTAATAATTGGGCCGAGGGTTCCAAGCCTGCTTGGAAACCCAGGCTGTGAGGCAGTAGGACTGAAATCCAGAACTCGCCCCGGTCACCGGCACGAGGCACATCTTCCCAGAAGGGGGCGCTGTTTTCTAATGTGCACAGAGGCGCTCACAGGCCAGCGTCCACCTCCTGTTTGCCAGTCCCATAGCAGACAATGGTGTCTCATTATTGTTTCAATGTGCATCTCCTTAATTGTGTGTGAGATCGAGTGCTTTCTCCCATGTTTATAAGCCATTTGTATTGCCTTTTCTGTGAATTGCCTTTTCACGTCCTTTGCACTAAATGGAAACTGTGTCTCGTCCCGTTAAGAACTTTCTTTTACTTATCTGATCATTTTATTAGTCAGCTCCTCAGTCTAGCTCATTTTTGGCATACTAGATGGTTTTAAATTCTCCTTTCCTCTTCCTTCTTTTTCCTTCACACTTTTTTTTTTTTTAAATGAGGTCTTGCTCTGTCGCCCAGGCTGGAGTGCAGTGGCTCAATCTTGGCTCACTGCAACCTCTGCCTCCCAGGTTCAAGCAATTTTCCTGTCTCAGCCTTTTGAGTAGCTGCGATTACAAGCGTGTGCCACCACGTCCGGCTAGTTTTTGTATTTTTAGTAGTGACGGGGTTTCACCATGTTGGCCAGGCTGGTCTGGAGCTCCTAACGGCAAGTGATCTGCTTGCCTTGGCCTCCCAAAGTGCTGGGATTACAGGCATGAGCCACCGCACTTGGCAATATTTTTCTTTTTAAAATTTTTTTCTGGCTGGGTGCGGTGGCTCATTTTTAATACATATTTTATGTATTTTTAAAAATTTCCTTTCCTTTTTTTTTGAGACAGGGTCTCACTCTGTAACCCAGGCTGGAGTGCAGTGGCACAATCTCAACTTGCTGCATCCTCAACCTCCCAGACTCAAGCAATTTTCCCACTTCAGCCTCCTAAGTAGCTGGGGTGACAGGCTTGCACCACCTTGCCTGGCCAATGTTATAATTTTTGTAGAGGTGAGATCTCACTACATTGCCTAGGCTGGTTTTGAACTCCTGGACTTAAACAATCCTCTCGTCTCTGCCTCCCAAAGTGCTGGAATTACAGGCATGAACCACCACTCCTAGCTCTCCTAATATTTTTTATTTAAATATTTTCCAGAGAAATAACATGGTAAAATTCAGAGTAACAAAATGTATACAATGAACACCTAATTTCTCTCTTACTTTGACCCAAGAAACAATTACAATTAATGTTCTCTTACTTAAATTCCTTGTGATATGATCTGTGTAGTGTCTCTACATATGTGTCTCTATCTCAATCTCTAACTCTGGATATCATCCTCCACTCTTTTTACACAAGTGGGTGTGTCACCTACAGACTTTTATGCCCCCAGCGCTACAACTTGTGAATTGTTTAATGTCAGAGCCCATAAAAATCCACCTCGTTTAAAAAAATGGCTGTGTAGGCCAGGCGCGGTGGCTCCAGCCTGTAATCCCAGCACTTTGGGAGGCCGAGATGGGCGGATCACGAGGTCAGCAGATCGAGATCGTCCTGGCTAACACGGTGAAACCCGTCTCTACTAAAAATACAAAAAACTAGCCAGGCGAGGTGGTGGGCGCCAGTCCCAGCTACTTGGCAGGCTGAGGCAGGAGAATGGCGGGAATCCGGGAGGCGGAGCTTGCAGTGAGCTGAGATCCGACCACTGCACTCCAGCCTGGGCGACAGAGCGAGACTCCGTCTCAAAAAAAAAGAATGGCTGTGTAGCATTCTTATGTGGAAGTTCTGTAATAAAACCAACACTGTCCCATTGATTGGGAAACATTGTTTCTCATCTTTTGCTACTATTAATAATGTCAAAAGAAATAACCTTGAGCAAGTATCTTTACTCAGATTCCAGCTTATGTGTAGGATAAACTCTCAAAACTAGAGTTCCTGGGTCAAAGGATTGTTTTTCTTCCTCATTTCTAATTTTTGATAGCTATTTCAGAATTTCCTTCCAAAGAAGTTATACCAGTTTATGCTCACACCAACAATATGTGAAGCTGAATTTTCTTTTTTTTTTTTTTTTAGATAGGGTCCCACTCTGTCACCCAGGCTGGAGTGCAGTGGTTCGATCTCGGCTTCCAGGTTCAAGCTATTCTCCTGCCTCATCCTCCTGAGTAGCTGGGATTACAGGCATGTGTCACCACGCCCGGCTAATTTTTGTATTTTTTTAGACAGGGTTTAGCCATGTTGGCCAGGCTGGTCTCAAACTCCTGGCCTCAAGTGATCTGCCTGCCTTGGCCTCCCAAAGTTCTGGGATTACTTCTGGGATTACAGGCATGAGCCACCACACCTGGCCAGAAGCTGTTTTTTTTTTTTTTTTTTTTTGTAGACAGAGTTTCGCTCTTATAGCCCAGGCTATGATCTTGGATCACTGCAACCTCCGCCTCCTGGGTTCAAGTGATTCTGGTGCCTCAGCCTCCCTAGTAGCTGGGACTACAGATGATGTGAGCCACCACACCGAACTAATTTTTGTATTTTTAGTAGAGACGGGGTTTTACCACGTTGGCCAGGCTGGTCTTGAACTCCTGACTTCAGGTGATCCACCCGCCTCAGCCTCCCAAAGTGAAGACATTTATTTGTATAAATGAAGAAAGCATACGGATAAATCACACAAACACAAATTAGAGAAACTTTGATCTCTGTCTTCTACTTACCAAATTAGCAACAACAGGTAATACCCCTGCCCAAGTAGTGACGCTATAAAATGCTACAGCTCTTTGGGAATACGATAAGGCAAACATAAGCCATGCAATTGTTCATATTTTCTAGTTAAAACCCCACTCCCAGGAATTATCCTAATAAAATTAAAACTATGTAAGGATTCAGCAATACTGATGCCCTCTGTTGATGAATCCATTTTCGCCCCACTTATTTGAAATACCTCTTTTATCTTATTTAGGGGCTCTGACATGGATACCCACAGAAAGTCTTGGGTAACGGAGCTCTGAGATCCTGTTCTTCATTTTTATTGCTGACATTCTGTCTTTCAGATGGTAAAGGAAGTTATCTAGAGGAACTGTTGCCTTGGGCCAAATTCTGGCCAAGCAGGCGGAACAAGCTGGTGAGGGCAAGTGACAAGGATCTTAGTAGAAAGTGACTGTGTGGCTCTAGACACGCTGTCTGCCTCCTACTGCTTTGGTTAACCCTCCAGTTCTATCCAGCTTAGCCGGGAACATCCCTTGTGGTCAGTATCCTTGACAGTCTGGCTCTGTCTCTAATAACAGAAAGTTTGACCAACAAGTTCCCCAAATGTGCCCTCCTTTCTCTTGTCTCCACGTATTTGCCTCTGCCCTTCCCTTTGCCTGTAATATTTTCCCTCACTTTCAGCCTAGCTAACTCTTCAGCCTTCACATCTCAGTTTAAAGGTTACCTGCAATGTGAAGGAGATAACGTGTTAAGCTAGACACTCCATAATACCTTCTATTTTCTTCTTCTTCTTCTTCTTTTCTTCTTCCTTTTTTTTTTTTTTTTTTCTCAAGACAGAGTCTCATTCTGTCACCCAGGCTGGAGTGCAGCAGTGTGATCTTGGCTCACTGCAACCTCCACCCCCTAGGTTCAAGTGATTCTCTTGCCTCAGCCTCCCAAGTACCTGAGACTACAGGCCCCCACCACCATGCCTGGCTAATTTTTGTGTTTTTAGTAGACACAAAATCACCTGTTGCCCAGGCTGGTCTTGAACTCCTGACCTCAGGTGATCCACTTGCCTTGGCTTCCCAAAGTGCTGAGATTATAGGTGTGAGCCACAGCACCCAGCCTGCTTCCATTTTCTTAATGGTCCTTATCCAAGATGGATGGGGTGCAGACAAGAAAGCCACTCAAATTCCAGGGGCCTGATGATCTGGAAAGTGGGCTGAGGTAAACCCCAAGTAAATACTTCCCATTGCCTGTCTGCCTCAGGACTAGAACCAGCTACATAATAACCCAATACAAAATGAAACTGTGCTGGGCACAGTGGCTCATGCCTGTAATCCCAGCATTTTGGGAGGCCCAGGCAGGAGTTCGAGACCAGCCCGGGTAACATAGTGAAACCTCCATCTGTACACAAAATTTAAAAAATCAGTTGGACATTGTGGCATGCACCTGTAGTTCTGGCTACTCATGGGGCTGAGGTGGGAGGATCACTTAAGCTTGTGAGGTGGAGGCTGCAGTGGGCTGAGATTGCACCACTGCACTCCATCCTGGGCAACAGAGTCAGACCCTGTCTCAAAAAAAAAAAAAAAAAGAAAAAGAAAATGAAAAGAAGGAAAGAAAAAAGCCACACTTGTTTGGGGCATCGTGGAAGTCTAGCTGAAGATTTGTGGAAGCAGGAAATATTTAATGAACAAAGTCTCCAATGAGATAAGCATGAGTTCCAGAGCCAGGGGCAAGGATAGCGTGGAACAGGATTTGGAGTTGGAGGGATACTTCTTTAGACCCTTCTGTGTGGCTATCAGGACTGGATGACGATATTTAGAATCACAAAGAGCTATCTTCATATATAATAAAAACACCAACAGTGGGGAGAGCATTAGGGAAAAGAGCTGATGCATGCTGGGCTTCATACCTAGGTGATGGGTTGATAGGTGCAGGAAACCACCATGGCACACCTTTACATATGTAACAAACCTGCATGTCCTGCGCCTGCACTCTGGAACTTAAAAAAACAAAACAAAACAAAACAAAAAAAACCCGGCCAGGTGCAGTGGCTCATGCCAATAATCCCAGCACTTTGTAGGGCCGAGGCTGGTGGATCACCTGAGGTCAGGAGTTCAAGACCAGCCTGACCAACACTGTGAAACCCCTTCTCTACTAAAAATACAAAAATTTGCCGGGCATGGTGGAGGGCGCCTGTAATCCCAGTTACTCGGGAGGCTGAGGCAGGAGAATCGCTTGAACTCGGGAGGCGGAGCTTGCAGGGAGCTGAGTGACTCTGTCTTGGAAAAAAAAAAGAAAGAAAGAAACACCAACCGTAAGTCATAAAGGATGTATAGCACACAAAAGACATGCTTCTCACCCCCTCTTAGGTCTGCTTTTTTACTCCAGCCAACACTATGGTACCTGGTGCATAGCCATAAAGGGGAGCATCTCCCTTTGGTTGCATTGTGTATCTTTCATTTTCTGTCTCCGGGCTTTTCTGCTTTCTCCAGAGGGTAGGACTGTAGGAATCTGCATGAATGAACCACACTGACTCATTCACACACCTGGAAGGGCAAGGGAGCTAACAGCCCATGCAGCAACCCTTGACAGATGAAGGAGGCCTCCATGGATAAATTGCTCTTCTCTGGAGCCTCCTGTTTGGAGAGGATTCAACATCATTCCCCTAAGGACCTCAGCAGGACTGAGCCCCAGCTGCCATGGTGGCAACCAGCTCAATAACGTATCCTTGGATCCGTGATCACTCCTTGGTTTCATGCTTCTCCAGCCTCTGCTTTCCTGGAATCACTTTCCAGATGAAACTGGCTGCCTGCAAGCCCTTATCTCAAGCTCTGCTCTTTGGAAGAACCTAGGCTAAGACAATAGGTGTAAGGAATTCTACCAACATTTTAGTTTTTCCATGATCATTTTTTATTTTCAAGACAGGATCTCACTCTGTGGCCCAGGCTGGAGTGCAGTGGTGCAATCACGGCTCACTGCAGCCTCGACCTCCTGGGCTCAAGCAATCCTCCCACCTCAGCCTCCTGAGTAGTTGGGACTGCAGGTGCACACTATAACTAACTAATTTTTAAAAATTTTTTTTCTTTTTTCTCTCTTTCTTTTTCTTTTTTTTTTTTTTTTTTTTTTTTTAGAGGCTGGACTCAAACTGAAGTGATCCTCTTGTCTCGGCCTCTGAAACTGCTGGTATTACAGGCATGAGCCACTGCGCCCAGCTTCCTTGATTATTTCAATGTTCCTGAGTCACTGCTGTTGCTGCTACTGCTGCTCCCTGAACTGGTTCAAGAAGGTGAGAAAAAAAAGTAGGCTCAGGAAAGATTCCAAACAGGATGGGGAGAAATCAGGATGAGGCTGAGGCCACTGGGGCCTAGTAAGAGACTTGCAGAAAGGATGGAAAGAGCTGGGTGGACAGGATCAGCCAGGCGTGTGGCAGAGTTAGGACATATTATGAGGAGTATAGCACTGAAAACAAAGGAGGCAAAAGTTCTCCATTCTTCGTGAATCTGACTGTAGGCTGGAACACTGTGTCTCAGTTCTGGGCGCTATACTTTCGTAAAGACAACGAAAAACTGAAGCAAATTAACTCAAAAGGTCAGCAAAGATTTTTCAGGACTTGTTACCATGTTATACAAAGAAATAAGGAGATTTCCTTGCAGAACTGCTAGGAGAAAGGGAGGGATATGAGACCTATTTTTCAACGCGTGAGGGTTGTCATGTGGAAGAGGGAATATATTTATTCTGTAGGTAAGGAATAATCGGTGGAAGTTAGAAGGTGTTGGATTAATCTCAGTTTAAGGAGAAACTCTCAAACCTGGGGGCTGCCTTCTAACTCCCAAAGGATCCAGATGCCTGGGGCTGCTATGCCTGGTACAGTTCACAACCTAAGAACCAAAGGCAATGGAATCAAAGTTTCTTAGCTTGTCTCTTTCCCGTTGCCTCCATTCATTCCATAAAATTACTGAGCATCTCAAATTTGCATGAAAGTCTTCCTCACAGAGAATTAGAAACATTTTGGTAACTTTCATCATTGGTCCCTAGGCTCTTCTCTCAAATACAAATCTACGGTGTTGCTTTGTTTTGCCAGAGTCCTTCTTGAAATGTGGTTCATGGAACTGAACATGTCTGTGACAGCCACGTTCACACACCTTGGCAGCAAGAGTCATTTGTATTTGTTCATCACCTAGGATACTTTAATTGTAAACAACAGAAACAGACCCTGGCTAACTCTACGGGAAAAAAATAATTTTTTTAGATTGCAAAATAGGTACAGGTAAAACTAAAGGTTAATGGTTGATGCCAGAACATGGAATATTCTAAGGGTCTGGGTATCAGGAACAAAGGAACCTATACTGTGCGTCTCTCTCTCTCTCCCTATCTGTCTGTCTGTCTGTATTGTCTATCTATGAAGCCTGCACTCACAACCACAATGTTGTAGAACCTCCTTTCCTTTCCTTTCCTTTCCTTTCCTTTCCTTTCCTTTCCTTTCCTTTCCTTTCCTTTCCTTTCCTTTCCTTTCCTTACTTCCTTCCTTCTTTCCTCTTTCTCCCTTTGTCTTTCTCTCTTTCTTTCTTTCTTTTGAGACAGTCTCACTCCGTTGCCCAGGCTGGAGTGCAATGGCACGGTCTTGTCTCAATGCAACCTCTACTTCCCAGGTTCAGGCGATTCTCCTGCCTCAGCCTCTTAAGTAGCTGGGATTACAGGCACCCGCCACCACACCTGGCTAATTTTGGTATTTTTAGTAGAGACAGGGTTTCTCCAAGTTGGCCAGGCTGGTTTCAAACTCCTGAGCTCAGGTGATCCGCTCGCATCGGCCTCCCAAAGTGTTGGGATTATAGGCACGAGCCACCATGCTCGGCTGTAGAATCTTTTTCATAGGAAGCCAACTTCACAACCTTACTTTAGTTGAAATCTAGCTCCCTATGGAGTTATTTCTTCTCTCCCTTTCTGTTACCATCCTGAGAAATTTTAGTGTTCTTACAGATGACTTTCCCAGCATGCTGGATGGCTGTTCTGTGATCTTCTTAACCAATGACCTTCTCGTCTGTTTCCTCATGGCCACACCCTGGACTTGGACATCAGCCACAGCTGCTCTACTTGAAAAATATCAGAAATGGACACCTCTCTCTTCTGGTCATAGCTTCCTATCTCTTCACCTCTCCTACACCTTTATTCCCAGTTAACCTATTTTTCAACCTCATCAAAGCCACTGGTTCTAGCCAGGCATAGTGGCTCATGCCTGTAATACCAGCACTTTGGGAGGCCAAGAAGGGCAGATCACTTGAGGTCAGGAGTTTGAGACCAGCCTGGCCAAAATGGTGAAAGCCTGTCTCTACTAAAAATACAAAAATTAGCTGAGTGCAGTGGCTCACATCCGTAATCCCAGATCTTTGGGAAGCCAAGGCAGGCAGATCACTTGAGGTCAGGAGTTTGAGACCAGCCTGGCCAACATGGTAAAACCCTGTCTCTACTAAAATATAAAAATTAGCCTTGTGTGGTGGCAGGCACCTGTAATCCCAGCTACTTGGGAGTCTGAGGTAGGAGAATTGCTTAAACCTGGGAGGCGAGGGTTGCAGTGAGCTGAGATCACGCCACTGCACTCCAACCTGAGCAACAGAGTGAGACTCTGTCTCAAAATAAAAATAATAAAAAAAAAAACACCACTGGTTCCTCAACTCCTCTTGGCTTCACCTTTTTCCCCAGCTGGGAGTCTGTGGTTAATGAAATGAACATCCTTCTGACCAATTATTCCAGTTCCTCCACATATTTGCCTTTCTAACCATTCATTTTCTCAGTTCCTATTTCCAGGCTTTTGGCATGACTGGAGAAAATCACAGAATCATACTCTTTGGCTTCATGAAAAATCCTTAGTTTACATCTTTAGGTTGAGCTTTACGCTATCAACAATCCTTTTATGAATTCTTAGGTGTTCTCTTTCTCACACAAGCCTTTACCACATTCCTGAAGGTCTCTACTCCATTGTATCATTTGATTCCCAAGAGATGACTTTACTTCCAGAGCAAATATAAGCCAACGATCTAAAACAACCTCAACTTTCCTCTCCTCCATTTTGAAACCTGTCTGTATTTTCCTAGTCCTTACCATAATCATGGCATTTTCAGTAGGACAAGGATGCTGTTTAATTTTCTTTTCCTTTTTTCTTTTCTTTTCTCTTCTCTCTCTCTCTTTTTTTTTTTTTTTTTTAAACAGAGTCTCACTCTATCACCCAGCCTGGAGTGCAGTGGTGGAATCTTGGCTCACTGCAATCTCCGCCCCCTGGGCTCAAGCGATTCTCTTGCCTCAGTCTTCAGAGTAGTTGGGATTATAGGCATAAGCCACCATGCCTAGATAATTTTCGTATTTTTGGTAGAGATGGGGTTTCACCATGTTGGCCAGGCTGGTCTCGAACTCCTGACCTCAAGTGATTCGCCCTCCTCTGCCTCCCAAAGTGCTGGCATTACAGGTGTGAGCCACTGTGCCCGGCCGGATGCTGTCTAACTTTCAAGGATGTGTTCTACCTCTTTCTTCATCATGTCTCCTATCTTCTCCCCAGGAACCTTGCTCCAGCAATTAATTCTCTATCCACTTACTGTTTCTTCTTTTCCCGCTATGCCTGATTTCTCCCCTGTCTTATATATATTTTATGTCTCCATCATCTAAAAAATAAAAATCCAGCAATTCCAACCCCTTTACTTAATCCTATGTTCGCCTCAAATAATGATCATATTGCTCCCCGTATAATCATCTAAACATCTGGAAAAAGTGCGTATAGTATAAATTTCAAAAATGTATCTCCTTTGAGATAATTGTAGATTCACATGCCATTGTAAAAAATAATAGAGAACATATACATAATGCAGTATTATTGAGCCATAAAAAAGAATGAGATCTGCCATTCGTGACAACGTGGATGGAACTGGAGGTCATTATGTTTATGAAATAAGCCAGGCACAGAAAGACAAACTTCATATGTTCTATTTAACTTGTTTGTGGGAACTAAAAGTTAAAATATTTGAACTCGTGGAGATCAAGAGTAGAAGGATGGGTACCAGAGGCTGGGAAGGGTGGTGGGGGTGCGGGGAGAAAGTGGGGATGATTAATGGGTACAAAAAATAGAATGAATAATATCTAGTATTTGATAGCACAACAGGGCATCTATAGTCCATAGTAATCTAACTGTACAATTTAAAATAATTAAATTGGATAATTGGATTGTTTGTAACACAAAGGATAAATGCTTAAGGGGATGGATACACCATTTACCCTGATATAATTACTATACATTGTATACCTGTATCAAAATATCCCACACACCCCATAAATACATATATCTACTATGTACCCACAAAAATTAGAAATTAAAAATTAAAAAAGAAATAATATAGAGAGATCCCATATACCCTCCACCGTTTTCTCCAACAGAAACACCCTGTGTCACAGAAGGGCGATACACCAACCAGGGAATTGACATTGGTATAATGAATTGACCTTACTCTGATCTCACCAGCGTTTCAGCCATTCATTTGGGTGTGTGTATTAGTGTGTGTGTATTAGTTTCATGAGATTTTATCACATGTTTAGACTCCTGTGACCACCAGCAGTGAAGACAAGAACAATTTCATCACTGCAGGGATCCTCGTGCTATTTATTCTCTTATAGCCACAGCCACCTCCCTTCCTCTATCTCCTTGTCCCTGGAAACCCCTCATACATTTTCCCTTTCTATAGTTTTGTCATTTTAAGAAAGTTATATAAATGCAGATATACAGCATGAAACCTTTGGGATTGCTATTTTCCATTCAGAATAATTCTCTGATGATCTATCCAAGTTGCTGTGCGTATCAATAGTTTGTTACTTGTTATTTCTGAGTGTATTTCTATTCTATGGTAAGGGTGTACTGTAGTTTGTTGGAAGATTCATCCTTAGAAGGACATTTGGGTTGTTTCCAAATGTCTTTCCAGTTTTTTTTCTTTTTTGCAATTACAAGTAAAGTGGCTATGAAAATTTCTGTACGGATTTTTGTGTGAACATAAATTTTCATTTATCTAGGATATATGTACAAGAGTGCAGTTGCTGGGCAACTACATGTATTTAGTTTTATTGATTGATTGATTATGGCAGAAAACATATACCATAAATTTACCATCCTAACGACTTTTAAGTGTAAAGTTCAGGAGTGTTTAATATACTCACATTGTTGTGAAACAAATGTCCAGAATGTTTTCACCTTGTAAATCTGAAACTCTTTACCTATTAAACAACAACGCCTCTTTCCTTCCTTCCCTCTGCCCCTGAAAACCACTATTCTACCTTCTGTCACTATGAATTTGACTCCTCAATGTTTCTCATACCAGTGGAATCATACAGTATTTGTCTTTTTTTGTGACTGGTTTGTTTCATCTAGCACAATATCCTCAAGTTTCATCCATGTTGTAGCACGGGTCAGAATTTCCTCTCTTTTTTTTTTTTTTTTTTTTTTTGAGACAGAGTCTCGCTCTGTCGCCCGGGCTGGAGTGCAGTGACCGGATCTCAGCTCACTGCAAGCTCCGCCTCCCGGGTTTACGCCATTCTCCTGCCTCAGCCTCCCGAGTAGCTGGGACTACAGGGGCCCGCCACCTCGCCCAGCTAGTTTTTTTGTATTTTTTAGTAGAGGCGGGGTTTCACCGTGTTAGCCAGGATGGTCTCGATCTCCTTACCTCGTGATCCGCCCGTCTCGGCCCCCCAAAGTGCTGGGATTACAGGCTTGAGCCACCGAGCCCAGCCAGAATTTCCTTTCTTTTTAAGTCTGGATAATATTCCATTGTATGTATGTACCGCACTTTGATTATCCATTTAACCAGCGATGGGCATTTGGGCTGCTTCTACATGCTGGCTGTTGTGAGTAATGCTACTATGAACATGGTGTGCAAGTATCTCTTTGAAATCCGGCTTTCAGTTATTTTGGATAATTGAAGTGGTATTGCTGGATCACGTGGTAGTTCTGTTTTTAACTTTTTGAGGAACCTCCATATTATTTTCCATGCTATGTTGGAATAATTTTATAATGATGCAATTCCACCAACAGTGCTCAAGGGTTCCAATTTCTCCACATCCTCACCAACATTTGTTATTTTCCCTCTTCCTCTTCCTCTCCTGCTCCTCCTTCTAGTAGCCAGCCTAATGGGTGTAAAGTGATATCTCACTGTGGTTTTGATTTGCATTTATTTGATGATTAGTGATGTTGAGTACCTTTTCATATGATTATTGGGTTTTGAATATCATCTTTGGAGAAATATTTATTCAAGAGCTTTGCCTTGAATATTTTAAAATTGGGTCAAATGATTTTTTATTGTTGAATTGTAGGTGTTCTTTATGTATTCTGGATATTTACCCCTTGTCAGATACACGATTAGCAAATATTTTCTCCCATTCTGTAGGTTGCCTTTCCACTCTATTGATTATGTCCTTTGATGCACAAAAGTTTTAAACTTTGATGTAGTTCCAACCACATTTAGTTTGTAAGAAATTGCCATGCTCTTTTCGAGAGTAGCTGTACTATTCTACATTCTCACCAGCAATGGATGTATGATCCTGCTTTTCCACTTTCTTACCAGAATTTGGTGTTATCACTTTTGGAGGTACAAGGAGGAGCTGGTACCATTCCTTCTGAAATATTCCAATCAATAGAAAAAGAGGGAATCCTCCCTAACTCATTTTATGAGGCCAACATCATCCTGATACCAAAGCCTGGCAGAGACACAACAAAAAAAGAGAATTTTAGACCAATATCCCTGATGAACATCAATGCAAAAATCCTCAATAAAATACTGGCAAACCGGATTCAGCAGCACATCAAAAAGCTTATCCACCATGATCAAGTGGGCTTCATAAAATGA
>NW_016808764.1:6403595-6461664 GCF_001698545.2 Rhinopithecus bieti
GCACTATTCACAATAGCAAAGACTTGGAATCAACCCAAATGTCCATCAGTGACAGACTGGATTAAGAAAATGTGGCACATATACACCATGGAATACTATGCAGCCATAAAAAAGGATGAGTTTGTGTCCTTTGTAGGGACATGGATGCAGCTGGAAACCATCATTCTGCAAACTATCGCAAGAACAGAAAACCAAACACTGCATGTTCTCACTCATAGGTGGGAATTGAACAATGAGATCACCTGGACACGGGAAGGGGAACATCACACACCAGGGCCTATTGTGGGGAGAGGGGAGACGGGAGGGATGGCATTGGGAGTTATACCTGATGTAAATGATGAGTTGATGGGTGCTGATGAGTTGATGGGTGCAGCACACCACCATGGCACATGTATACATATGTAACAAACCTGCATGTTGTGCACATGTACCCTAGAACTTAAAGTATAATAATAATAAAAAAAATTTTCGTCATTCTCATAGGTGTGTGGTGCTTTCCCACTATGGTTTTAATTCATATTACTCTAATGGTTAATTATGTTGAACATATATATTTTTTTGAGATAGGGTCTTGCTCTGTTGCCCAGGCTGGATCACAGTTGCATTATCATGGCTCACTGCAGCCTCGACCTCCTGGGTTCAAACAATTCTCCCTCCTCAGCTCCACTAGTTGCTAGGACTACAGGCATGTACCATCATGCCTGGCTAATTTTTAAATCGATTTTTAGTAGAGACGAGGTCTCACTATGTTGCTCAGGCTTGTCTTTAACTTCTGGACTCAAGCAATCCTCTTGCCCTAGCCTCCCAAAGTGCTGGCATTACAGGCATGAGCCACCACACAAGGGTGAGCATATTTTCGTGTTTTTATTTGTCATTTGTATATCCTCTCCCATGAAATGTCTTCTGATTTTTTTTTTTTTTTTCTCACTTTCCAATTGGGTTGTTAGTTTTTTTTTGCTGCTGAGTTGTGAGGGTTCTTTATGTATGGTATATGCTAGTCCTCTGTGAATTACGTGGTTTGTGAAAATTTCTCCTAGTATGTAGCTTCTTTTGCATCTCTTAACAAGGTCTTTCAAAGAAAAAATTTAAAAAATTTTCATGAGGTCCAATTTATCAATTTTTCCTTGCTTTTGGTGTCAAGTTTAAGAAAGCTATTATATATACATTTTTTAACCCTTTACTTAGCATTTCTTCTTTGAGACAAACATTATTCCGCTTATTTCATAAAAATCCTGTTCAATCTCTGCGGCTTGAAGGCGAACAAGGGCACAGCCAATCAGAACACTCCATCTCCCAGGCTGGAGTGATAGGGTCAGGCGTGGTCATGTTTCCCAGGCTGGACCATGCAGCGTTGTCCTCCGAGACTTTTGCTAGTGTCGCTGGGGAGGCTGTGCTCCACTTCTCCATGTGGAGAGAGACTTTTTTTTTTAAATTTGTTGTCCAGGCTGGAGTGCAGTGATGTGATCTTCACTCACTGCAACCTCTGTCTCCCAGGCTCAAACAACTCTCCTGCCTCAGTCTCCCAAGTAGCTCCTGGGATTATAGGTACATGCAACCGTGCCTGGCTAATTTTTGTATTTTTATGAGAGACGGGATTTTACCAGGTTGGCCAGGCTGGTCTCGAACTCCTGACCTCAAGTGATCCACCCACCTCGGCCTCCTAAAGTGCCGGAATTACAGGCGTGAGCCACCATGCCTGGGCTCCATGTGGAAGGAGACCTTCTGAGAAGAAGGCAAGTAGAACCAAGAAATGCAGAGAAAGACAGGGTTTCCGTTATGTACAGTGGGTTCTCCATATCCGAGGATTCTGCATCCTTGGATTCAACCAATTGCAGACCAAAAATATTAAAAAACAGGGCTGAGAATGCTGGCTCACACTTATAATCTCAGCATGTTGGGAAGCTGAGGTGGAAGGATCATGAGACCAGGAGTTTGAGACAAGCCTGGGCAATACAGAGAGACCTCATCTCTACAAAAGAAAAACAAAAAATTTAGCCAGGCATGGTAGTGTGTGCTCATAGTCTTAGCTACTCAGAAGACTGATGTGAGAGGATCACTTCAGCCTAGGAGGTCGAGCAGTGAGCTATGATTGCACCTCTGCACTCCAGCCTGGGTGGCAGAGTGAGACCCAGTCTCAAAAAGCAAAAACACAAACAAAAAACCAATACAGTATAACAACTATTTACATATCTTTTACATTATATTAGGTATATAAGTAATCTACAGAGGCTTCAAAGTATATAAAATTATATTCATTGGTTATATGCAAATATTACATCATTTTGTATAACAGTTTTGAGCATCGTCAGATTCTGGTATCTGAGAGGGTCCCGGAACAAGTTCCCCACAGGTAATATGGAGTGACTCTAGTTCAAACCTCTGAATCCAAGTACGTCTGACGCTAGATACTCTTTGAGTTTCAGTTAAAAGAGCTGTTAAATCTACACCCTCAAACCAAGCGGTTTAAGGTGGGATTATGAGGCGCATAATCAAAAGAGTCCAAGATAATGTGATATCCTATATTTATTATTCATCCTTTCTCTTCTTGAGTTTACTCTTCAATTCCTCATAGTCTGCTTTTCATGTCACGGCACTGAAACTGTCCTTGCTATGGTGACTGGTGACAACAATTTTATGGTCTCTTTTGAGCCCTTTTGTACTTATCCTCTTTGCCATATTTGGCATTAAATAAAACCTTTTTTCTAATATTTCTCTCTCTCTCTCTCTCTCGCTCTCTCTTCTGTTTATTTGGATTGTAACATGGGGTATTTTCTACTACACAGCAGAGGCCATGATGAGCATCATCACTTAAATTATATCATCTACGCCTACATCTGTTTCACATATTGTCTGTTTTACGCTTTCTATGTATGTGTGTATTTGGAATTTTGGACCTCAGAACTGGACTTTGCTTCTCATCTTCTGGACTCTATGTAATTTAAGGATATATAAATTTGCATATGATTTTTGGGTAACCATCCCTCAAATTTGGCTCATATTAGGCATGCAGTTAGCCTGGACTCCTTCACAGAAACTTGAAAAATATCCAGCCAGGCTGGGCGTGGTGACTCATGCCTGTAATCCCAGCACTTTGGGAGGCTGAGGCAGGTGGATTACTTGAGCTCATGAGTTCAAGACCAACCGGGGCAACATGGTGAAACCCCTTCTCTACAAAAAACCACAAGAATTAGCTGGGCATGGTGGTGTGCACCTGAAGTCCCAACTACTCAAGCGACTGAGGTGGGAGGATGGCTTGAGCCCAGGTGGGAGGATGGCTTGAGCCCAGGAAGCCCAGGAGGTTGCAGTGAGCCAAGGTCATGCCACTGCACTCCAGCCTGGGTGACAGCAAGACTGTCTGTAACAACAACAACAACAACAACAACAACAACAACAACAACAACAAATATTCAGCAATTTGGGATATCTGGCAGTGGGTGAACCACCTTTTATCATCTGGGAACTGACCTCCCCTTGTAGCATCTTAATTGATACACAAAAATAATGTACATCAATTAATACTAGTTCAACTGTCTTAAACAGAAAGGGAAATTAATCAGCTCACATAACAAAAACTTCCAAGGTAGCACCTCTTCAGGGTTAGTAAATTCAGTGGTTCAATGTCATCATAGAGAATCCTTCCCATCTTCTGCCATCCTCAGGCTAGTACCCTTCATAGTCCCAAGACAGCAGAGTTCTAGGGGTCACCATGATAGACTGCAAAAATTGCTGCACTACGTTTTATCTCCTCCCATAAAGAAATATGATCTATTTCTCCACCTTACCAGGCTTAGTCACGTGGCTTGCATTGGCCAATGGGACAACAGCAAATGTGATGCATGAAGATACTTGAAAAGTGCTTGGGCTGGGCACGGTGGCTCATGCCTGAAATCCCAGCACTTTGGGAGGCTGAGGCGGGCAGATCACCTGAGGTCGGTAGATCGAGACCAGCTTGGCCAACATGGTGAAACCCCTCCTTTACTAAAAATAGAAAAATTAACAGGGCATGATGGCGCACGCCTGTAATCCCAGCTACTCAGGAGGCTGAGGCAGGAGAATCACTTGAACCTGGGAGGTGGAGGTTGCAGTGAGCTGAGATTGCACCACTGCACTCCAGCCTGAAGGACACAGTGAGACTTTGTCTCAAAAAAAAAAAAAAAAAAAAAAAAAAAAAAAAAAAAAAATTCCAACAACAACAACAACAACAAAACTCCTGGCGCGATGGCTCATGCCTATAATTCCAGCACTCTGAGAGGCCAAGGCAGGTAGATCAGGCTGGCCAACATGGTGAAACCTCGTTCTACTAAAAGCACAAAAAAATTAGCCAGGCACGATGGTGTGCACCTGTAATCCCAGCTACTCGGGAGGCTGAAGCAGGAGAATCGCTTGAACCCAGGAGGCGGAAATTGCAGTGAGCTGAGAATTGCACTCCAGCCTGGGCAACAAGGGAGAAATTCTGTCTCAAAAAAAAAAAAAAAAAGTTCTTCCCCCCACCCCCGCCCGACCCTCTTACTGTACTTTGAGAGCCTGAGATGCCAGTTAGGAAGCCTGGGGCTAGATTCCTGATGTAGTCAAGATGAGCCATCCTCAGCTATCCCTTGTAGATCAAACAGCTTGTGAAGTGTTAGACATTGAATGAAGCCATCCTAGACCATGTAGTCCTAGCTGAGCTAGCACAGATCAGAACCAGCTGGCCAACCTACAAAATCATGAGAAATAATAAGTGCTTGTGTATTGTTGCTAAATTTGTGTGTGTGTTTTTTCTTTTTCTTTTTGAGACAGGGTATCGCTCTGTCACCTAGGCTGGAGTGCAGTGGCACAATCATAGCTTACTGCAGCCTGGAACTCCTGTGCTCAAGGGACCCTCCTGTCCCAGCCTCCCAATTAGCTGGACTACAGGTATTCGCCACCGTGCCTGGCTACTTTTATTTTTATTTTTGTAGAGACAGAGTCTCGTTATGTTGCTCAGGCTGGTTTTGAACTCTTGGCCTTAAATGATCCTCCTACTCGTCCTCCCAAAGTGCTGAGATTATAGATGTGAGCTACTGCAATTGGCCTAGGGGTTTTTTGTTGTTTTGAGATAGAGTCACTCTATCGCCCAGGCTGGAGAGCAATGGCATGATCTCGGCTCACTGCAACCTCCGTGATTCTCCTGAGTTTAGGCAATTCTCTTGCCTCAGCCTCCCGAGTAGCTGGGATTACAGGTGAGGCGCGTGCCACCATGCCCAGCTAATTTTTGTATTTTTATTAGAGACAGGGTTTCACCATTTTGACCAGGCTGTTCTCGAACTCCTGACCTCAGGTGATCCGCCTACCTTGGCCTCCCAAAGTGCTGGGATCACAGGCGTGAGCCACCACACCCCACTGTAGGGTGGTTTTTAATGTAGCGAAAGCTAATTGATAGAATCACACACAGACACAACAACATACAGTAACAGAAGAGTGGCTGTCTTGACACTGTATCTATTTTTAGCTGTGAGGAATGTTTCCTTATGTATCATTAGCTAGAACTGAATCACAGATCTATTTCTAAACCCATTACTAGCAAAAGGCACGAAATTACTATGATTAGCTTGGAAAAGCACTGGGGCCATATAAAGAAGAGTAGACTATCCTTCACATGGGGCTTTGCAAAAACATAGGAGCCCTCTGTGTTTTTGGGAGAACTGCACTGGGAGAAGGGATGGTCAGTGAAGGGGTCCTTGGTTTCCTGTTGGCATTGCACTATTGGGGGGCAGCAATTGTATTTTCTGATTCTCATTGTTCTCCCACCTCCCACTATGGCTAATTGGACTAGGAATGCACTGTGGAAGAAAGATTAATCAATTAGAGTCTCTCTCTGGGAATTTTGGAATTGAGACTATGTGGGAGCATATGTCGGGGGTGGAGATTGTGTCATGTACACTGGGGGGATGTATGGAGGCACACACTCCTACACTCAGAAAGGAGGTATTTCCCCGTTTAGAAAGAGAAGAGTAGATGAGAGGAGAGAGAGATAAATCCAATAAACATTTTTTGTTTTCTAGATCTGGGGGTCTGGCTGGATTGCTGCTCTTGGCTCCATGAGACACCTCTTAATTCTTATAGTAATTTCCCCTTCATTTGCTTGAGTTAGCCCTAATGAGCTTCTGTCACTCGCAATAAAAGTGTTTTTTAATGTGCCGTTCTTATGAAGAGATACTCAACCTCATTCATAATAAGATAAATGAAAATTAAAATTCCACCAAGAGATCATTTATCACTTATCAGATTGGCCAAAATAGAAAAGCATAACAATGTTGTGCATACAGCTGTGGGGGAAACTGGCATTGTCATCCTGAGTAGGATGAGTACAAAAGGCCATAGCCTCTGTAGAGGGCAAGCTGGGGACATCTATCAGCCTTGAAAATGCACTTACCCTTTGACCTAGTAATCCCTAGTTCTGGGAATTTATTCGACAGAGGCACTGCTGTGGGGAAGAGTTGATGTATGTGCTAAGTCATCTGTTGCAGCATCATTTGCAACAGCAAAAATTTGGAGATGACCCAAGTTTTTACCAATGAGGGACTGGTTAAACTAACAGTTATACAGAATATGATACAGCTGTAATAATTAATGAAGTTCTCTGTGTTCTGATATAGAAAGAACTCCAGAAAAGTTGTGAGTTTTTGTTTTTCTTTTGTTTATTTGATTTGATTTGTAGAGACAGTGTCTCACTCTGTTACCCAGGTTGGAGTGCAGTGGTGCAATCATAGCAAACTGCAGACTCAAACTCCCGGGCTCAAGTGATTCTCCCACCTCAGCCTCCTGACTAGCCAGAACTATAGGCATATGCCACCACATCCAGCTAATTTTAACTTTTTTTTTTTTTTTGAGATGGAGTCTCCCTCTGTCGCCCAAGGTCTCCCTCCTGTCCGCCCTAACGCCTGGGAGTGCAGTGGCGCGATCATCAGCTCCACTGCAACTCCGTCTCCCGGGTTTCACCGCCATTCTCCTGCTTCAGCCTCCCGATTAGCTCGGACCTACAGGCGCCCCCTCGCCCCAACCCATCACTACGGCTATTTTTTGCTATCTTTTTAGTAGAGACCGGGTTTCACCCGTGATTAGCCCAGGATGGTCTCGATCTCGTCTACCTCCGTGAGTCCGCCCGTCTCGGCCTCCCAAAGTGCTCGGGATTACAAGCTATGAGCCACCGCCTGCCGGCCCTTCTTTCTTTTTCTTTTTTTTTTTTTTTTTGTAGTGGATGAGGTCTACACTCGCTCTGGTCTTGAACTCCTGAGCTTAAGCAATCCTCCCGCCTCAGCCTCCCAAAGTGTGGGGATTACAGGTGTGAGCCACTGCACCCAACCCAGAAAGATTGTTAGGTGAAAAAATAAAGTGCAGAATATTATATATAGTGAGATACTTTTTTTTTTTCTGTAAGAAAAGAGAAAAAAATATATCAGAATAGATACAGCATTGATTTTTAAAAATATTTAAATAAGTAAATTTAATAAAGGAAGTATGGAAAGATGAATAAGAAACAATAAACTAATAAACATGATTATCTCTAGGAGGTGAAGAGAAAGGCTAGGATGGGAGATACTTCTCTCAATGAAAACCTTTTCATATTATTTTAGCTTTTAAAAAATGAGCATATTAACTGTTCTAAAAATGAATGCAAGTAAAATGTCATATTTTAAAGTGAATTCAAATATTAAGTAATTCTATTCTATCCAATTGTCTAAAGAATTCAGGGCAGGTCAGGTATGGTGGCTCACATCTGCAGTCCTAGCACTTTGGGTGCCCGAGGTGGGAGGATGGCTTGACCCCAAGAGTTTGTGACCAGCTTGGGCAACAAAATGAGAACCTCTCTCTACAAAAAATAGAAAAAACAGGCCAGGTGTGGTGGCTCATGCCTGTAATCCCAGCACTTTGGGAGGCCGAGGCGGGCGGATCACGAGGTCAGGAGATCAAGACCATCCTGGCTAACACGGTGAAACCCCATCTCTACTAAAAATACAAAAAATTAGCTGAGCTTGGTGGCATGCGCCTGTAGTCCCAGCTACTCGGGAGGCTGAGGCAGGAGTATCGCTTGAACCTGGGAGGCAGAGGTTGCCGTGAGCCGAGATCATGCCACTGCACTCCAGCCTGGGTGACAGAGTGAGACTCGGTCTCAAAAAATAAAATAAAATAAAATAAAATAAAAATGAAAAAGGAAAAGAAAAGAAAAAATGAGCCAGGGTGTAGTGGAGTGTGCCTGTAGTCCTATCTATTCAGGAGGCTGAGGTGGGAGGATCACTTGAGTCCAGGGGGTCGAAGCTGCAGTGAGCCATAATCACACTTTAGCCAGCAGACAGCGTGAGACCCTATCTAAAAAAAAGACAATACAAGACAAGGCAAAAATGATTTGGGGCTAGCACAGTGGAAGAAAACATACTATGCTTATACCTTGACATTTGTTTAAAAAAAAACACCCAAACCTGGAATGTACCAATGAAAATCCAAAAGCAGAGAAATTGTGTGGTAAGTATCCCTTTAACTGAGTAGTTTGTGCTTTCTACATTTGGTGCTGTGGTTGCTTGTTGAAACCTCCCCTCTCCAGGTCACACTACATCTGGAAGCAGTATTATGGATGGGCATTGTGCTTGGCCAGTTGAAGATTAAGCTGGCCAGCCAAGCATAGAAAAGAATTCCAGGACAGAAAGAGATGTTGTATTAAAGATTTCTTTTTAACCTGAAGGGATCGGGTGGCCTCTTAGGCAAATGACAGGACCTATTTTCTCCTTCTCATCTGTTCTCGCCTTTGGCAAGTTCTTGTTGTAAGAGGGAGTAAGTAAAGATTGCCTGGGGGTGGAGGGGTAATAGAGCTGGCATCTTTTCACAGATGTGGGCGGCAGGGTTCTGTTAGCCTGGGAGCCCTGTCTAATTCAATACTTAGGAGCACAGATTCGGGAGTCAGAGGGGGGCGTGGATGGAGCACAGCTGTCCTACGCTGGTAACTGAGTGACCTTGGGCACACACTTGACTCCTCTGTGCCTCAGTTTCTTCATCTTTAAAAGGGTATAGTGATATCACCTACCTATATGATTATCATGAGGATTAAATGAGTTCATACATTGAAAAAGGTTAATACAATGCTTAGCACGTATGAAGTCCTCGGTAAATGTTAGCACTGAAATAAATAATGATAATTTTGTTATTATATAACTTCAGACTAAATAGGAGAGTTGACAAGTATGTTAACGGTTGCCACTCCACTTCTCTCACCAATCAATTTAGTGCATCCTTGTGAAGAAGGTTAGAGGAGAGATGTGTGGACACTGATTCACACTGATCTAAGAGAATAAATATAGTTCCAGCAGCTATTTCGTGTGAGGCGCTGTGTTTGGCCCAGGGAAGGATAAATTGGTAAGCAAAATAGGACTATCTCTGCCTTCACAGAGGTCCTAAGCTACCCAGGGAGATGAATGTGATGGACTAAGTATTTGTGTTTCCCCCAAATTCATGTGTTGAAGCCCTAAGGCCTGTGTGATGGTATTTGGAGGTGAGGTCCTTGAGAGATGATTAAGTTTACAGGAGATCATGAGACTGTGGTCTTCCTGATGGGATTAACGTCATTCTAAGAAGAGGAAGAGACCAGAACTCTCTTTTTCCATCTTGTGAAGACAAACTGAGAAGGTTGCTGTCTGCAAGAGGGGAAGGGAGCCCTCATCAGACTCTGGATCTCATGGCACCTTGAACTTGGACTACCCAGCCTCCAGAACTGTGAGAAATAAATGTCTGTTTTTCAAGCTACCGAGTCTATGATATTTTGTTCTGGTGGCCTGAGTTGATGAAGACAATGGCCAAGTAAACAATCAACACGATGCTGTGTAAGTGCAGCCCAATTCAGGATGCCAAAGGATCACAGGGAAGGAACACCTAATTTAAACCCTAGGAATCAGGAAAAACTTCTTACAGGCAAGGATGGGAACAGCAGACCCCCACTCCACCTGGTCATAAAACAACTATCTCTTTCCTGCAGCAAAAATAGTGGTAGTAGTAATAGTAGTAGCTGTAATAGTAGCAGTAGTAGTAGTAGTATTAGTAGTAACAATAATGCTAACAATTAAAACACATTGAGGGCTTGTTCTAAGCATGTCACACGCATTAGCTCATTTAATCTTAACTTCTTAGTGGAGCTACTCTGCACTTACATGACTTGGCCTCACCCTAATTCTGCCCGTCATAACCTATATTTATTTTAAAAGTTGTTATTTCCCTCATCATGGATTTTTTGCATTAGTTTTGGTTTTTGTAAATATAGCATTAAATGTTGTTTATCTTGCTTATTGATTTTTTTTCCTTTTTGAGATGGAGTCTCTGTCACTCAGGCTAGAGTGCAGGGGCACGATCTCAGCTCACTGCAACCTCCACATCGTAAGTTCAAGTGATTCTCTTGCCTCAGCCTCCCAAGTAGCTGGGATGACAGGCATATTCCATCACACCCGGCTAATTTTTGTATTTTTAGTAGAGACAGGGTTTCATCATGTTGGCCAGGCTGGTCTCGAACTCCTGACCTTAAGTGATCCACTCACCTTGGCCTCCCAACGTGCTGGGATTATGGGCGTGAGCCACCATGCCTGGCCTTGCTTACTGATTTCTTGGCATCCCTTTAATTTTGCACTCAGGGCAAGCATCTTTCTCTCCTGATTCTAGTTCTGGCCCTGCTGAGGAACACCATGTGGGGAAGGGTAGGCAGAGCTGTCTAGCCTGCCCAATTCAGGCTGTCTATGTAGAAGGCATTTGCAGTTCCTCCTTTCCAGACAGCATCATGGAAGGAAAGAGAAAGAGAAAGAGAAAGCATTCCTATTTGGACTCAGTCACCCCTTAGCACCCTCCTTCCCAAATAGGGCTCCTGCAATGACTTTTATGGCGTCAAGTCCCACTGAATCTCACAATGAGAGTCCTTCCTTATTTAACTTGCTTTCAATTACTCTAAAACCATCAAGGAGAAAGTGTCAGATCGGTGCTAATAGGTTTTTAACACCTCTCTAATACTTAATGAGCAGGCCTCTGACTTTCCTCCCCTGCCTCCCTGAATGAAGAGGGTTATGGAGCTGCATTTTAGCATCTTAAGTCTGCCCTTGAATCTGAGCCCCATTACTGTACTATTACTGCTGGGAGGACCAGACGACTGTGATGGGAACGATGCTTCAGTCTGGATGTCTGACCTCTTTGTTTGTGCCCTCATACCTTCATTTTTTTCAGTTTCCCTTTCTAGAATTTAGTAAATCAAACAAGAACTTTCCCTGACCTGAATACTGGGTTCAATTGTGCTGTGTTCCTTATTACGCAGCATTTTACCCATGATTACTTCCTGTCCAAGTTCCTGTTTGTTACTGTGCTCTGAGAACCCACCTAGGTACTACAGGCTCTTCAAGGGAAGAGGAAGACAAAGTCTCCTTTCTGAAGGGGAACTTAGCTAAGGGAGGGGAGTAGATACAGACCACGGGGCATCACAGATCCAACTGTTCGGAGTCAGTCTAAAGGACTTAAATTTTAGTAATTCTACTTCTGGGTGTATTCCTAAGAGATATAGGCATGTATATCCACAAAAAGACATGTACAAGGATGTTTATGGTAGGGTTTTCCAAAGTAGCCCCAAACTGGAAACAACCAAATAACTATCAACATTTAATGGATAAGTACATTGTGATATATTCATGCCCAGCAATACAAAAGAATGAACACAGATACACACAAAAGCATGGATGAATCTTACAGACATTATGTAGAGTGAAAGAATCCAGAAACTGTATGATTTTATTTATACGAAATTCAAGAACAGGCAAAACTAATCTACCATCTCAACCTTAAAAAGGAAAGAAATGCTGACACACGACGGGACATGAATGAACCTTGAGGACATTATGCTACGTGAAATTACAGAAAGACAAACGCTGTATGAGTCTACTTTTATGAGGTACCTGGAGTAGTCAAATTCATAGAGACAGAAAGTAAAATGGTGATTGCCAGGAGCTTGGGGCAGAGGAAATGGAGAGTTGTTTAATGGGTATAGAGTTTCAGTTTTGCAAGATGAAAAGAGTTCTGCAGATTGGTTGCACAACAACATGAATGTACATAACACCACTGAACTGCAAACTGAAAAGGCTAAGATGGTAAATGTTATGTTATATATGAATACCACAATTTAAAAGATTCTGACAACAACAACAACAACAACAAAACCTAATCTATGATGATGACAGTCAGACAGTGGCTCGCTTTTGAGGTAGTATTTCCTGGGAAAAGGTACAGGAGAGTTTCTGGGGTACTAGAACTTTCCTGTATGTTGACCTGGTAGAAGTTATGTGGGTATACACACTTATAAAAAACATAGTCTGTTGCAGGTACAGCTTATTGCATAGAGGTTATACTACAACAAAAAAGTGTTTTAGAGAAGGTAGCCAGCTGCTGGGCACAGCGGCTCACTCTTGTAATACCAGCATTTTGGGAGGCCAAGGCAGGTGGATCCCCTGAGGTCAGGAGTTCGAGACCAGCCTGGCCAACACGGTGAAACCCCATCTCTACTAAAAATAAAAAAATTAGCTGGGCATGGTGGTGAGCACCTGTGATTCCAGTTACACAGGAGGCTGAGACAAGAGAATTGCTTGAACCCTGGAGGTGGAAGTTGCAGTGAAGTGAGATTGCACTACTGCACTCCAGCCTGGGTGAGTGGCTCCATCTCGAGCCACTGGAGGGCAGTGGCTCAATCTTGGCTCACTGTAACCTCCGCCTCCCGGGTTCAAATGATTCTTCTGCCTCAGCCTCCTGAATAGCTAGGATTACAGGCACATGCCAGCACACCTGTCTAATTTTTGTGTTTTTGGTAGAGACAGGGTTTCATCATGTTGGCTTGGCTGGTCACGAACTCCTGGCCTCAAGTGATCTGCCTGCCTCGGCCTCCCAAAGTGCTAGGATTACAGGCATGAGTCGCCGTGCCCGGCCCATCTTAGCTATTTTAAAGTATAGTTCAGTGATGTTAAGTGCATTCGTGTTGTTGTGCCACCATCACCAGCATCCATCTCCGGAACGCTTTTCATCTTGCAAAGCTGAAACTATACCCATTAAACAATAATCTTCCATTTCTTCCTGCTCCCAGCCCCCAGCAACCACCATTCTACTTTCTGTCTCTATGATTTTGACTACTCTAAGTACCTCATATGTATTAATCCATTTTCTGTTGCTTATAACAGAATACCTCAACCTGGGTAATAGAAAGAAAAGGAATTTATTTCTTACAGTTATGAAGGCTGAGAAGTCTAAGGTTGAGGGGTCACATCTGGTGAGAACCTTCTTGTTGGTGAGGACTCTCTGAAGATTGCAGAGGTAGCTCAGGGTATTACATGGTGAGGGGGCTGACCATGCTAATTTACTTATTCAGATCTCTCTTCCTCTTCTTATAAAGCCACCCATTCCCCTCCCATTATAAGACATTAATTTATTAACCCATTAATTCATTCATGAGGGCAGACCACATCATGATCCAATCATCACTTAAGAGCCTCACCTATTAATACTACCACAGTGGGGATTGACTTTCCAACACATGAAATCTGCGTGGGCCGGGGGGAGGCACATTCAAACAATATCATATAAGAGAAATCATACAGTATTTGTCTTTTTATGACTGACTCCTTTCACTTAGCATAATGTTCTCAAGGTTCATACATGTTGTAGCATGTGTCAGAATTTTCTTCTTTTTGAGGCTGAATAATATTTCAGTGTATGTATATGCTACATTTTGTTTATCTGTTCATGTTTTAGCTACTGTGACTAATGCTGCTATCAACATGGGTACAAATATATCTTTCAGACCCTCCTTTCACATTTAAAAATTTCAACCTATTTGTGTCTTTGGATCTGAAGTAGGTTCTCTTTATTTTTTACTTATTTATTTAGTTTTTGAGATGGAGTCTTGCTTTGTCACCCAGGCTGAAGTGCAGTGGCTTGATTTCGGCTCACTGCAAAGTCCACCTACCAGGCTCAAGTGATTCTCCTGCCTCAGCCTCTGTAGTAGCTGGGATTATAGTGCCTCCCACCACACCTGGCCAATTTTTTTGTGTGTGTTTTTAGTAGAACGATGTTTCACTACGTTAGCCAGCCTGGTCTTGAACTCCTGACCTCAGGTGATCTGCCTGCCTTGGCCTCCCAAAGTGCTGGGATTACAGGTGTGAGCCATCACACCTGGCCTAAGGTGAGTTCTCTTGTTGTAGACAGCATATAGTTAGGTCACATTTTTGAAAATCTATTCTGCCAATCTCTGTCTTTTGATTTGAGAGTTTAATCCATTTACATTTAAAGTAATTACTGAGAATGAGGAACTTACTTTTCTCATTTTGCTATTTGTTTTTGTGTACCTTACAGCTTTTCTTATTCTTCATTTCCTGCATTGCTATCTTATTTTGTGGTTAGCTGATTTTTTTTTTTTTTGCAGTGAAATGTTTTAATTCCCTTTTGTGTATGTTCTATAATTATTTTCCATGTTGTTACCATGAGGATTAAATTTAACATCCTAAAATTAGAATATTCTAATTTGAATTTAAACCAACTTAACTTTAATAACATACAAAATCTCTGCTTTTAATACCTCTGTCCCCATCCTTTTCAGTTATTAATGTCATAAAATTACATCTTTATACATTGTGCACCCAAAAACATAAACTAGTAATTTTAAATAATGCATTAGTCTCTTAAATCATGTACAAAACAGAAAGTGGATTTTATGATAATATTAGCTTTTATAATTGCCCATGTATTTACTTTACTGAAATATTTATTTCTTCACATTGCTTCAAGACACTGTCCAGTGCACTTTCATTTAAACCAGCTGGACTTCCTTTAGTATTTCTTGCATGGCAGTTCTAGTGGTGACAAACTCAGCTTTTGTTTATGTGGGAATGTCTTAATTTATCTCACTTTTGAAGGACATTTTTGACAGGTATAGGATTTTGGGTTATTCTTTTCTTTTAGCATTTTGAATATATCAGTCCACTACCTTCTAACTGCTGAAGTTCTGATAAGAAATCTGCAGATAATCTTACTGAGGATCTCTTGTATGTGATGAGTCACTTCTCTCTCATTGCTTTCAAGATTCTCTTTTTGTCTTTGGTTTCAGACAGTCTGATTATAATGTCTTGGCATGGGTCTTTTTGAGTTAATCCTACTTAAAGTTTGTTGAGCTTCTTGGATGTTTATATTCATGTCTTTTATCAAACTTGGGGAGTTTCTGGCCATTATTTCTTCAAATAAACTCTCAAATAATTTTTCTTTCTCTTTCTATTCTCCTTCTGAAACTCCCATGGTACATTGTTGGTTTGCTTGATGGTGCCCCACAAGTATTTCAGGCTTTGTTCACTTTTTTCAATCATTTCTCTTTTTGTTCTTCAGACTCTATAATCTCAACTGTCCTGTATTTAAATTTGTAAATTCTGTTTTCTGCTTGCTTAAATCTGCCTTTGAACCCATTTAGTGATTTTTTCATTTCATTTATTGTTTTTTCACTTCTAGAATTTCTTTTTGGTTTCTTTTTGGGTTTTCTATTTTTTTTTTTATTGACATTTCCATTATGTTTATGCATTTTTTTTTTCTTTCTCCATGTCTTCCTTTAGTTCTTTGAGCATCTTCAAGATAGTTGCTTTAAAGCCATTGTCTAGTAGGCTCACCTTCTGATCATTCTCTGGGACAGTTTCTGTTGGTTTAATTTTTCCCTTTGAATGGACCATAATCCCCTCCCTCCCTCTCTTCCTCCCCCCTTCTCTCCCTTCCTGCCTTCCTGCCTTCCTTCCCCTCTATCTCTTTCTTTCTTTCTCCCCTGTGTCTCTTTCTCTCTTTCTTTTTTGAGATAAGGTCTCACTCTGTCATCCAAACTCGAGTGTGGTGGCACAATCGTGGCTCACTGCAACCCCTAACTCTCAGGTTCAGATGATCCTCCTGCCTCAGCCTCCTGAGTAGCTGGGACTACAAGTGTGGACTACCTGTCAGGCTAATTAAAAAAAAGTTTTTGTAGAGATGGGGTCTTGCTATATTGCCTCGACTGGTCTCAGACGCCTAGACTCAAGTAGCCTTCCCACCTTGGCTTCCCAAAGTGGAGGCATGAGCCTCCACCACACCTGGCCCTTTCTTGTTTCTCATTATAGGTTTTTAGTTACAATTAGTAGCAGTTCTAAGTGAACTTGAGAGTTGCTTAACTTTTCAAGTCTCTGTTTCCTCATATGTCAGATAGGAATTGTGACATTTTATTAATTCAACAAATATTTGAGTTCCCTATGTGTGGTCCTCAAATTCTTTGGCATTCTTTCCACTGAGAAATGGGGTCTCTTCTTGAATATGGGCTCTCTGTCTGCCTGATCAATGGCATGTATCGGAAATGACACTGTGCCAGTTTGTGGGTCAGATCTTAAGAAACTCTCATTCTCCACTTCCTGTCTTTTGGAACTCTCACTCTTGGGATTCAGCTACCATGCTAGGAAGAATTCCAAGCAGCCAGTGGAGAGGCCCACATGAAGAGGAACCGACACCCTTGGCCAAAGCCTTGGGTGAACTTTCAACTGACAGCTCGCACCAACTTATTAGCCACATGAATGAGAATCTTCAAAGTGGACACTTCAGCTTCCAGTCAAGCACCACTGCTGATGCCACATGGAATAGAGATGAACTTTCCTTTATAGTATCCAGTTGTTTTTATTAGGTTACTGGATATAATTTTAAATCTATTCTTTAGAACAGAGCTGCCCAAGTATACATAATGCAGGCCACATAAATAATTTTATATTTTCCAGCAGGTACATTATAAAAAATATAAACAAACAGAAAAGGTGAAATTAATTTGAGACAGAAATTTGATTATCCAAATAGATCAGAAATGTTATTTCAATATGCAATAAAGATAATAATAGTAATCATTATTATAATTATAATTATTTGGAGACAGGGTTTTGCTCTGTCACCCAGGCTGGAGTACAGTGCTGTGATCATGGCTCACTGCAGCCTCAAACTCCCAGGCTCAAGCAATCCTCTTGCCTTAGCCTCCCAGGTAGATAGGACTATAGGTGTGTACCACCATGCTAGGCTAATAAAAATTATTTATGAGGTATTTTACATTATTTTTCATACTGCATGCTTGAAATTTAGTGTATATTTTTATGCTTGAAATCATATATCAATTCAGACTAGCCACATTTCAAATGCTCAGCAGCCACATGTGGGTACTGTGACAACTGTGTTGAAGAGTGCATCCTTAGAACAAAGGGATTGAGGCCGGGCATGGTGGCTCATGCCTGTAATCCCAGCACTTTGGGAGGCTGACGCGGGTGGATCACCTGAAGTCAGGAGTTTGAGAACAGCCTGGCCAACATGGTGAAACCCTGTCTCTACTAAAATACAAAAATTAGCTGTGTCTGGTGGCACACACCTGTAATCCTAGCTACTTGGGAGGCTGAGGCAGGAGAATAGTTTGAACCTGGGAGGTGGAAGTTGCAGTGAGGCGATGTCGTACCACTGCATTCCAGCCTGGGTGACAGAGCAAGACTCCATCTCAAAGAAAACCAAAACCAAACAAAACAAAAAACAAAAGAATAAAGGGGTTGAGAGACAAACTACTCCATCCTTGCCCTTCCTTAGAGAAGAGGAAAATGAGACACAGAAGGAGGAAGTAAGTGACTTGCCCAGGGTTATCACTGTAGTCATTTAAATGGTCGCCTGCAAGAAGGTATACCAATGTTATAATTCCTGGAACCTGTGAATGTTATTTTATTTGGCAAAGGGGTCTTTGCAGATGTAACTGTATTAAGGATTCTAAGATGAAGAGATCATCTCGGATTATCCAGGGGAGCCCTAAATCCAAGGACCAGTGTCCATATAAGAGATAATTAAGGGATAGGGCCAGCGAGGTGGCTCACACCTGTAATCCTAGCACTTGGGAGGCTGAAGGCGAGCAGATCACCGGAGGTCAGGAGTTTGAGACCAGCCTGGCCAAGATGGTGAAACCCTGTTTCTACTAAAAATACAAAGATTAGCCAGGCGTGGTGGCGGGTGCCTGTAATCCCAGCTACTGGGGAGGCTGAGGCAGGAAAATCACTTGAACCTGGGAGGCGGAGATTGCAGTGAGCCGAGACCATGCCATTGTACTCCAGCCTAGGCAACAAGAGTAAAACTCCATCTTGAAAAAAATAAAAAAGAGATATACAAGTGATATTAGACAAACAGAAGGGGGTGAAGATAGGCACGCAGAGGAGAGGGTGATATAAAGACAGAGGAGGATGGGAGTGATGTGGCGACAAGCCAGGGAAGCCAAGGAATGCTGATGGTCTACAGAAGCCACAAGAAGCAAGGAAGCCTTCCCCTCTGAAGCCTCCAGAGGGAATGTGGCCCTGCTGACACCTTGATTTATGGTTTCTGGCCACTAGAATGATGAGAGAATAAATTTTTGTTATTTCTAGCCACCCTGTTTTGTGACAATTTTTTATGGCAGCCACAGGTCTGGAGCAAAGGGGCCTTGGACTCCACTTCCAGCCAGAGCAACCTGCCCTCTCACTGTCTCTGAAATCTTTCGAGTGACCAGCATTCACTCCTTCATGAACAGACCCGGCCTGGGGGGCTCTGGTGACACGAGAGCCACTGCCCTGCAGCACTGGGTGGCACTATGCCATGTTGCCCTAATCTCTTGCCTGATCTGCTTATTTGACCTATTCACTGTTCTTCCTGCCTCCACCCTTTCTCCTCTAATTTCCACATAGTAGCTAGGGTAAGCTTTTAAAAAGAAAACCCCATAAGTCATATCAGGCTACTCCTCAGCTTCCAACCCTCCAATGGCTTCCATTCACTGGAGTGAAATCCAAACTCCTTATCACATTTACAAAGCCCTTTGGGGCCCTGCTACCTCCCTGACCTCATCTCGTAAGTCCTTTATCCTCTCTGTTCATCCAACCACTGAGGCCTTCTCGCTGTTTCTCCAATATACCAAGCATGATCCTCCCCCAGGCTCTTTGCATTTGCTGTTTTCTCTGTCTGGAAACTCTCAATAGTCCCCTGGCTCACCCTCTCACTTTATTCAGGCCTTGCTCAGATGTCCCCATATTATAAAGGCTTTACCTATGGTCTTTATAATAATGCTTTATTTTTCTTTACGAACATTCTATTATACCCCACCTGGTATGGATTCATTAGTTGGTTAGGTTATTACTGTCCCTTCCCCATTAGACTATAAGCTCCATGTGGGCAGGGACCTCTGTCTGGTTTGTCTAACAGTATCTGGAACAGCACGTAGTGGGTGCTTAATAAGCAATTTGTTGATTGAAAGAACAAATGTATGAGTGAGTGCAGGAATGTAGGCTCCATTTAGCTATATCTTTTTTTTCCTAGATAAATCAGAATCTGGATATTTAGGTAAAATTCTATGACACTTGTATAATAATAATAATTAAAAAAACCATTGGGCTATCTTAAAAAAAAATAGAGCATCTGGAGCTACCACTTTGAGACCCCTGACCTACAGGAATCTGGGTCCAATGGGAACCACATTTCTCATCCTCAGTTGGTGCAATGCCTTCAAGAACCAAGTGGCTCTTCTCCATCCACAGCCCTTGCATCCCCAGGCCCTGGCGCCATGAGGTACTGTTTGTTGTTACAGACCAAAGTCATCCAGGGCACTTCATTCAAAAGGCAGGATGTGGACTGTGAGCTTCCAGCTCATCAGTTCAAAGGAAAACTACTTCAAGCAGCAATGTCTCCTGGGATGTTTTCCCAAGCCTCACTGGGAGGTGGTGGGGCCTCTTAAAGGACTAATAATAGACAGGCACATCTAGTTTCCCAAACATGTCAACCTTAAAAGTGAATGCTATTTTTTCCTCCTTACCTTTGAATTACTATGTAGGAGAGGGACGTTCTATTATTGCAGCCCTTGCTCTCGACATGCTACCTAATAATGACTTACCACTTAGCAGCTTCCAGGCAAAATTGTCATAGTGGGACCTGAGCTCGTGCAACTCCAGCCTGCCTGCCTTCATCCACCACTACTCAGGTTCACCTCTTTGTCACCAGGATACTTTGTAGTCAGGCCAGCCCAATCACCATTCAGCAATGGTATGACTGTGGGTGTATCTTAATCACTCTGAACCTCTCCATCCTTATCCATAACGAAAGTTACCAGATCTACATAGCATTGTCGCAGGGGCTAAATAAGACAGCACAAGTACCTGACGCCCATCAATCACTGGATATTTATTATTAAACACCTACTGGGTGTGAGTGGGGGTAAGGAGTGCCGTCCTTTAAGTCTTCATTCATTCACTTGTTCATCTATGCCCTCACTCAATCAACCAATATTTACTGGGCTCTTGGGAGGTGTCAGGCACTGAGCTTGGTGCTGGGCGACATGGTGGTGCGCAACCCCCCTGCTCTCACAGAACCTAGGTCTGGTGAAGTAGCTCATGGTCTAATGAAGCTCTGCGTTCCCAGAGTGGGGGACATGGTGGCTGTGGGTATGTTTAGGCCTTGTGCACGAACAGGGCGCTAAATAATATTGAATTACACCTTGTAGACAATTATTACTCTTTCAGTTACCTTCAGATCACATCAAGGAGAGAGTCCTGGTTTGATATTAATGTCTTTAACACTCCTCTAGCATTTATTAATTTCCTCTCTTAACAAATAAAAGATGACTTCAGTCGAAGATGCTTAGGACAGATGACGGCACCTGGAGATATTTTGATAACATAGATACCTCTTGCTATTCAAACTCAGATAGACCAAAAGAGACAGGCTTTCCCCACCCCCCGCCAGAGGGTGCACAAATACGACCAGAATTTGTGAAGACGAGTCAGAAATGAATGAAATTTGGAAAAATAATGATCTACTGAAATCCTTCCCCCCCCACACTGTTAGCCCTATGTTACAGTTGGGGAAACGGAGTCGTTTTGCGGAGGGGATGGACAGAAGGTAGTGAGTTCTCTTCCAAACGTGCAGGCGGCAGGCAAAGCCAAGACTCTTCTTTGTGGTGGAGTTAGAGATATATAAAATAAAGATCGCTCCTCCCCTACCTCTGCGGAACGTGTATGTGTATGTGTGTGTAAGTGTGTGCTGCCACAAGCCTTTCCGAATGAGTGACAGCGGGAGCCCATCCCTCCAGGAGACGCGTGCAGAATGACCAATGGGATGGATGGGGGTGGATGGGTACCAGTCTCCGCAGAGGCCGGGGTGGAATTCGCTGCGCCCCACCCCTTCCACCCGCTCCCCTTCGCCCCGTAGGTCCTTCCACTCTCGTTCCTCCCCAGGGCACATCTCTTGAACGCAGCCCCGGGAGCCGAGCACGGGGTGGGGTGAGGGGCGAGGCTTGGGTCCGGCGACCCCGGGCCGCGGTCCCATCGCTGCAGAGCTGCGGCTGTGCACGCTTTGCTGCGAGGCCCACGGCCGCCCGGGCGCGGAGATGTAAAGCAGCTGGCGGCGCTGGGCGGGGCCTGGACGCGATGCAAATGAGGAGGGCGGGGCTGGCCCGGGGCTCCGCCTCCCTCCCCCGCAGCTGGGGCCAGCGGTGCCAAGCGCAGCTGGACGAGCGGCAGCAGCTGGGCGAGTGACAGCCCCGGCTCCGCGCGCCGCGGCCGCCAGAGCCGGCGCAGCGCAGGGGAGCGCCCGCGGCCCAGGGTGCAGCAGCGGCCGCCGCTCCAGGCTCCTCCCCGGCCCGCAGCCCGCTGGTCCCGGGGCCCCGGGGCCGGCACCTCTCGGGCTCCGGCTCCCCGCGCGCAAGATGGCTGACCCGGCTGCGGGGCCGCCGCCGAGCGAGGGCGAGGAGAGCACCGTGCGCTTCGCCCGCAAAGGCGCCCTCCGGCAGAAGAATGTGCACGAGGTCAAGAACCACAAATTTACCGCCCGCTTCTTCAAGCAGCCCACCTTCTGCAGCCACTGCACCGACTTCATCTGGTGAGCGCGCGCTCAGGGCACCTTTCCGGGCCCCCGAGGGCAGCGCCGCGCCGGGGACCCCCTCTCCGCGCCCTCTGCGCCCTCCGCACCCCGGGACCCGCGTCCCCGGACTCCCCGCTCCGGACCCTGCTGTCCGGGACACCCGGATGGACAGTCCTGCGGTTGCCCTGTCCCCACCCTGGTCCCAGACGGTCCTCCGCGGGGCGCCTCCTGCCCTCTCCTGCTCCCAGGCGCCTCTAGAGCGCCCAGGGGCAGCGTCGCGGGCGCCTTTGCTCCACCTGGCTAGGAGCGCTCGGGGTCTGTGCCTTCTCTGGAGGGCAGCGCCTCGGGTGCTCTCTCACCCGGGGTTCCCTATCTCTCCGCCTGCTTCCGGGCGCGAGGAGCCCTCGCCCCCCACCCCTTGTTTCCGGGGCGCAGCGCCCTGGGTGTCCTCCTCTATCTTCCTGCGGGCATGGGACATCCTTTCTCCCTCCTCTTTGCCTCCGAGCAGCGCCCTGTGTTATCTCCCATTGCCCCTTCCCGAGGGCCTGGGTTCCCCTTTCCACTCCTCGGTCACATCACTGCGGGCCCCTTTCTTCCCCGGTCCCTTTAGTAGTGGGGCATCCTTTCCTCCCCAGTCCCCCTCCCAGGGGACACCACCGCTGCGGGGTCACTCTCGCCCTCCCTCAGAATGCGTCTTTATCTCTTCTCTTTTCCCAAGGGTGCTGGGGCATCTATGGGCAGATCTACCGCCTGCCTTCAGCCCCTACCCCGGGAAACGCTCCCCACTATCCCGCCACCTGGTGGTCGCAGCCTTCTCTCTTCTGTAGGAGTGAAGGGAGATGAGGGTTACAGCCGAGCTCCCACCTACCCCCACAAAGGCGGAAGACTCTTGGGCACCCGCCTGTGGCTGGGAGTTTGCACCTGGGGTACAGAGGCAGGGAGGAAGGGGGGTGACTCTGTGGGGAACTAGCTGGAGGCTGGGCTCCCCCGGGCTGCCTGACATACACCTCCTTCTGCTTTTGCAGGGGCTTCGGGAAGCAGGGATTCCAGTGCCAAGGTAGGCTCTGGGGCTTTGGGGATGCTATTTGTGGGAAGAGAGGGTGAAAAAGACTTTATAGAAGAAGTTACTGAGTTAGGCAGAGAGTGAAAGAATTACATTGGTCAGAGTGACCTCCCAGGCTAGGAATTCTTCACCACAACAGGGTCCTTTTAAGGGGTGTGTGTGTGACTGGGGCCGATGGCGCTGGGAGGCTTACATGCCAAGGAAGTGCACCTACCCTTCCTGCCTTCCCTGCTATGGAAGAGTCAAAGCAGCCTCCTGAAGCAGTCCTGGCATGGTCAGTTCTGTTGGGGGAGAAAGTGTCTTCCCGGGACGTTTCTGGGAGAACCTGTCCTTCTTAGTTCCTCCCCCTTTCTCTGCCCATGTCCCTTCCTTATCTCACCCAGGGAGGTTCTGCCTCGCCCTGCCTTGCAGAGGTCTCCGCAGGTGGCTGCTGCTCCTCTGCAGATGGTACATCACTTAGAAAGACGACTGTGTTTGTCTCCTGGGCCTCCTCTCTCTCTGAAAGAAGTAGTTCCAGAGGCGGTGTTTCTCAGATCCTGGTTTAAATCACCCTATCTTCTGGGTAGAAACAGAAAGGTCTCCAGGGCACTGGTTACCTGAGTTCTTGCATCTGGCTTGAGATCCTGGACCCTAACCAGGGGTATCAAACCTGCTGGTGGTGACTTGATCACGTGTAAGGTCCCCCCCTCCCCCGTCTTTGGGGCTCATGTCTGAAAGACAGATTGCAAATTGGCTCTCCAGGACCAAAAGTCACCCGCAGTTCTGTGTAGCCCTTAGGGTGTCTTATTTGTGAATTTGATGTGAACATTTTAGAACCGGGAGATTTCACATGCACATCCTCATTTCCAACTTTAACTTTGCTGAGAAATGGTCTGACTTTCGCGTGAAAACAGTCGTCTGGAGCTGAGAGCCGTTGTCGTAGGTGGGGAACAGCTTTACCATTTTGTCTCAGTTGATTCCAATTGGGACCCCTTCACCCATTTCTGGCCCCTGTAGGCATTTAAATTTGCAACCTCTCATCTGGAAAGTTTGTGTGTGTATTTATTTATTTATTTTTTAATTTTAATTTTCCACTCTTAGGCTTGGCGAGATTGAGTTTGGTAAGAAACAGTGCATTGCTGGGGGTATTGTATCTTTAGGGGCAAATTGACCACCACCCTGGTGAGCTGGGTTTAAATCAAAAGAAAGTATTTGAGTGTGGAAGAGTCTGACATGTGATTTAGCACTGACTGACAGTTTTGTGGCTGCACCTCCACCCTCCAGGGAAAAGTAAAGTGATCCCTAGTGAGTGTAGGTGGCATCGTCACTGGTGCAGAATGTTTGCTTGCTGGCAGCATGGCACTGTGATCCTCTGAGACTTGTGCGTACTCTTCTGAGATCAAGGCCCCAGTGGGCTCAGTGAGCCCTGCCAACCTACGCAGCCTCTCTTACCAAGATTTGGATCCACTGCACCACACCAGAGGACTCCTCATGTCTTTTTAAGTGGCAACAACTTAGGCCCTGGTGCAAACAAGTTTGGACTGTTTTCTAGAACTTTGACCCCTCAAACAAAACGCCAATAGTGTCTTGGTGCTGGAATGTGTAATTTCTTCTTTGAGGTTGCCTTTCACTTCCATGAATCAGTTTCAGTCTTTGTCTCTTGCTGAGGCCGGGGGCGATTTTTAAACATTTTTACCACGGCTCTTCTATGCCACCTGCTCTGTTGTTATTGATGGATGGGAAAGTCACTTTGGAATGTGCAAGGCATGACACCTTTGAAATAGGAGATCCTCTAACTCAAAGTCTGGAAGATAACAGGACTTTTTTGATGTTATGAGAAAAAGGCAGAATTAAAGTTTGTCATGAAATATGGCCACTTTAGAGATAGGAGTATCTTTTTTTTTTTTTTTTTTTTTTTTTTTGACAGAGTCTCACTCTGTTGCCCAGGCTGAGTACAGTGGTATGATCAGAGCTCACTGCAGCCTCAAACTCATGGGCTTAAGAGGTCCTACCACATCAGCCTCCTGAGTAGTTGGAACTACAAGTACACACCACCATGCCTGTCTAATTTTAAAACAACTTTTGTAGAGAAGGGGTCTTGCGATGTTGCCTAGACTGGTCTTGAACTCCTGGCTTCAAGCAGTCCTCCCACCTCAGCCCCGCAGTGTTAGGATTATAGGTGTGAGCCGCTATGCCCCTCTGGAGTGTCTATTTTTTAAATTGCCTTTCTTTTTCTCCTCCCTGCCTCCCAACCAAGAGGCAGTGTAGAGAAGTGGGCCTGTGCACAGGCTACCAGGCAAGTCCCTGTTGGTCTGAATCCTGGCTTCGAGACTTCTCAGGCGTATTACTTAGCTTCTCTGTATTTCAGCCTCCTTGTCTATAAAACGGAGCCAGTAACAGTACCATAGTGTGGCTGAGCAGCTCCAACTCATGGCAATATCCAAGATTCTTGGGCCAGAGCTTGGCACAGAGTATGTTCAGAAAATATCAGCTCTTATGATGGTGGTGGGGCAGCTGGTACGAGAGAAGACTGGCTCTGCAGGGTTGCTTGGCTGTGGAACTGCCTGCCAGGTAAGAGTCAAAATTCAGCCATGAACTTCTGGTCACTCTGTGTAGCTGCTTTGACAGCGTATTCCATTTGGGCAGGAGTAGGGAGGAGTGAGGGGAGGGGCAGATTGGCAGTCCCTGAAACTGAGATGTTTAGAATGGGAACATACAGGAAGGAGGGAAATTTATCCCTGGTACTCAGCATTGCCTGGGACTAATTCTGGAACCACTGAGGAGTTCCTTAGTATCTGATTGTTCTTGGTACCAGATATTTCCTCTGAAAGTGAATCCACTTACAATGGAATCAACAGTTTATACAGAACACATAAGGTTTTATGATCTCACTTAAGTCAGCAATCCAGAACCCAGGGCCTCAGGTTCCTTTCAGTTTTCTGCTCCACCATCCCTGGGGAGTGACAATTACCTCCTGGTCCAAGAAGGATGCTAGACTGTGGAGTCCTCATACCCTTCTTTCAGCTAGCAGGAAGGAAGAAAGGGGTAAAGAAGGGCAAATGGCACATGCTCGGTGTCACTTGGGGAAGCTGCTCAAGATCCTTCAACTTATATCCTATTAGCTAGGGTTTAATCACATACCCACACCTTGCTGCGAGGGAGCATGTGGGAAATGTAGTGTTTATTTCAGGCAGCTACTATTTAGAGGATGTTTCCATTTCAAAAATATAAGCAGAGAGAGGATATCGTCTCTGCCACTCCGGTAGGAGGTGTGTAGGATGATCTCAAGGCAAAGAAACCATTGAGAGTTACCTTCATGCTCTATATGGAAATTGGGTACACTGCTATGGGTTGGGAGAGGAAGGATGGAAAACTCATAAACCACGGGAAATTATGGATTTCTACATGCTCAGGGGAGCTTAAGAATCGATTTTCTTGCTTTTGTATGATGATAGGACAAAACTTTAGGTTGACTGCCACATAATTTCTCCCTTTTTGTTTCCACTCTGTCTATTTCTTATAAAACCACTCTCTGGGAGGTAATTTAAGAATGTATTTGATGACAGGGAACTGGGGCTGAAGATCCCTATTGTAAAATTGCCTAAATTCTAGAGTAGAAGTGGAACTCCTTTGACAAGCAAGGCGGATTTCTCTCTATGGCATTATTTTTTCTTTTCCTTTTTTTTTTTTTTTCCAAGACGGAGTCTCTCTCTGTTGCCTAGGCTGGAATGCAGTGGCACCATTTCAACTCACGGTAACCTCCATCTCCCGGGGTTCAAGCGATTCTTCTGCCTCAGCCATCCAAATAACTGGGATTATGTGGGATTATGGGGGCCCACCACCACGCCTGGCTAATTTTTGTATTTTTACAAAATTATGTAGAGATGGGGTTTCACCATGTTGGCCAGGCTGGTCTCGAACTTCTGACCTCAGGTGATTCACTTGCCGTGGACTTCCAAAGTGTTGGGATTACAGGCATGAGCCACTGTGCCGGCTGTCTCTATGGCATTCTTTACAGGAACTTAGGACCCACATTTGAGCTTTAGTTGTAATTAATTAATTCTACCCAAGCCATTGGGTAGAATGAGACTCTTATTCTCAGAAGACTTTACAGTTTGGCAGCGAGAAAAGCCTTCTTCCTTTTTTTTTTTTTTTTTTTTTTTTTTTAATTTTGTTCTTAGAGATAAGGTCTCACTGTGTAGCCCAGGCTGGAGGGCAGTGACATGATCATAGCTCACTGCAGCCTCAAACTCCTGAGCTCAGGCGATTCTCCTGCCTCAGTCTCCTGAGTAGCTGGGACTGCAGGTGTGTGTCACCACGTCCTTTTTTTTTTTTTTTTTTTTTTTTTTCTGAGACGGAGTCCATTCTGTCATCCAGGCTGGGGTGCAGTGGCATGATCTTAGCTCACTGCAACCTCCACTTCCCGGGTTCAAGTGATTCTTGTGCCTCAGCTTCTTGAGTAGCTGGGACTACAGGCATGTGCCACCATACCTGGCTAATTTTTATATTTTTAGTAGAGGTGGAGTTTTGCCATGTTGGTTAGGCTGGTCTCGAACTCCTGACCTCAGGTGATCTGCCCGCCTTAGCTTCCCAAAGTGCTAGGATTACAGGTGTGAGCCACTGAACCTGGCCAAATATATATTTTTTAATTTTAAATTTTTTTGTAGAGATAGCGGGTCTTGCTTTGCTGCCTGTGCCTGGTCTCAAACTCCTGGCCTCCAGCCAGGAGTCTCATTCTGCTTTGGCCTTCCGAAGTGTTTTTTGTTTGTTTCTGTAAAGGAAGTGAATTTGGTAGAAATAGGCAATAAAATATAGATATTCGGAATTCTTAGCAAGGAGTTGGAGTCCAGTAGAACTGGGTATATATCTGTGATGGGTCGCTTACTCCCTCTGTGACCTTGGGCGAGTCATCCCCCAGTAGCAACCTTGGTCTCCTCATCTGGAAAATGGGGATAATAGCACCTAACTCAAAGGGTTATGGTGAAGAATAATGAGGTGGTGCATGAGAAATAGCCACAGCAAGTATCAATGACTCTAAGTGAGACCATTAGTATTACTTGATTAGCAGTAGGAAACTGTGTCAAAGTGGGACAGAGTTCATTCTGGAACTTGTTAAATGACTAGGCCTCTTTCATGTACTTAGATAGTTTCTCTTCTTGGGTGTATTTCTTCCTAGGTATTGGGTAACACCAGTGAGTGCTCAGTTCAGTGTCTGGGCCCAGAAACCCAGGCCTGGTTAGCATTGTCTTTTCTTCTGAGAAAGATCTGAACTTGCCATGGACTCTCTAGAAAAACCCCAGCGCACAAATTTTCTATGAAAAGCTAGAATTGATGATTATAATGAGTAAGTTGGCTCTTCTTTTCTCATGTAGATTAGAAAACATGTTTTAAATCTTCTAATAGAAATTATTCTTAAAAAACCCCAAAGCCTGACATGACTCCGACCACGGTTGTTTTCATCAATATCAATTCTGTCAAATCAAATATAAGTTTATTGTAGTGTGTAGTTAACACATGTAGATTAGAAGAATTTGCACTTTTTTATACCACAAAAAATGAAAGGTTAATTTTATTTTCTGTGAAAAGCTAGAATGGATGATAATGAGTAAGTCAGCTCTTCTTTTTCCCATGTAGATTAGAAAACAGGTTTTTAAATCTTGTAGTTGTAATTATTCTTAAAAAACCCCAAGTCATGTCATGGCTCCAACCATTGTTGTTTTTTTCAATATTCACCCTATCAAACATAAGTTTATTTTAGTAGGTAATTAACACATGTAGATTAGCATAGCATATGTGTATTTATATAACAAAAAGCGAATCAAAGGTTAATTTTATTTTGGGCAGTGTTCCCTAGAAATGTATAATATGACCTCATGCACTTCAGGTTGAATTTTCTTAGTAAAATCATAAAGAGGGCCATTTTTTCAAAAAATCACCAAGTCAGGCTGCAAGTTTAGAGGTTACTTCTATTGTTTCACTTCTCTTTCTTCCCAGAAGCAGACCCCAGAGACCTGTGAGCCAAACTCCATTCACCTTTTAGCTTATTCTAAATGTGTCCTGCGGGCTTCTATGTGAATAAAAGGCAGAGGCTTTTTGACTTCGTGTTTGATGATCTGGCTTTTTTCTTTTTTTTTCCACCTGAAGAGGGATTTCAGGCTCAATGTCCCAATCAAAATAAGAATCTTTGAGTGGGTTAACGCTGAGTCTTAAAAAGGAGGGCTGATTTGTTGGATAGGCAACAGCAAATTCATTTTTCACTGTGGAGCACTCAGGAGGAGCCTGAAGCTTTGTCACTGGGCAACAGAACGTCTTTCTAAGTAAATATGGAAAATATGACCTTTGAAAATCTAGATGATATGATATACAGATTCTTAGGAAATAATTTTTAAAAAATATATTATTTCCGAGCACTAATGATACTCCAGATACTGCCCACAACTAGATGCAGCATGTTTATAGTGTATCTAGGCCAATAAAAAAGAAGATATAGAAGAAGGCAATTGGTCAAAAAATTAACTGAAGGTTTGAAAATAATTTTATATACATTTGTACTGTTGGAGTCTCTCTTTTCTCGTCTCTGCTTATCCTTCTGTCTCTGTCTCTCTGTTTCCATCACACACACACGCACACGTGTATACACACACATATATGTAAGTAGATCAATATGTCATAATTTTCACAATATGCATCTTCTTTTGCTACTTTTCAGATACAGGTCATTAAATTACTAAGTATAATTTAAAAGCTATGGTCTGGTCTTGTAACTATGCAGTTCAGTTAATTCTTGGATAGATAGGGGGATGTGCTGAAAAGTTTGTTTCTGATTGATGCCTTCAAAGGTAAGTCCTTTATGATCTGGCATTTGCTCTAATAACATTAATTCTTTGACTTCATTCATCCAATCTCCTCATTGAAATTGTGTGAAATTCCATAGATAGAATGTTAGCCTTTTTACAGAGAATACAACATCCTCAGTGTTTACATATGGCATTTGGAGGTGTGATGGCTGCATGAAAATCCAGTAGGAAATTCGTCTGTTCACCACATGCATTCATTTATTCATCCATCCATCCCTCCATTTGTCCATCCATCTCTCTTTTCATCATCCGTTTTTCCATTTATCTATTTGTCCATCCATGCATCCATCCATTCACCCATCTTTCCATTCTCCTTCTAAAAGTTCTCTCTCTCTCTCTTTCTTTCTTTTTTTTTTTGCTTTAGACAGAATCTCACTCTTTCACCCAGGCTGGAATGCAGTAGTGCGATCTTGGTTCACTGTAACCTCCGCCTTCCAGGTTCAAGTGATTCTCCTGCTCAGTCTCCCAAGTAGCTGTGGTTACAGGCTCGTGCCACCACACCCAGCTAACTTTTGCATTTTTAGTAGAGACAGGGTTTCACCATGCTGGCCAGGCTGGTCTCTGTGACCTCAAGTGATCTGCCCACCTCAACCTCATGAAGTGCTGGGATTACAGGAGACAGCCACCATGCCTGGCCTCACTGGTTAAGTTCTATGTGTCAAGTTCTATGTGTCAGGAGCTATTTTAGGTGATGAAATACGGTCATGAATGAGATTGAGAAGATTTCTGTTGTAATGGAGCTTATGATGTAGTGGGGGGAGATAAGACATTCTACAGATCATTGCACCCATATTTAATCTCATTTTTATTAGGTACTTTGAAGAAAATGCACTGGGTACTAGGAGAATATATAATGGGAAGCTAACTTATGTAATGGCTGGGGATATAGTCAGTGGTCTGGGAATTAAAAAAAAAAGCCCAACTTTTCATTCTCATTTTCTGAGGTAACTGTAGAAAGTCTGAGTTGTCAAGGAACTACAGCTAGAAATCTGTATTGTAAAACTGCCCATATCCTGGATCATATATGCAACAGGGCTGAAGGCAGTGGCTCATGCCTGTAATCCCAGCACTCCAGAAGGCCAAGGCAAGAGGATTGCTTGAGGCCAGGAGTTCGAGACCAGCCTGGGCAACATAACGAGACCCTATCTCAATTAAAAACAAAACAAAACAAAATATGTGCAGGAGACTTATCTTTGTGACATTCTATGGAAAAAGCCTAAATATTTATTTGTATCATGGCTGCAAGTAAGATGAGTAAGTATTTGGTAGAACTAGCCTGTTACTTTGAGATGGCTTCTTTCCCAGTTTGACAGAGAACTTCATCTCCTCTTAGTTAATGACTCAGATAATGAGCTGACTTCCTTTTTGTTTAGGGTTTGCAGTTTGAGGTGGCTGTTCTAAAGAAGAAAAATCAGACAATTCAGAGGTGGAGGAGCAAGTCTGGGCTAATAAATTGAAAATAAATAAAAAGAGAGAGCACAGCATTTCAGTGAGAGGCGTTTTGAGCTGAAAGTCCGTTTTCAGGGGGCACAAGATTATTCACATTGCCTCCCAAATACCTTCCTCACCCTGTGTCCATCTCTGATATATTACAACTCTTCATTCCTTTGACTTGGACAGTATTTTCTCTTGTTCAGAAGATACTTTGTAAGTAGTTTAACAATAAACAGTGTTGACTCACTTACAGAGAAAGGACTTTTGTCAAGTCTGTCTTTCTGATTTCATTAAGGAGAAAGTCTCAGTTGGTATTAATATGTCTTTAACACCCCTCTAACACAAATCTGGGCACTTAGTAGATACCTGTTGAATGTTCTTTTTTTTTTTTTTTTATTATAAAGGAACTACAGGGAATTATGAGAATATAAAAATATGGGCTGGGTGTGGTGGCTCATGCCTGTAATCCCAGCACTTTGGGAGACTGAGGTGGGTGGATCACCTGAGATCAGGAATTTGAGACCAGCCTGGCCAACATGGTGAAACCTCTTCACTACTAAAAATACAAAAGCTAGCTGGGCGTGGTGGCGTGTGCCTGTAGTCCCAGCTACTAGGGAGGCGGAGGCAGAAGAATCGCTTGAACCCAGGAGGCAGAGGTTGCAGTGAGCCAAGATCGCACCACTGCACTCCAGCCCAGCCACAGAGACTGTGTCTAAAAAAAAAAAAAATCAGTTTCTACTTGTGAACCAACTTTTTCTTTTGGGTCAGCGGTGTTACACTTTTACCTAATGTTGAGCCTGGTTCTGTTCTACCCTGGGCTTGATTCTGTACTGGCTGTTCCTCCTTGTGAATAGAGAAGGGAAGTTCAGGGTCTTTCCTGGAAATTTTTGGTGTTGTAAGGATGCTTAGTGTTCTAGAGGGTTGAGAGGAACAGCAAGGACAGGATCTGGTAGAGATGGCAGCTTTTATTCAGAAGTGCTAAGCTGTTAATCATTACCATGGTTGTTATTACCTTTTAATTGACATTTGTCCTGCTTGTTTGTGGTCTCCTGGGCATCTCCTTCCCCCTCAGCCCACAGGCAGAAAGTTGCCCTACAGAGTCAGGAGGAGAACTCAAGCCCAGACCAGAGAGCTCTGATCCACTCTTATTTGGTCTTGGAAGTGGCTAAGCAGATGGAAATTAACTGGTTCAAGATAGGCAGCATCATTAGTTCAACCATAACCATGTTCCTGGGTTGAATTCTAGCTTTCTTTTTTCTTTCATCTTGCTACTTCCCAGAGACCAGACTTTGGGCCTCTAGGGAGGGAGTATCAAATTGGACTTGAGAGTTCAAGCTCAAATCTGACCTAATTTTAAATCCTGGTTCTGCTTCTCCATGTCTTCATGACCTTTGGGTGGGTAAAATATGATCCTGCCTCTATCTATCTATCTATCTATCTATCTATCTATCTATCTATCTATCTATCTATTCACCCATCCACCCACCCATCCAGCAATCCATCCATTCATTCATCCATCCATCCATCCATCCACCCATCCACCCAGCCATTCTTCCATCCATCCATCCATCCACCCATCCATACATCCATCCATTCATCCATCCACCCATCCATCCGGATATCCAACCGTTTTTCCATTCATCTAATATATATTTATTGGGTGCCTACCACATATCAGGTACTGTTCTAGGCATTGGAACTAGAACAGTGAACAAAACAGCATCACTGACTTCATGGAATTTACATTCTAGTAGAATAACAGTGATAAGTAAATAACATAGAACAAATATATTGTATAATGTCGGGTTGCCATATGGGCTTTGAAGAGAAATAAGACACTGTCCTCACCCTTAAAGATCTTCCTGGTCTTTTAAAAGGAGAACAGCACATGGCCAATTAGTTCTGAGACATAATGTAAAGTGCTACACCAAGGATGTAAAAACACTTTGGATGGCATCCCTACTCCTCCTCGGACCGGTGAAGATTCCACAGAGGAGGTGACATTTGGGAACAGTCTTACAACAGGAGTGGGAGTTCCCAGATTGACAAGGGGATGAGGGCAGGGGAGGGTGTTTCAGGCACAGGACAGGACAACACAGTTGAGATAGTGAGGAGAGAGAATAGGGCATATGCAGGGAACAGGAAGAAGAGGGTGTGAGGGAGGGAGGAGCAGGTGGGAGACAAACGTCACATCACAGGGGTTGGCCCCTGTGAAGGCAGTGTAGTGACTAGGAAGTGGTTGTTGTCACTGTTTTAAAGTGGGATGTGTGGGGGTGAGTGAAATGGCCAAATGTTTGAAAAAGAGGAGCATGAGATGCCTTTGGCAACAATACTTGCCATGACTCAAATCCTGAAATTCCAGGCCTGCAGGGATGGAAGTCAGGCAGGAGAAACTGAAATGGCCATTTATAAGCAGTGGGGGTGCCTTACCGGAGCACCTCGGGGCTGTTGCTATTTTTCACACCCTAAAGAGATATTTGGAATTTCATATCAGTCATATTGTTGATTGTTCTATTTTGAGGGTGGTTACTAGGTTATTTTTATGGTTCTATCAATAGGGATATCTCTCTTCACTGCATCCTTAGACGTGGAGGGCCGTAGAAATGAATTTTCCTCTGAAAGGCATCCTCCCACTCCTTCTCCCTCTCCACTGCTGTCACCCAGTGGGTACGTGTTTATTGAGTACATGCTGCACATGGTGGTGAAGAGTTGGTGTTTTGGAGAAAGAAAGGCTTTGGTTTAAATCTTGACTTCTTGCTGTGGGACCTTAAGCAAGTTACTTAACCTCTTTGAGCTTCTGTTTTTTCATAGTTGAAAGGATATAATAATGAAACCTAGTTTATGTGAAGTGTTTCTTAGCACCCTACCTGACATATATACAGTAAGCACTTGATAAATGGTAGTTATTTCTGTTCTTCCTAGGACTGGGCACTGTCCTTGTCCTTACTGAGTTTATAGTCCTGTTGGGGAGGCAAGATGAATGCTCTTGAATCAAGGAGACGATGCAAGAGTGGATGTGCTTACATGTCATGGTCAATAGCATTAGCTGCACCTTACCGTGGATCTGAGAGAGAAATGCTTGACTGGGGCCAGAGAGGTGATTTGAGCGTGGGTGAGCACAGTGCTTTCTGAGAAACCCTTTCCTGGCTTGCGATGCTTTAATTTGTGGGAAACCTCAGAAAGTTGAATTGCAATCTGTGATCACCCCATCGGCTGACCTCATTTCAAAAATGTATTGGTAGCATTTCAACTTTAAATAGATTTGTGACCATTTCACTCTTCTAAATTTGGGTTCCCTTCACCCTTTGGGTGGAGTGTTTATATCCCTTTTCGGTTGAAGAACCTGGCAAGCAGTGTGGGTGAAAGTGGAGGGTGAAGTCTGCAGGACAGTCGCTTGTCTTGTTGGGATAGTCAGGGCAGTGATTTTTATGGGATGGCCCTATAGTAAAGATCTTCTTTCCCTCCCTAAAGGTAGAGACCATTCTTTAGAATTTAGTCAGTGCTGCAAATGAAGATTTGATAGTTATTTGGATTTTTGTGTGTGTGTGTGTGTGTGGATTTTTTTTGGTAGTTATCTGGATACATTTTGTGGCAAAATTTATGGCTGAGGGTATTGATAATTCTTTCTGAGCCAAACAATGCACTTAGGGAAACAGGATTGACATATAGTATAGAGAAGGACTTCTTTTTATTTCAGTTGGATATTCATCTTTTGTTGGCTAGCTTTTTTAAAAAAAACTATTAATATTATTTTTGATTGACAAATCATAATTTATGTGCAATGTAATGTTTTGATAAATGTATACAATGTGGCATGGTTAATTCAAGCTAATTAACATAACCATCAGTTTGTATACTTATTTTTTATGGTGAGACACTTGAAATTTACTTAGTTGTTTGGAATATATGATACATTTATTGTTGACTGTGTTACCCTGCTATGCAATAGATCTCCAAACCTGTTCCCCTTGTCTATCTGAAACTTTGTGTCCTTTGATCAACAACTCCCTCCCTCCACCCCAGATTCTGGTAACCATCCTTCTACTCTCTACTTCTATGACTACAACTTTATTAGATTCCACGTATAAGTGAGATCATGCTGTATTTGTCTGTCTCTGGCTTATTTTACTTTGTGTAATGTTCTCCAGATTCATGTATATTGTCACAAGTGATAGAATTTTTAAGTCTGGGTAGGATTCCACTGTGTGTATATACTATGTTTTCTTTATTCGTTCATTCTCTATTGAACACTTAGGTTGATACCATATCTTTGCTATTGTAAATAATACTGCAGCAAACATGGGAATGCACATATTCTTTGACATATTGATTTCAGTTGCTTTAAATATATACCCAGAAGTGGGATTACTGGATTGTATTGTAGTTTTTAATTTTTTTTTTTTTTAAATTTGAGACTGAGTTTTGCTCTTGTTGCCCAGGCTGGATTGCCATGGTGCGATCTCGGCTCACTGCAACCTCCACCTCTTGGGTTCAAGAGATTCTCCTGCCTCGGCCTCCCAAGTAGCTGGGATTACAGGCTTGCACCACCATGCCTGGCTAATTCTGTATTTTTGGTAGAGACGGGGTTTCACTGTATTGGTGAGGCTGGTCTCAAACTCCTGACCTCAGGTGATCCACCTGCCTTGGCCTCCCAAAGTGCTGGGATTACAGGCGTGAGCCACCATGCCCTGTGGTAGTTCACTTTTTAGATTTTTTGAGAAACTTTTAGTACTGTTTTTCGTAAGGCCATACTAACTTACATTCCCACCCACAATGTATTGGTCCCCTTTTCTCTACATGTTCTCCAACATGTTATTTTTTTATCTTTTTGATAAAAGCCATTCTAACAGGTGTGAGGTGATACCTCACTGTGGTTTTAATTTGCATTTCCCTAGTGCTTAGTGTGATGAACATTTTTTCATGTACCTATTGGCCATTTGTGTGTCTTCTTTTGAGTAATATCTGTTCAGATCCCATTTTTAAATCAGCTTATTTGTTTTCTTGCTATTGAGTTGTTTGAGTTCTTTGTATATTTTGGGTATTAATCTCTTGTCAGATACAGCGTTTGCAAATATTTTTCCCGTTCTGTGGGCTGTCTCTTCACTTTGTTAATTGTTTCCTTTGCTGTGAAGAAGCTTTCAGTTTGATGCCTTCCCATTTGTCTCCTTTTGCTTTTGCTTAATCATTGCCCAAACCAGTGTTGTGGAGTTTTCCCCTATATTTTCTCTAGCAGTTTTATAGTTTCAGGTGTTAAGTCTTTAATCAATTTTGAGTTGATTGTGTATGTGGTTTGTAAGATAAGGGTCTAGTTTCGTTCTTCTACACGTGGATATCCAGTTTTCCCAACACCATTTACTGAAGAGACTGTCCTTGCCCTCATTGTGTGTTTTTGGCACCTTTATCAAAAATCAGTTGGCTATAAATGTGCGGATTTATTTCTGGGCTTTCTATCTTGTTCCATTGGTTGATGCATCTGTTTTTATGCTAGTACTGTGCTGTTTTGATTACAATTGCTTTATAATGTATTTTGAAATCAAGGAGTGTGATTCTTCCAGCTTTGTTCTTTTTGCTCAAGATTTGGCTATTTGGGGTCTTTTGTGGTCCTGTATGAACTTAGGGGTTGTTTTACTATTTCTGTGAAAATGACATTGGAATTTTGATAAGAATTGCATTGAATCTGTAGATTGCTTTGGATAGTGTGGACATTTTCACAATATTAATTTGTCCAATCCATGAACACGGGATATCTTTTCATTTATTTATGTTTTCCTCAGTTTCTTTCATCAGTGTTTTACAGTTTTCAGTGTACAGATCGTTTACCTCCTTGGTTACATTTACACCTAGGTAATTTCTTTTTGCTGCTATTGTTAATGAATTTGTTTTCTTACTTTTCTAGTCTGGTAGTTTGTTATCAGATATGCTAGTATAGAAAATTAGAATAATTAGGTATTCTAATATAGAAACACGACTGTTTGTGTGTTGGTTTTGCATCCTACAACTTTATTGAATTTGTTGATCAGTTCTAACAGTTTTTTTTTTGGTGGATTCTTTAGGGTTTTCTGAATATAAAATCACCTTGTCAAGAAATAGAGACAGTTTCACTTCTTCCTTTCCTATTAGGATGCCTTTTATTTCTTTCTTTTTCCTAATTACTCTGGCCGGGACTTCCAGTACTCTATTGAAAACAAGGGGCGAGAGTGGGCATCCTGATCTTAGAAGAAAGGCTTTCAACTTTTCAGTGTTGAGAATGATGTTAGCTACGAGTTTGTCATAATAGAGGCCATAGAGTTTATTGTGTTGAATGCATTTCTTTTATACCTTATCTGCTGAGTACTTTTTTCATGAAAGAAGGTTAAATTTTTTCAAATGCTTTTTTTTCCTGCCTCTATTGAGATGATCATGTGATTTTTATCCTTTATTTTTTTTTTAACATGGTTATCACATTTATTGATTTCTATGTGTTGAACCATCCTTGCATCCCAGGGAGAAATCCCACTTGATCATGGTGAATAAAATTCTTTTAATTGGGTTTGCTAATATTTTGTTGAGGATTTTTTTCCATCTATGTTCATCAGGGATATTGGTTTATAATTTTCTTCTCTTGTCATGTTTTTGTTTGACTTTGGTATGATAGTCTTGGATAATGAGTTTGGAAATATTCCCTCAATTTTTTGGAAGAGTTTAAGAAGAATTGATTGACATCCAGATCAAGAAACAGAACATTTTGGTACCCCCAGAAGCATCTCACAATCCCTATCCACTGTATCCTTCAGGAATAATCACTATCCTAACCTCTGTCACCTACGATTACTTTCATCTGTTCCTCAACTTATGCCCACTGTTCTGTTATGCAACTCCATTGACTTATGCCCACTTTTCTGTTAAAAAATTTAGAAAGCACAGAGCTTTAAGTTACTGAGGCTGAGCCTGAGAAATGTTAGCTGGGACTTTTTTAGTTTTGCATAGAGGAAGTGAAATCCGTATGGGAGACAGGCACCTTCTGGAGTCACCCATTGGGGAATGGTGCCGTTTGCCTTCTTTGGGGGAACATCTGCTTCCCGTTTCAATGTTGCCCATCGGTTCCAGACTGTTCAACAAGGAAGCCAGGGCATTCTGACAGTTTTTCCACCCAATAATTTAGCTCTGTAAATACTAGGAAAACTTGAGCTCACAAACTATTTTTAGTGCTTAAATTCCAAAAATTCTGTATTAGTAAGAATCTATTAAAGCTGCTGTAACAGACAAACCTTGAAGTCTCAGTGGCTTGATAGAAGGGGGTTTATTTCTCACTCATGTCACTAACCAGTGCAGGTGGCCCTGGTCAGGACATCTTCCACAGAGTCACACAGGACCCCAGGGTCCTCCCCACTGAGTCAGTGGAGGGGGAAAGGGAAATCGAGAAAGCACACTCATTTCACAACCACTTCAGCTGGGGAAGGAAGTCACATCACTTCTGCTCACATTCTATTTGCCAGAACCCAGGCAAAGAGGCAACCAACTGAAAGGAATGCTGGGACATGTCAACTAGCTCTCTGTCCAGGAGGATAAGAAAACAGGTTTTGATGAACTCAGTAAATCTTGCTCCAGTTTCCAAAGCCCAAAGCCATATCCCCTTTGTCTTGCTTTGTGGTGATGTATCTAGTTTTATCTCTCACTTGACTGGTAAAACTAAGATGCGAAACTCTAGACGTCTTTATCTTATCAAACATAGTAGGGAAAGGGTGAGGTCTATTTGTGTTCCTAAAAGTGAAATAAAGAAGCACTCTTCTTGTTTTTAGTTATTAGAACAATCTGGTTCTTGTCAGACTTTCCAGTTTTTCAGTCAGTCAGAGTTCTCGCCTCTCGGTTGCCTGTTGTATTAGTCCATTCTCATGCTGCTAATAAAGGCGTACCTGAGACTGGGTAATTTATAAAGGAAAGAGGTTTAATTGACTAACAGTTCAGCATGGCTGGGGAGGCCTCACAATCATGGCAGAAGGCGAAGGAAGATCAAGGCACTTCTTACGTGGCGGCAAGCAAGAGAGCATGCGCAGGGGAACTGCCCTTTATAAAACCATCAGATCTCATAAGACGTATTCACTATCACGAGAACAGCACCAAAAAACCCACCCCCATGATTCCATTACCTCCTGCCAGGTCCTTCTCATGACACATGGGGATTATGAGAGCTACAATTCAAGATGAGATTTGGGCGGGGACACAGCCAAGCCACATCACCTGTGGACATCCCAAGCAGATCTCTCTGAGGCCGGGTTAGTTCTCTTCTAAGCTGACTTATCATATAGAAGAATCCTTTGTTGTTTCTACTTCAAGGTATTTGACTGGACACCCAACAAATCAGTTATTTATTGCTAGATAGCACATAACCTCAAGGCTTAATGACTTCAAGTAACAACTCTTTTATTTAGTTTTAGTTTCTATGGGTCAGTAATTTGGGCTGGGCTCAGCTGGGTGACCAGCTCAATCTGGTCTGGGCAGGGATTGGTTGTTCTTGGCTGGGCTCATTTATCTGCCTGGGGCCTCAACAGGGATGTCTAGGACAACGGGGCCTCTCTTCAGGTCTTTCATCTTCCAGTGGGCTATGCTGAGCATGGTCACGTGCTGATGGGTGCATTCTCTGGGCGTGAGCAAGGGCTGCAGAGCTTCTTGAAGTCAAGGCTCAGGACGTGCATAATATCACTTCTGCCATATTCCCTAGTGAAAGCAAATCACAAGCCCACCCCAGAAATAAAGGAGGAAATAGAGAAGAGAATAGATGCCTCCTCTTGATGGGAGAAGCTGCAAATAATTTGTGATATTTTTGGAACCCACCACACTAATTTCAGTGTCATCCTCGCCATTGCTTGGCTGTCTAAAAACATACTCCAGTCTGGTGTGCATTTCCGAAAATTAACTTGATCAAAGGCAGGCCCCAGATGAGTGCTCAACATTTACAACTGATAATAATACTACCTACCTCCTAGGGAAATGGTAGGGCCAGATGAGATGCTGTATGCAAAGGATACAACCCAGGGCTTAGTGCACACGCAACACTGAATACTACCACCATTGCTACTGAATACTGCCACCAAATACTACTGTTACTACCACTTGGCACTGCCTAAAAGCTTGAGACTCAGAGAAAGGAACACAAAGCCTTTGCACTTGAGGAGGGAGAGATCAAAGAGAGACAGAGAGAGAGACAGACAGGTGTGCAAGTGAGTTCTCGCAACACAGTGTGGTCAGTGTGATTACAGAGCTGTGATGGAGTGTGGATAAGGTCCGATGACTTACTGGTCAAGAGCGTGGGTTCAGGCCTCAGTTCTTCCCCAATCACATGTGGGGTCTTAAGCATCTTTCTCTTTAATCTTCAGTTTCTTTGTCTGTGAAATGAAGATAATGGCATGGAGCCTACCTCCCAGAGTTCTATGTGGATTAAATGAGACAGGCAAACAACAACAACAACAAAAACAAACAAACAAAACCAAAACAAAATCACGTGATTGCTCATTAAATGTTAGTTATAGAAAAGAATATAAGTTCTTAAATATGCCCTTGTAAAAATCTCCTAAAGACCTCATCATTACTTAGTTCTTCTGCAACTCTGGCTAGCGTCATTGATAAATTGTCTTAAAAGATGAAGATTTGCATGCAGGTGGTTTATTGGGGATGTAGCTCATGGGAACAACATCTATAAGGGATAGAGGGAAGCAGGGAAGAGGTAGTTGAACTGTGGTGCAATAGTTGTAATAGAGGCCAAAGCCAATCCCATGACTGGAGCTGAGATGGCCCTTCAGAACTGGGACAAGCCAATGCATTAAGTGGACATTGGTTGTGGGCTGCTCTTTGGAAGGTAACATTACCTTGGGCAAAGCAGCTCTGTTCTTCAGGGGAGGATTCCCAGGGAGGACACAGCTGTGAGCCACTGGTTTTCCCAGCAGCTGGGGGAATGAGTGGCTTGTCCCTATAGATGGTTTTGTGTGGGTGCATTTGGGGGATGCTCTCTGGGGTTCACCACATGCTTCTACGTCTTTCTTAGAGGTTCATTTCAAACTATATCTTGGTTCATTCACAGTACTGATTTAGTTACTATCCAGATTCATAGACTGTACTTACTGGCACTGTGGACAGAGAGTCCTAATCCGACTAAGCCTAGGGAATGACATGAGAATGGCTTGTTCCAGGTTATCCAGCTACCAGAGAGGAGAGCTTGGATTCATATCCAAGCAATGAGACTTCATACCTCATCTTACTTCCCTTATGCTACACACACCTGAGTCACAGGAGATTCCAACTTACATTTCAAGCCCAGACTGCGTGACTTCAATGTCCTGTTGCCCTTAACCCTTATACCAGATTGCAGCCCCACTCTGGAAAGTTTTCTTGAATTCTTCTGTGTATGTTTCTTAAACTGTGGATCATCACTCATTAGAGGTCGTAAAATCAATATAATAGGTCAAGAACACCATAAAGAAAGTGGAACAGAAAATATCACAGTGCATCACTCTCAGGAAGGGTAGGTATCGTTTTATGAAACTTTTTTTTTTTTTTTTTGAGAAAGAGTCTTTGTCTGTTGCACAGGCTGGCGTGCAGTGGTACAATCATAGCTGACTGCATCTTCAACCTCCCAGGCTCAAGAGATCCTCCCACCTCATTCTCATGAGTAGCTGGGACCAGAGTCACATGCCATCATGCCTGGCTAATTTCTAAAAATTTTTATAGAGATAGGGTCTCCCTGTGTTGCTCAGGCTGACAGGCTGGTCTCAAACTCCTGAGCTCAAACAGTCCTCCTACCTTGGCTTCCCAAAGTACTGGGATTATAGGCATGAGCCACTACTCCCGGCCTCATACAATTTTTATTTGATATATACATATATAGGCAAGAGTGAACTGCGTCAAAATGTAAAATGTGTCTCTTGCTGCAAGTAACTGTCAATGTAGTTTGAATATCACTGTGAGATATATAGAGAAGAGGCTCTGGGGGCTCATGAACTTGGTCCATGGACTGTTGAGGCATTTTTTTTTTAAATCTTTAGAGATGATATAAATGTAGTGCTTTGAATTCTTTATAATTAGAAGTTTTATTCTTACCCCGTCACCATATCCCAAGATCATTTTTATTATCATCTTTGAGCTTTAACATATCACAGACAAAAGTTATTTTTCCAAATAGAATTTTAAGTATGGTATAAGAGATTTTTAGAAATGGCATGATTGGTTTTGGCAGAACTGCCTGGCCTGACCTGTCACTTGGGCGAAGTGTCAGAGAGCTGTGTCGAGTGCTGGCAGAGAGCTGTCCCTCTCCCGCAGAGAGAAGGAGCTGCTTATCCTGGGGGATAATGTGGGTTGAGAAAGAAGTGTTTTATGAGCAGAATCAGCACAGAGGGAGGGAGGAGGAGGTGTTTAGGGGCTGCAGAGAGCCGCCGGAAGATGTGGGAACAGTATGCCAGCACGGAGGTGGGTCGGATCCCCATGGTGGGATTTTGCTGAGGGTTGCCTCCAGCTGAGACTTCCAAGGGCTGGGATTCAGTGTGTGTTTATGTTCTCTGGTGTCCCTGATAGGTGGGGGCCCACATGACAGCTGGCCTCACTGTGTTTCCCTTCTGGCCATCTCTGGTTTGGGGCCCAAGGGCCATAGGGGGGCCAGGGCACTCCAGATGGGATGAAAAGTCAAGTCCAAGAAAAAACTGAAATCTGGGCTAGGCTTGTCCCTGCTTGAGGATGTGTGTGTGTGTGTGTGTGCGCGCGCGCACGCACATCTGCAGTCCCTAGAAGGATCTCTATTCATTGGACAGAGAGACCAAGGGAATTTTCCATTTCCTGGATGTCTTCAAAGATTTCAAATGCCGTTAACTTGAGCTGACATTTATTGAGTACTCACTCGGTGATTGGTACTGTTCTAAGTACTTTACATATATTATTTAATCCTCACAACAGCCCTGTGTGGTTGCTGCTGTTATTATTGCCATTTTATGCTGAGAAAACAGCACAAAGAAGTGAGAAATTTTTCCAAAGTTACAGTTAGGATTCTGACATGGACTTGGTTTTGGGATTGTGTAGCTTCAGAATTGATGGTGATAATGACGATGATGCTGATGATGAAGGCAGCTAATATTTGAGTGCTTGCAATGAGCTGGGCATTTTCACAGACTTTATCTCTTTGAATCTTTACCTTCCACTAAGATTTGTTGTTATTCTTATCCCTGTTACAGATAAGAAAGCAAGCTTAGAGAAGATTAAGCACTCGCTTAAGTAACTGCAGAGTGTAGATTGAATTCAGATCCATTCGAGTCAGATTCTCTGTTCCAAGCCACCAAGGTGAAAGGCTCAGGGGGTTTGGGGGTCATAGAGGAGCACCCTGGTGAGGAAGGCCCCATAATAGTGGCAGAATGGCAACCAAGAAGGATCTGGCATATGGGATGGTGATAAGGCCCATCTCTCATGGCCAGGAAAGTGTGCCTGCCACAGCAATGAATGAAACTGGCAACATTTGACAGGAAGGGGAAATTCTCTAGTGGGAGGAATACTTCCATCAAACATTTTTTTTTTCCAGTGGGGGAGTTTGCACATGTGTAGATTTTTTTAGCCATAGCCTTGAATAAGGAATTCAGAAAGTGGCTTCTAGTTTGAGGCCTTTCTTTTTTCTTTTTCCTTTTTTTTTTCTGCCACGTGATCACAGTGGGCTGATTTCTTCATGCCTAAGTTACCAGGCTGGGAGGACAGGCTGAGAACTATGAAAGCTGTTGAGTCGTTTGGAAGGAAGAGGGTTGCATACAGCAGGCACTTCCATGGAATAGCACTTCTCTGAAGAGCTGCACTAATTTATTGAGGCACTGAGCTGGATGCTTCACACACATGATCTCGTTGAATGTCCACAGCACCCTAGGAGGTTAGTCTCATTATTAACTTCATGAAGTGACTGAGGCTTAGAGACCTTAAATAGCTTCCAGACTGGGAAACGTAGTGAAACCCCGTCTCTGCAAAGAATAAAATAAATGAGCTAGGCGTGGTGGCTCGTGCTTATAGTCACAGCTACTTAGGAGGCTGAGGTGGGAGAATCCCTTGAGCCTGGGAGGGTTGAGGCTATAGTGAACTTTGATGGCACCACTGTACTCCAGCCTGCATGACAGAGTGAGACCCTCTCTCTAAACAAACAAATCCCAGAAGACATTAAGTAAGTTGCCCCGGTCTCTAAGCTAAGTAGTTGAAGAGGGCAACAAACCCAGGTGGTCTGACTCTGAGGCTTGAAGGTCCAGGTTCAGCTACTCCACCAGTATCCCTGGTTAGTCTTTGGCCAGGGCACAGAAGGTGGCATATCAAGTTGTGGGGTCTGATTTGGAAAGTGTGAGATCCCTTCTTTGTATCTTTTCCAAAGTCCACTCAGAAGAGAGTAGTGTAAAAGGAGTGATAGCACAGCGTGGTCTGGCTGGCGTAGCCAGCCACCGTCTGATGGGCAGGGGGAAGTACGGGCTGCTTTCTGTCCTCAAGCAGCCCCTAAACTTGTAGGCCAGACTCATAAATCACACATTGGTAACTCAGTGTGATGTGTGCTGTAATGGTGGAGAGAAATACCAGGAGCAGCTCACTTCCCAAGGACCTGGGGAGGCTGCACAAAGGAGCCTGAGTTCTCAGTTGGGTTTTGAGGCAGAGGAAGCAGTGAAAGAGAGAGGAAGAGTGTCAGTGAGGTGCAGGGAGAAGCAAGAGAGAGAAGACACTTGGCAAGAAGAAGTAGTTGAAGTACCTGGGGATGTTTAGCTCAAATAATAGAAAATTTGGAGGAGGCAGAGAAAAGGCAGGAAACTTTAAAAGCAGGAGAGAAAGACCTCCAGGTTCCCAAAGGGAGCATGGCACTTCTCAAGGGGGTGAGGCTGACAGCATTGGTGGGAGAGAGCGAGAGAGTGAGAGAGCGAGAGAGCGAGAGAGAGAGAGAGAGAAAGAAAGAGAGAGATCAAGGAAGGGAAGGACCCATTGAGGGGAGAGCACAGGTGAAAATGAGAAGTGGTGGGAAAATGGGTGGGAAATAAATGAAGTTTTGAGGCCATTTGAGAAATCTTGCTTGGTGGTTTCTATTTTCTTTGCGAAGCAGTAAAAAAGAGGAATTAGACAGACCTGCATTCAAATCTCGTGACCCCAGGCAAATTTCTTATCCTTAGCTTCTTCATTTTGAAAAAGGGTTGAATGATAATAGGACCTACCTAATAGAGTTGTCAGGATCAAATATGATAGTGCTTGTGTTAAGATGCAGTGGCACCCTGGCACATAGTACCAAGGAAATTACTATGAATGTTGTCAGCTATTGAGGGAGTCCGGGTTTGGGTGCTTGATACATAGAAATATCATGAATAGCAGCAGAGAATCCAAGAAGAAGAGAAAGCTTGGGGGAGAAGATAGAGAATTATGCGTTGGGTATGTTGGGGATGAGGTGCCTGTGCTATATCCGGGTGTAGGTGCCCAAAGGGGCAACTGAGAGTCATGAGAAGTCAGGGATAGAGGTAAATGTTTGGGAGTTATTAATACAGCGGTATATTTTTAAAATATCTGAAGTATATTACTGGTGGCACTCAAAGATTTTTAATGATGTAAGGTATTCAACAACATGGAACTACATAGTTTAAAAAAAAATTCTCTTTTAGGCTGTGTGTGGTGGCTCACGCCTGTAATCCCAGCACTTTGAGAGGCCAAGGTGGGTGGATTAGTTGAGGTCAGGAATTCGAGACCAGCCTGGTGAACAGGGTGAAACCTCATCTCTACTAAAAAAATACAACAACAACAACAGCAACAACAACAACAACAACAACAACAAACCGGGCATGGTGGTATGTGCCTGTAGTCCCAGCTACTCAGGAGGCTGAGGCAGGAGAATTGCTTGAACCCGGAGTCAGAGGTTGCAGTGAGCCAAGATCACGCCACTGTACTCCAGCCTAGGCAACAGAGCGAGACTCAGTACCAAAAAAAAATTTTTTTTTCTTTTCATTCTTCAGGTTAAGGAGAGTGTCTTAGTTTGTGGTATCATGTCCTAAACATCTTTCTAATGCATGCAAATCTCCCTTTTAAACTAAAAGAATGAAGCAGTCTCAGACTCAGAGCCATGTACCTGCTAGAATTTAATAATTTAAATTTTCATTGTGTTCTTCATACTCACCTTCTATTTATAGCAGGTGTTACTAGCTCTCCAATTCTGGAGGTTGTTTCAGATAGGATGCATTGGTTTTCTTTTTCTTTTTTTTGTGACAAGGTCTTGCTTTGTCACCCAGGCTGGAGTGCAGTGGTGCAAACACAGCTCACTGCAGGCTCAACCTTCCAGGCTCAAGCAAACCTCCTGCTTCAGCCTACTGGGTAGCTGGGACTACAGGCATGTGCCAGCATTTCCAGCTAATTATTTTATTTTTGTATAGAAACAGGGTCTCACTGTGTTTCCCAGGTTGGTCTTGAATTTGGGCTCAAGCAATCCTCCCACCTCAGCCTCCTAAAGTACTGGAATTACAGGCATGAGCCACCACACCTGGCCTGCTTTGGTTCTTAAAAACAGAATACCTGGTGAGCCTAACAAGGAGGCAGGTGGTTCCAGGGTTGGTTTAATCAAAGACTTAACACTGTCATGAAGTGTCTCTCAGTTATTTGCTCTGTCATCCTCAAAATATGATCAGTGTCTCCCTTCTTGGTCCCAAGAAGGCTGTGATAGCTCCCAGAATCATGTACTCACAGGGCAAAGCAGGAAGGCAGGGGACATAGGACAAAGGATTTGTATTTAAGTACTTCATGTCACACCTGCATGTGATGCTTGGAGCTATGGCAGCTATGTTTTGACCATGAGGGACAAGGCTGCAGACTGTAAATGGCAGTGTAAAAAGAAGGAGAGGATCTGTCTCCTTCACAATGTCCTTGAGTCCCTGAATTCACTAACCTTGATATAGCCTTATCTCTTGAAATTTTGTTTTGTTAGATAATTCTCTTACTGCTTAAAACATCTCAAGATGGGTTTTCTCTTCTTTTCAGTAGAGTGCGTTGAATCTCACGCAATTTGAGATTATTGCCCCAACCTACTCTGAATCATTACTCCTCCCCCATTTTTCCTGGTTGATTAGCTTTTCTCTTGAGATTGTGTCTTATCTTCCTGGTGTTTTGTGTGTCGGGTAATTTTGGGTTGTATCCTGGACGCTGTAAGTGTTGTGCTGTGGAGACTCTGGATTCGTTCGTATTTCTCTGAAAAGTATTGATGTTTTTGTTTTAATAGGCCATTGACTTAGTTGGACAGTAGACTGTCTCTGGGACATCAGCTCAGATGTCAGTTCTGTTTTTTATTTTATCCTTGAGTTTTCTTTGGGACTGCTCCATGCATGCATGGTTCAAGAGTCAGCCAGACATTTGGGTGAGGTTTAGACACAGAATTTGGGGCTCTTCTCTCTTGGCTGTCTCTATTATTGAATTCCTTCCTCACTTTCCAGAAGCTGTGGGTGACCTGAAACCTGTCCTCTAGTTCTGTACACCAGAAAGATTTGGGGCTTCATATTGAAGTGTTAGCTACCATTCAGTGACGGCAGCTTGCGTTCAGGGGAAAAGCTGTAAAATGACCATTCGTTTCTTCCAAGTTTCAACCTCTCTGCAGAATCTGCTTTCTTTTGTTCGCTTTCCAGTAATTTCAGGAAATTTTTTTTTTTCATTGAGAGTTTTATGACTATGGAAAGGTTGGGTCTAGCTGAAGCTTGCTTGCCCATAACAGAAACGAGCCTCTTTTCTGTCTAACACATGGGAAAACTAATGCCCAGAGAGTTGAAGTCATTTTCCCAATTGTCAGAGGCGACTCCATCTTGAGTAAGGGCTAGGAAAATACAACCGGGACTTGCTGGGCTGCATTCCCAGAAAGAAAGGTATTGCTAGCCTCTAGATGTTTGCAGTTAAGGGAACAGATTAATAGTGTTTACTAAACAGACCCAGGCTTGGGAGTGTCCAGATATTCCAATATCTTGAGAACAAAGGCATTCCTAATTTTGCTTTAAAGATAATAATATTGATTCTTGCAAAATATAGTAATTAAGAAAATTAATCCTTTATCACAAACCCTTGTAGTAGAGCACATCTCTCCATGATCTTTTAAATCATATATATGATTTATATATATGATCATATAATATATGATATATATGATCATATAATCACATATATACATACACACACCCACATACACACACACACTCACACACACGAATATTTTACCTAGGGTGGACATGCTCCTTCTCTTACTTTTAGGAACCCCTACTCTGTTTATGGAGTAGCTGTTCTTTCACCACTTTACTTTCTTAATAAACTTGCTTTTGCTTTGCACTGCAGACTCACCCTGAATTCTTTCTTGTGCAAGATCCAAGAACCCTCCTTGGGGTCTGGATCAGGACTCCTTTCCTGTAATACAATGTCACAGAGCTTTTAAGTGGCAGAACTTGGGACCAAACTTAGGCTGCTGCACCCAATGCCCCAGCTCCTCTGCCCTATCCAGCTGTGGATTTGTGCCTCGAAATAGAATTGCATTTTGCATGCAGTTTCATTTTGGTATGGAAAGTGTCTATACTGTGAATGTAACTGTAGCAGCCCCAAAGCTGAGCTGGGCAGTTTTATGGTAGCCTGGAGCCAGTCTTGTCCCTTCCGATCAGGGTTCCTGGACTGGCTCCTTTATTACAATTGGAAGTAGTAGATAATGTTCCAGGCAGAGTTTTGGATAGAACTATCCATCAGCACCAAGAACATGCCTGATTATTATTTATTTGGTCATCTTTTTGCCAAAGTAAAAGTCAGTAGTAAGTTGTGGTTAAAAGAGAGGAAGTTCAGAGTTCGGTACGTTATTTCTCTCTCTCTCTCTCTCTCTTTTTGTTTAAATAAAAGAGGAAGTTACTGCTCTTATTTTTGTACCAGCTGTCAGTAATGGGTACAGAGTAAAATCTTAGCTAAGCTGAGGTCGAACTTCAAAACTTAGTAATAAGGATCTCCCTTGTTCCTTTGTAGGGCCACTAGCATGAAGGTTCTGACTCTTAACCCATAGAGCCACAGAAAAGAATCCTAGGAAATCATATGATTTTATTTATTTTAGGAACAGAAATGGTCCTCTCCAAAGCAGAGTCATTTCTATTTCTTTCCTAAACACTATCTCTGCTCAGTGAGCTCTCTCACCCTCAGATACTGTGTTTCAGGCTTCTTGCTATATTACTAGAAGTATCCCCACCTTTGAGATTAAGAAAAAATATTTATTGCCAGGCACAGTGGCTCACGCCTGTAATCCGAGCTTTTTGGGAAGCTGAGGCAGGGATCTTGAGACCAGCCAGGGCAGTATAGTGAGACCTCATCTTGAAAAAAAATTATTGAGCTCCTACTGTATACTGGGGATACAGCAGTAAGCAAGACAGCCCTTGCTCCTCATGTAACTTACAGATACAAGATTATAAACAAACAAAAAAGGAGGTCGTTCTAGATTATGATAAGTGATGGAAAAGAAAAAACCCCATATCTACTTCTTAGAGCAGAAACCTGTGTTGGGAATTGCTGAGATCAAACAGGAAATGGAGGGTGGAGTTTGCTTCTGTATCCCTCCATCCCTGAGTGGAGGCTGGGTGCTTCTCATGACCAGCGCCTCTGAGATTTCTTTCCTTCCTTCTTTCTTCCTTTCTTCCTTTCTTCCTTTCTTCCTTTCTTCCTTTCCTTTCCTTTCCTTTCCTTTCCTTTCCTTTCCTTTCCTTTCCTTCCTTTCTTTCTTTTTAAATTTATATTAGATTAAGGGAGTACATGTGCAGGTTTGTTACATGGATATGGAGCGTGATGCTAAGGTTTGGCTTCTATCGATTGCACCACCCAAATAGTGAACCTAGCATCTGATAGGTAGTGTTTTGATCCCCTTTCCCCTATGCCCTCTCCCTCTTGGAGTCCCTAGTGTCTGTTGTTTCCATCTTTATGGCCCTGTGTACCTAATGTTTAGTTCCCACTTAGAAGTGAGAACATGCGGTATTTGGTTTTCTGTTTCTGCATTAATTTGCTTAGTATAATGGCCTCCAGCTGCATCCATGTTGCTGCAAAGGACACGATCCAAATAAGCACAATCAGAAATGGCCAAGGTGACATTGTGACTGATCCCACAGAAACACAGGAGATCCTCAGGGATGACCGTGAACACCTCTATGCGCACAAGTTAGAAAATCTAGAGGAAATGGGTACATTTCCTTTGCACACAACCTCCCAAGATTGAACCAGGAAGATATAGAAATCAAGATTTATTTTCTATTCTGTTTTGTGTGTGTGGATCCTGTGGGACAGGATCTCATTCTGTCACTCAGACTGAAGTACAGTGGCACAATCACACCTGACAGCAACCCCGACCTCCTGGGCTCAGGTGATCCTCCCACCTCAGCCTCCAGGGCAGCTGGAACTACAGGCATGTACCACGATGCCCGGCATATATATATGTGTGTGTATATGTATGTATATATATAAGATACAATTTTATATATAAATGTATATTTATTTTTGTAGAAATGGGGTTTTGCCATGTTGTGCAGGCTGAAATTGAGATTTCCTAATGTAAGAAACAGAGGATGAATCAGAAGAGGCTCTTCTTGGGCTGGTCGCTGTATTTCAGCAGGTGCCTCTGTGTTGGACACTTACTTCTCTCCATTGCATAGACTGGATCCTTTACGCTTAGCATAGACCCTGCCCTTTGGGATGCAAGGAGCTGAGTGAAGGTTCTGGGACAGTAGGCTTAAGCCCAGAAGAAGAAGGCCTCTCTCTGGATGTCATGCTAGAGCCTGCCCCTTAGTCTTTGTGTTTCCACTCTCCATCCTCCTCTTCCGGAGTTCAGAACCCCTTCCTGGCCAAATTGCCCCCAGGTTCTATGGGATCCTGTGGGATTCTATCCTTTGAGTCTTCCCCAGCCTTCAAGTACTTCCTGTCTTTTCACACGTAAGTGAAAGTAGGATAAGAACTTGATTGACTGTAAATTGCCTGCGTTAGAAAATGTTAATTATCACCCCTGGGAAGGGATTAATCCTTTAGGTCTCTATGTTACTAGGCTAGCAAAAGCCAGGTTTGCCTTGGTTGACTGTTTCTTTCTGACAGTAAAGAGAAAACATGACCGGAGGTAGAAACCTCAGTCGTGGGGTAATCATTATGGCCATGTGTATCCCCATACACGTATCTTCTGCTGATTCTGGAGTCGGCTAGATTTTGTGACCCAGCATAGATGACATAGTGAGATTGTCCTGCTGTGTTAAAAAATTTAAGTTCATAAGAGATGCATAAATACAATCTCATTAGGATAAATTACACATCATAGATAAGATTGAAGACCTTTTGACTCTTTTGACATCTCAATTTAGTCCCCTCTACCTTCCCCAGAAGCGACTATTGTTTGTAACTTTGGTGTCTCTTTTAGAACTCTGTAGAATTCTAAAGTCTGAACTTTCTCCCATGCATGTGGCCACTTTCCTGTTGATGAACATTTAGATTAGTTTTTGGAGAGATTGTGTCTGTTACAGACAGCATGGCAATGAGCATCTTTCTACACATCTCATCAATATGCAAGTGTTTCTTGTGTTCCTCGGAAGTATAATGGCTTGGCCCTGGGGTATACACGATTCAGCTTTTAATAGATTTTGCCAAATGTTCTCCAGAGTAGCTGGACCATTGTACACTCCCACCAGCAGTGTGTGTTTCCATCTCACTGAATCTTTCCCAGACCATGATATTATCAGGCCTTAACACTTTTGCCAATCTGATGGGAGAAAAATGGCATTTAATTTTGATGATCCTTTTTTTTTTTTTGAGACAGACTCTCGCTCTGTCGCTCAGGCTGCAGTGCCCACGGCACAATCTCAGCTCTGCAACTTCCGCCTCCCAGGTTCAAGAGATTCTCCTGCCTTCGCCTTCTGAGTAGCTGGGATTACTGCCACCTCACCCGACTGAGTTTTTTGTATTTTTAGTAGAGACGGGGTTTCGCCATGTTGGCCAGGTTGGTCTTGAACTCCTGACCTCAGGTGATCCACTGGCCTCGGCCTCCCAAAGTGCTGGGATTACAGGCATGAGCCACTACTCCCAGCCACCTCTTCTTACTAGTGAGACTGAATATCTTTTTACATATTTATTGGACAATTGTATTTCAACTTCTATGAATATCTCCCTTCCCACTCTTTTACATTTTCATATTGATTTGTAATAATTTTTATTTCAATCTACTAGACACTGATCCTTTGCTCGTTGTTTGTGTTTGTGTTGTCTGTTTTCATCAAGTCCTGGGTTCTGTTTCACTCTAGTGCCTAGAATGACAGACTCCGTTATTATTGGTCTAGCTGTTGAAGCCTAACAAAGTGTTTCCAAACAATTCATTATTCTCACTTTGAGGATGTGAAAACTGAAGCTCAGGGTCACAACTTGTGCAGTCTTGGGTAGACTTTGAAAGTCTGAGCAGACTTACAAGTAGACCAAACTGCTGTGAGCCACTTCTCACTGTTAACCAAACACTTCCGCTTGGTCCCTCTAGAGAGAAGTCTTTAATTATTCATCTCTTTCCAAGTAATTGGTGACAAGTCCTTCAGTTGAGAGATGGAACAAACTTGTTTGCTAAAAGCATCCATCACACATAAAACAGGAGATCCGGCTCCAAAGAATGGTAGATGGAGATCTTCCCCTAAGGGTTTGTTTTCTGAAGATCTCCTTATACACTGACCTCAGCCTTTTGCTGAAATATCCTTGTGAACTGAAGGCTGAAAAAACCAATGTAGCCATGGTCCACATCCATTTATCACTTTCAGAAATGGCCCCTGCACTTTGTATTTCTTCAGGTCCTGCAAAAAGAATCGAAAATCCTTTACAGATAGAGGCAAGGTCAGGCCATCCCTGTGGGATTCCCAGGGAGCAGTGCACTGACCCGTTTTACGGAATGGGAAACAAAAAAATAAAACTCAGACTTAGACGGCTGGCATAAGCAAGGACTTCCCTATTCCGGGTGCCAAATGTTGATTTGAAATGCTTGAACTTTTCTTCTCTGGGACAGGTACTGGGCATTAGTAAGAATTTCTATTTATTGAGAATTTATTTGGGCCAGGCAGATGATAAGTTATACACATTAATTATCTTATCTGATTTTCACGATGACCTATCAGTTACATAATTGATGGTCTGCATTTTATGGATAAAATAACCTGAGGCTCAGTTATTTGAGTTGCTCAAGGTGATGTAACAAGTAAATGGCAGAGCCATGATTTAAATACCAAAATGCATGCTCTTAATCACCACATTAATGTTTTGATGTCAATTAATAGAACCATTTCCCCTCCATTTTCTCTTTAGTTTCAGAACTGGTAAGAGCTTGTCTAATAAGATTTTTATAAAGTGGTGACATGGATGGCTTGTGGGGATGGAGACTGGGGCCGGCTGGCAAGGGTACCTATCTCACATGAAACATCAGGTCCCCTTGGGTTTGTTTTTGGCTGATTACAATCTTGGATCAAACTTTTCAGTACAGCTTGTCTCCCAAGAACTTTCTATTGCTGGTTTGAGCTTCCCTGAATGAATCTCAGAAAATAAGAAAGGGAGAGAGAACGCCTGTGTATTGAGCTTGACCCATTTCACAGATGCAGAAATAGAAGTGAAGTGACTTTCCCAGGGTCACTGTGGTGGATTGTATTATTGTCTCAATTATTTGCTCCCACCTCATACAAGGATTACACATTTCACACATGGCTATGTGATATACGTGTCTACTTGCAGAAGGGGCACACTTTCCTTCCCACTGATGTGGAGCACTGGCCAATGGAATGTGAACAGACACGATCTACTCTGCATCTAAACAGGCTTTAAGAAGCTATTGTGTGGTTTAGCCATTGTTCTTCCCACCTCTGCCACAAGACCAAGAAAGGGCTGTTGCCTCAGCTGTGTCCTGGGATGGAGAAGACACAGGAAGTAGAACCACAGAGCTAAAGACAACTGCAGTGACGTGTAGCATGAGCAAGAGCTGAACTTTCAGTATCATAAGTCACTAGAATTTTGGGGTTCCTTGTTATTGCAGACTTCCCTACCAAAAACTGACTAATACAGTCATATAGCCAGTAACTTGGCTAAGCTGGAACTTGAGCCAGGTTGAACTACCAATCCTATCCATGTTCTTTTCCTTATTTCAGTCTTCTTTAATATTCCATTCTGACTTACATCATTTTTTCTGTGTCTGTGTGCTGTCTGTCCTTTTTCCTTTTGAATAAATCTTTTTCTACCAAAGATACAGAATAGGAAAAAACAATTTTCTTTAAATAGTCTGTTTTTTTCATTTCAACCCATTTATTTTAAAGGAAACTTTATCATCATATGAATAGAAAGACAGTGTCACCACAAATAATTCATAACGATAAGTGGTGGCTCACGCCTGTAATCCCAGCACTTTGGGAGGCCGAGGCGGGTGGATCACCTAAGGTCAGGAGTTTGAAACCAGCCTGACCAACATGGTGACACCCCATCTCTACTAAAAATGCAAAAATTAGCCAGGAGTGGTGGCACACACCTGTAATCCCAGTTACTTGGTAGGCTGAGGCAGAAGAATCACTTGAACCCGGGAGGCGGAGGTTGCAGTGAGCCAAGATCGTGCCATTGCACTCTAGCCTGGGCAACAGAGTGAGACTCTGTCTCAAAATAAATAAATAAACAAACAAACAAACAAACAAATAAATAAATATTTAAACAATATTATGAAGTTCTAGCTAGGTACTGTTGGCCGACAAGAATCTGATTTTGAAATATCGTCTCTCTTTGTTCCAAAAAGGAGTTTGGCAAATATTAGAATGGTGTTCAAAACATATAAGCACCAAACGAATACTTTCTCCTTTGATAAATCAGGAAGATTAAAAAAGAATCAGAAGAACATTTTCTTCCTAATATGGTTTGGCGTGATGAGTTCTTTTTTTTTTTTTGAGACGAAATTCTCACTCTGTTGCCCAGGCTGGAGTGCAGTGGCCGGATCTCAGCTCACTGCAAGCTCCGCCTTCCGGGTTTACGCCATTCTCCTGCCTCAGCCTCCCAAGTAGCTGGGACTATAGGCGCCCGCCACCTCACCCGGCTAGTTTTTTGTATTTTAGTAGAGACAGGGTTTCACCGTGTTAGCCAGGATGGTCTCGATCTCCTGACCTCGTGATCCGCCCGTCTCGGCCTCCCAAAGTGCTAAAATTCTTTCAGATATCACCAATGAGTGATATGCTCATTACAATGGGGGGTGTCCCTTTCTTTAGTTCATGTGTAATAACTAGAAACATGTATCTAGCATGTGGTATGTGCCAGGTACTCTTCAAGATACTTATTTAATCTATTATCAGGTAAGGAAACAGAGGCTTGGAGAAGTTAAACAGCTTCTCCTAGCTAGAAAGAGGCAGAATTTGGACTTCAAGTCAGGTCTGTTTGATTCCACAGGCAACATCCTAAAGCAGAGGTTCCTTCTAACTGCTCACTTGGGACTTTTAAATGAAGCCATTAGGTACTTCACTTCCTTGTAGCGTGCCAGAGTGGTTCCTGCTTCAGGGCGTCAGCCTGGGGCCACGTCAGGACCTACCTGCACTTAGGTTGATTAGGACCCTGGCAGGGCTGTCAGGTACAGCCACAAAGCAGGCTGTTTCTGACTGTGTTCCCACACTTTCTCGGGCATCCACCCTAGGTGTATGAATGTGCTTCTTTTTTATAACAAACTACCTCTAAACTGCACACTAGTCTACAGATCAGCTGGGCAGTGCTGTTGATCTCGGCTGAGCTTGCTCATGTGTCTTTGGTCAGCTAGCAGGTTATCTGGGGCCTGGTTGATCTAGTATGGCTTCACTTGCGCATCTGGCACTTGGATGTGTGTTAGCTGGAGCAATAGGGGGCCTGGACCCCGTGGGTCTCCTCTTCCAGCAGACCACTTGGACTTATTCACAGGGCAGATGGGCACAGTTCAAAGGGTCTGAGAACACAATCGTTCTGCAGGATGAGCTTCGGAACTGGTGCACCATCTCTTCTACTGCATTCTGCATACTGGCCCTAAACAAGTCCCAAGCCATCCCAGATTCAAGATGTGGGGGGATAAGCTGTACCTCTTATGGAGAGAGAGAGACATAGCAAGGGTGTGGCTCTAGGGAGGAATGAAGAGTGGTCAAGTGCAGCCTGCCATGCTGGTTCCTTCACCAGCCTCTCAGTTACATGAGCCAATAGGGTGAATCATAGTCATCTTTCTCTCCCCATGTCTGGCTCATGAAGGATTTGCCTGCCCAGCAGATACTATGGAATGAACGTGTGCTCCAGTCACTCTGCCTTCTCTCTCTTCTTTGACTTATCTAAGCTTGTTCCTGCTCCTGTCCCGCTCTGTCTCTCTTCCTCAGGATCATGGCATTAGTCAGATCCTTCTCATCATTTTCATTTTAGCTCCAGTATCACCTCTTTGAGCCTTCCCTGACTACCCTTCCAGCATTCTCTAATCCCATCACCTTGTTTTTTTTTTTTTATCTTTTCTTTTCTTTTTTCATTCTATTTATTTATTTATTTGAGACGGAGTCTCACTGTGTTGCCCAGGATGGAGTGCAGGGGCATAATCTCAGCTCACTGCAACCGCCGCCTCCTGGGTTCAGGTGATTCTCCTGTTTCAGCCTCCTGAGTAGTTGTGATTACAGGCATGTGCCACCATGCCTGGCTAATTTTTGTATTTTTAGTAGATGCGGGGTTTCATCATGTTGTCTGGCTGGTCTCAAACTCCTGACCTCAGGTGATCTGCCTAACTCAGCCTCCCAAAGTTATACAGGGTTTTTTAAAAAAATCTTTTCATAGCATCTGTAACTATTTAGAATATTAGTTTGACTTCCTCTACTAGAATGTAAGCTTTGGGAGAGCGAGGTCCTTGCCTGTCTTGTTCTCTGTTACTTCTCTAGCTCCCAGAATGGTGGCTGGTACTCAGGGAGTGCCCGACACACATAAGTGTCAAGAACATGCTACATCAAGCCCTGAGTTGCTTTGCCATGGCTCTTCTTACGACTGCAGGCCTTGGTGCCAGCAGCCTCCCCAGTTCCAAGAAATGGTCTCTTGCTGGCCAACTTAGCAGGAAGAACTGGCAGGGTTCCCGTTACAGCACTTCTAGGTGGATGCTTTTCCCCGAGTCCATGTGGCTTCTCCATGTCTCTCTGTTGGAGTCACAAGTGGTGGAAATTCACTTAGGCCAACTTAGACCAAGAAGTGGAATAGTTAATAGTTAAATGTCAGTCTGGGCAACATAGCAAGACTTTGTCTTTCCAAAAATTTTTAAAAAATATTAGCTGGTGTGGTCGCGTGCATCTGTAGTCCCACCTACTCGGGGGGTCTGTGGCGGGAGGATCGCTTGAGCTCAGGAGTTGGAAGCTGCAGTGAACTATGATCATGCCCCTGCACTCCAGCCTGGATGACAGAGAAAGACCCTGTCTCTAAAAAAACAAAACAAAACAAAAATAATAAATAAAAGTTAAATATACAGTCTCTGGAGGTATCCTGTTTGGATTCAGATTCTGGCTCTGCCACTTCCTAGCTGGGCCACCTTTAGGAAGTCACTTAACCTCTCTGTGCCTCAGTTTTTCACCTACAAAAATAGGGCAGAGTATAAATATATGAACTACCTCACAGGGTTGTCAGAAAAACTAAATTTCATGTATGGAAAGCACTGATTGCTGAGCAGATGGTGAGCATCTCTGAGTGGGAGCTCCTGATGCCATTATTATTATTATTATTATTATTATTATTATTATTATTATTGGAGGTTATCATTTGTGATTGAAGAGCAGGAACTTCAGCTGGGCTTCAGGAGCAACTGGATAGAAAAATAGAAGACTTGGCCCGGCGTGATGGCTCATGCCTATAA